>NC_041382.1:338014898-338146597 GCF_002162155.2 Triticum dicoccoides
CAGTCGGGAGGCCCCACGTGTGATGGCATTGGACAGGATAACGCGGGGACAGTCGGCTTTTGACCGGCTGACTACTGCACCAGGGTCCGCGAAACGTTCGAGTGGCCGCCACGAAGGAGTCTCAAATTCGATGGGCGGGAGAGATGCTACGAGGGAGGGGCCTGCGCATATGGAGGCAACCACGCCAATCATGAGGCCGGTGGGGCACGCGGCCTCGGATCCGCCGCCCAGCCAGCAGCGGTTGGCGAGGGAACCGTTGGTGCAGGCCCAAGAGCCTGCTGCTCTGTTGACCCCATCGGCCCCGCTGCACGACAAGCAGGTGGGCGGGCTCTTAATCAGCATGCAAGGCGAGCAAAGAACCCACAGTGAAGAGGCAGCGCGTCGGGAGGATTGTGACAAGGGGGCCAGTAGGGCCCAGTAGCACAGGCAACACGTACAGAGGATAGCGACAAGGGGGGTCAGGAGGGCCTAGCTGCATAAGAGTTGCGGGAGGGCCCAGTGAATCTGGAATCACGTGTGCCCATACAGAATGACAAGGCTGCATGCTCCTCGGTAGAGGGTGGAATAAATAAAGCCACTGCAATTGAGGCCCAGCCAGTGCTGGAGGAGGGGCCCCACATTGATGGGAGCCATACACATGCAACTGCTGAGACAAATACGTCCGTTTCGAGAGTTTTGGAGGGCCTGGAACCTGAACACCAGATGGGCTTGGAAAAGGAGACGAAGCTCATTACCAATGCATGTAGGAGCCTGGTCTGCGCACCGTAGAGGGAGGATATAGAGGAGATGACAGCCAATGAGGTGGTGGCGTATGACAAGCTCAAGAGTTTCTGCTCGAACATCATCAAGCGCCTCGCCCCACCGCTTGTCAAGGAGGTGTAGGCATCGCAACTTCGCCCGGAAGCTGAACCCTTCATTTCCAAGAGAACCACCATGGCCTCCAAGAAGACCACGGCGACAAAAGACCCAGAGACACACCCGTGGAGAACGTGCTGCTCCACGCCTTAGGCATGGTCCCGGACGACCTGGAGGTAGATGACGATGTCCTGCATGAGCTCAAGGCGCTTTTCGACTCGTTGTTGTGCGAGCAACATGTCCGGATCATCGCGGCGCTCTTCGGCAAGACGATCCCGTCGGTGGAGGAAATGGAGGCACAAAACGCAGTAATGGTGTGTGCTTAGCTAGGATCACCTAGCGATGTTGTGGTACATTCCTTCATGGATCTACACCCATAGGTGATCTGCTGAAATGCTCGCGGTTTGAACAATCCAGCAAAACGAAAGGCAGTGCAGGAATTTGTGGGCACGTTAGTGGTCAACTTGATTTTCTTTCAAGAAACAAAGATGGATGTAATAGACCAATTCATAATTATGCAATGTTTGGGGCCATATTTTGATGGCTTTGCTTACTTGCCGGTGTTGGAGACTCGCGGTGGAGTGCTGTTAGCTTGGAATAGCTCGGTGTTGGAAGTGGAAGCCACTCAATTCGACACGAACTTTGTCACGGGACGGGTGCGCACCAAAACTAGGGATTCTTGCTGGATTTCAGTGGTCTAAGGACCACAAGGGGATGAGCGCAAGTGCCAATTACTGGAGGAGCTTAGGATGAGACGTGCGATATGCCCTAGAGCTTGGCTCATGTTAGGCGATTTCAACATGATACTATGAGCTTCAGAGAAAAGCAACAACAATCTTAATAGGAGCATGATGAACAAATTTAGGGAATTTGGGGAGGACCAACACCTTCGTGAGATGTACATGCACGGGAGAAAGTACACGTGGTCCAACGAGTGGGAATCACCTGCCGCAGGCGCTGTCCACGGGAGTCTCTGACCACGCGCCCTTACACCTTACCACGAGTGTGGGTTTTGCCCCAAAAAGCGCTTTAGATTCGAGCTATTCTTGACCAAACTGGAGGGGTTCGAGGAGGCGGTGAGGGAGGCCTAGGTATGCGATCCCGTGATTGTAGACCCGTTCAAGAGGCTTTCCTACTGCGCAACTCGGCCGTGGCCCTACAAGCATGGGGCCAGCGTAAAATCGGAAATGTTAAACTGACGATGAGAGTGGCTACATGGGTTATTCATAGATTGGACATTGCATAAGAGAATAGAGCGCTGCTCACGGAGGAAGCATGGCTTCGTCGTACTCTTAAGAAGGCGCTCCTGGGCATGGCGGCCTTGGAAAGGACAATTGACCGACAACGTTCCAGACTTAGATGGATTTGAGCAGGAGATGCCAACACCAAGATTTCCCAGGCAGTGGCTAATGGGAGGAGGGCCAAGAACTTCATTGCGCATGTCAAGCTTGGTGACTCTATCATTACTGACCAAGAGAGAAAGGTGGAGGTATTTGGGGACAGCACAAGCTAGGGACAACACTCTCAACTTGCAATATCTGGGGATCGAGGCTAAGGACTTGCACTGCTTAGAAGAAATGATCACGGAGGAGGAAGTTTGGTAGGTGATTAAGGAGATGGCGCCGGACCGGGCACCAGGGCCGGATGAATACATTGGAGCCTTCTTCCAAAAATCATGGCAGATCATCAAACCAGATGTCATGGCAGTACTAATGAAGCTATTCGTTGGAGACACTAGAGGCTTCGCCAAACTTAACAAACCAAATATCATCCTCATCCCCCAAAAAAGCTGACGCTGAAGAAATAGGGGACTACAAGCCCATCAGTCTAATACACAGCATCCCGAAGCTCTTCGCAAAAGTACTTGCCAACCGCCTCTGATTACCCATCAGTCTAATACATAGCATCCCGAAGCTCTTCGCAAAAGTACTTGCCAACCGCCTCCAATTACAAATGCATGAGCTAGTGGCGATGAACCAGTCCGCCTTCATCAAAGGAAGACATCTTCACGACAACTTTCTGTTGGTTCGTCAAGTGGCGAGGAAAATTCATGCGAGAAGAACCCTCGGCGTTATCATGAAGCTGGTGTAACATCCCAATTTTCAATTTGGATGTTATACATAGGTCATCATATGCATAACATATTTTATTTGCATTTTGGTTGTGATCCTAGAAACCTTAAGCAACTCAAGGACCCAAGGAGAGAGTTGGGGATTTTATTTATTTTCATATTTGATTTTTTCTCAAATTTGAAAAGAGGATCAATTTGGTTTTAATATGTCCCTCTCCAAATATTTCCAAAATTTAAATTAAAAGAGAGAAGATAATATGGCTTCTTCAAAAATAGAGGAATATTGGAGGAAATTTTTTAAAATCAAATAAATATTTATTTGAGATTTTATTTGAATTAGAAAAATATGCATTTTTTGAAAATTGCATTTTAGGCCAAAAAATGTTCACTTTGTTCTAAATATTTTATTTAGACGGTGAAAATTGTTTTTGGCATTTTTTTTAAAAAAAAAATATATTATTAGGATTTTTATTCGGGCAAAATTTATTTAAAAAAGGGTTTCTGCCCGACTGGGCCAAAGGCCCAGCCGAGCCGGGCCGCCGCCGCCGGACTCTCGGAGTCCGAGCCGGACTCCACCACCACCGCCCCTCGCCCGAGGAAGCCACCGCTCCCCTTTATATACGCCGCCACCCCCGGCCCCTCACCACCCCAAGCCGCCGCCCGCAGCCGCCTGCCCGCGCCGCGGCTGCCTGCTGCTCCGCCGCCGACGCCGCACGCAGCAGCACGCCGCCCCGCCTCGCCGGATCTCGCCTCGCCGCCATCATCCTGGGTTTTTTCGAAGAATCGGTAAAAACCGATAAAACCGTCGCCCTGGTTTTTTCGTTAGATCGGTTTAGTTTGGTTTTTTCGGTTTCTCTAATTAGTGAACGTTCGTTCGAACATTTCTGTTAGCGAATGCTTTTCGTTCGTTTATCCCTGATAGTGAACGTTCGTTCGATAGTCTTTTTCTTTTATTTTTTTCTGCCAGGGACCTGTCCGCGATTATCTTTATTGTAGATTAGCCCTGATCTTCAAACGTTCGCAACTTTTTGCTCGCTTGTCCAAATCCAGTGAAACCAACGCCAAAATCTTCGTCTTAGACCCCTCTTTCCAGTTAACCAACTTGAACATGATTTTGACAATTTAAAATTTGGTTGCAAGTAGATTTGAATTTGAATTTCTTTTGACCGCAGTTTGAGTTTCGTAACTCCGATTTGATTGATTCTTTTTGCAAATCGAAGCTCTTCTCTTATACTTTCGATTTGGATCTTTTCTCTTGAGTTTACCCTTGCATCTATTGCTTGAGTGCTTATGTATGCTTTTGTTTGTTTGCGATAGAGTTTCCAGAGTGCGAAGTGGAGTAGTTCGCATAGGGAGACATAACCCGCAATGTGGAGGATGGAGCCAGGGGTAAAATTGTGCAGCTGGAGGCCGTAATACTCCAGCAGCCCTCGGAGGAATGGGTCAATTGGAAACCCCACCCCCCTCAGCAGATAGGGGACAAAGCATACCCTTTCTCTCGCAGATGGATTGGGAGAATCCTCTGCCTAGGTTTTGCCATTGAAGGAGGCCAACCCTGCTCGAACATGGACCAGATCTGCTGGAGGGAGAAATCCCTGTGTTTGCAACTTTGCCAATGGGCTATGGGGCATAGAGCACCTCTCCCACTAGCTTCTCTCTAGGTTGGAACGGGAAGAAGAGCTGGGATTGTTGGCCATGTTGGAATGATCCTGCCTGGTGGTCTCTGAGGATTTTCTCCACTTGGTGCCAAAGGGATCTGAGATCCAATATCTTTAAATAGATACTCTTCCTTACAGGGCTGGGGTGTTATTTGCAAAAAATACCCTAACTATCCGCATTCGCTTGACACGTGGAAAACGAGGACATTAAGTGCGCAGAACCTGAGGGGAGACATCGAATCTACGGACGAATACACTACTTAAGGGAGGAACCCGCCTTGCAATACCGAAGATAATCCGTGTGCCGAACACCTCACTATTGAAGACTGGTTTGGGGGCTACTGAGGGAGTCCTGGACTAAGGGGTCCTTGGGCGTCCGGCCTGTTATCTATGGGCCGAACTAATGGGTTGTGAAGATATGAAGAGCCAAGACTGTACCCGTGTCCAGATGGACTCTCCTTGGCGTGGAAGGCAAGCTTGGGGAACAACTATGAAGATTCCATATTATGTAACCGACTCTATGTAACCCTAGATTCCCCCGGTGTCTATATAAACCAGAGGACTTAGTTCGGATAGGGGATACTCAACACCGTAGTCATACATGCTAGACTTCTAGGGTTTAGCCATTACGATCTCGTGGTAGATCAACTCTTGTAATACTCATACCCATCAATATCAATCAAGCAGGACGTAGGGTGTTACCTCCGTCAAGAGGGCCCGAACCTGGGTAAAACTTCGTGTCCCCTGTCTCCTGTTACCATCAACCTTAGACGCACAGTTCGGGACGCCCTATGTCGGTGTCAAAACCGGTGGATCTCGGGTAGGGGGTCCCGAACTGTGCGTCTAAGGCGGATGGTAACAGGAGGCAGGGGACACGATGTTTTACCCAGGTTCGGGCCCTCTTGATGGAGGTAAAACCCTATGTCCTGCTTGATTATTCTTGATAATATGAGTAGTACAAGAGTTGATCTACCACGAGATCGGAGAGGCTAAACCCTAGAATCTAGCCTATGGTCTGATTGTATGTTGTCCTACGGACTAAAGCCCTCCGGTTTATATGACACCGGAGGAGGCTAGGGTTACACAAGGTCGGTTACAAGGGAGGAGATATGCATATCCGTATTGCCTAGCTTGCCTTCCACGCCAAGTAGAGTCCCATCCGGACACGGGATGAAGTCTTCAATCTCGTATCTTCATAGTCCAACAGTCCGGCCAAAGGATATAGTCCGGCTGTCCGGAGACCCCCTAATCCAGGACTCCTCAGTAGCCCCTGAACCAGGCTTCAATGACGATGAGTCCGGCGTGCAGTGTTGTCTTCGGCATTGCAAGGCAGGTTCCTCCTCCAAATACACCACGGAAGAGTTTGAATACAAGGATAGTGTCCGACCCTGCAAAATAAGTTCCACCATAGAGAGAATAATATTTCCACAAATCTAATCTGCTGACACATTTTGGCAGCATGACATCACGCCACGGCCCGGTAATTATTTGAACCGTTTTTTCTTTAACCAGCCCCGCACATAACGCGAGGCGGTTTCTTGACACGTCTTGTCAAAGCAGAGATCGTGTTCCCCTTATCACGGGATTCTCATCAATACAAACGTGGGCAACCCAACCGCGCCATCAATTATGGCGCTTGGGGGATAAGCGAGTTTTACCAGGCTTGTGGGGGCGCATAGTTTTGTCCGCCCTTATAAAGGGATAAGGTCTCACCTTTTTCTACCCACGCCTTCTTCCTCCTTGCTCATCCATTCTCGTGCACTCGAGCTCCAGCGCCCAAGTCCACATCCTTCTCCTCTACTCTCTTCGAACATGTCCGGAGCGGGAGGCAAGTGGATGGCCTCCTCCATCACGGAGGGACACATCAAAAAACTACGTGGGGCCGGATACTTAGCCGCGGATATCGCGCACCGGCTGCCAGCCGCAGGGAAGATCGAACCTACCCCGGAACCTCACGAAAGGGTGGTTTTCCTTCCCCACTTCGTCCGCTGACTGGGGTTTCCCCTCCATCCTTTCGTCCGCGGCCTTATGTTCTATTATGGGCTAGACTTTCATGATCTGGCCCCGAATTTTATCCTCAACATCTCGGCGTTCATCGTTGTGTGCGAGGCTTTCCTCCGCATCCGGCCCCACTTCGGCCTGTGGCTGAAGACCTTCAATATCAAGCCGAAGGTAGTAGGCGGCCAACAAGCGGAATGCAGCGGAGCCATGGTGGGCAAAATGCCCAATGTTACGTGGCTTGAGGCTCCTTCGTGGAGACCATAAGGGGGTGGCAATCGGGGTGGTTCTATATCACCGAGCCGCGCGACACCAACTGGGTGGCGGCCTCCGAGTTTCGATCCGGAATCCCCACGCGGCTCACTTCCTGGAAGGAGAAGGGCCTGTCCTCGGGTTCATCGGTGGAGCTGGACGGACTCCAGAAGTGTATCTGGAACATGATAAGCAAGAAACTTAAGCTTGTCAACATAGTCCAGGTCATGCTCTTCCGCCAAATCCTCCTGTGTCAACAACGGGATTTCAACTTATGGGAGTTCGACCCGGCCCAGCACCAGACTCTAGGCGAGCTCTTCGACACGACGCATAAGGACGTCTGGAGGGTGCTGTTCAAGGGCGCCGAGGTCCCTCCTTCTCTTACCGAGGACCGCAGGCTAAGCGCGAAGCGCCCTGCGAATCCGGTAAGTTCTGTACATCTGGTAGGGTATTTATTTCCCATAGCTTAACCATGTGCGGGGTCTGAGCTCCCATGCCTTTGACAGGACTGGGTGGAGACATCGGAGCATATTAACTCTCTGGGCCCTCTGCCCGAAGACCCTGCGGACGCTCTCCTGACGGAGATGCGGACTCCGGCTCCTTATGAGGTGCTGGAGAAGACCAAGAAGAAGGCCAAGGGAACCCGAAAGAGTTCCCGGCGCCAGGTGGTATCGGACACATCGTCCGTTAACTCCGAGGCACACTCCTCCCGTGAAAACAAGGAGAAGGAAGATGAAGATTCTCCCCCTCCAGCCGGGGGAGACAAGAAAAGGAAGGCCACCCCAACCGGGGAGGCCGAAGGGTCCAAGAAGGGAAGGACTCTCCTTCCGGACTGTTCCACCACAGCCGTCGACGGCGAAGACGAGTGGCTGCTCAGGGCCAAGCCCCTGGCAAAGTCGTAAGTATCCGGATACCAGAGAGTAACTCATAGCATACTTTTGTTGCACTGCTTCTCCTAACGTCGAATATGATTATGCAATCCGCCCCAAGCCCGTATCGACGTATCATCGTCGGACAGTTCCTTGGACTCGTCGGACATGAATAGTGATACACTTCCAACTGCCTACTCTCCTTGCCCTATGGACAATGCCGATGTATTGTCTCAAGGGGCACCGAGCCGGGGGGAGACAGTCCCGGAGGCGCCTCAAGGCGACCTTCCGGACTCCAGGAGCAAAGGGAGCAAGGCTCCCAGGGGCTCCAAGTTCGGCCCTCAGCCATACACCGCGCCGGAACCTCCAGTGGTTCCGGACTCGGGCGGGCGGCCCTCTTCCAAGAGGGGCAAGCCGTCCGTGCCGGTGACCTCTGTCCATCCAGAGGCACCGGACGAACTGCTGGGAGCGCTTCGCGGCGCTTCCATCAAGGAAGAGCACCACACTATTATGAGTGCGGTGATCAAGAAGGTTCAGTCCACCAAGAGCGGACTGACTGAAGCCTGTGCCAGCCTTCTAATAGGCTTTGAGGTAAGTATTTAAAATATAGGAAAAATATTACCAGATAGACAGTAGCCCCTGATGCTCTGTTTGGTGTTCACAAACAAAAGCCGAATAGAGGATCTAATAATATCTGCAGAAGTCTAATATAAGTATGTCTTTATGCGTATGCAGGCTTCACTGCTGACCTCTACCACACTGACTGCGGAGGTCGCTGCACTAAGGCAGAACCTCGAGCGGTCCAAGAAAGAGCTCGGTCTTGCCAAGAGGCAGCTCGAGGAGAACAAAGGTAAGTAATGCCTTGTCCATATATATGTATATATAAAAAGATGCGGTTGCAAAATGATAGGATCATCATGAATGTGCCAGGGGCCACGACCGAAGTGGCGACCCTGAAGCAAGCATTGTCCGAGGCCGAAAACAAAGCGGCCAAGGAGCGCACCGAGCGGGAAAAACAAGAGGCACGGGTGGGCGAGGTGCAGCAAGAGCTCCAGGCTTTCGTGAAGAAGCACGAGGCTTTGGAGCTTGACTCGAAGACGCGAGAGTCCGAGCTTGCCGCGGCCCTCGAGAGCACAAAGCATGCCAAGGCCGAAGCCCAAAAGGCCCTCTAGGAGATTGAGGCGATGAGGAAGATAGCGGCGGGTAAGGCATTCAATATGCAAAGCAAGCATGTGAAAGTAAATTACTTGTTACTTACCCGAGTCCGGAGCTCTCCAGGAGCATTCGCAGATTTGCCCCGCAGCGTGTCGGATGCCGCGAAATATTACCAGGACGAGGAGGGAAGCTCGACGGAGAAGTTGTTCTGGTCTCAGTATACGGGACTGAACACCTGATGCCTATGAGCGACCAGCTAAAGCAACTGGTCGAGCTGCACAAGGCGGCCGAACAGGCCATGAGGGGCCTTATAGTCCAGATGTGGCCTGGAAACTCCCTTCCCAACAGCTACTTCGGCCTGGTGAGGCGGCTTGTGGATGCCTGCCCACGGCTGGAAGTCATAAAGCGATCCGTCTGCATCGAAGGTGCACTCCAGGCTTTTGCCCGTGCGAAGGTGCACTGGGCCAAGATGGACGCCGAGAAGCTGGTGAAGGAGGGGCCACCGCAGGGCAAGGAGCATCGCCACCCAGAAATGTATTATGAGGGTGTCCTGAAGGGTGCCCGTCTTGTGGCGGACGAGTGTGCGAAGGATGTAATTTTTGAATAAACTTGCTCGTGTGATCCTGTATTATGAAAACTTGTTCATATGCGCTATGCAACGCTTGTTTGAATTTAAAATATTACCTTATGTGCGGTTGTTTGTTAAATCTGAGAGATGGTGAGTCGTCGGCTTCTGCCCCCATGCCACGAGTGCTGGGGTGTTCGGGATAAATCTGAGCACTCTTTTTCCCACTGTTGGGTCCTTCGAGGGAGGTGCTCAGCACAACGAACCAGGCAATCAGATTATAATGCTTTATCACTCTCACTTAGCCATAGAAGTCTACAATTTTAAATTTTGGCGAAGCCCCTAGTTTTTGGAAGGCCGAATTCGGGGCGCTATACACGCCTTAAGCCGAACAAAGCCGACTCCTCGCTCTAAGCGGCATGAGTCTTTAGGGACTCGAGACCACTCAAACAATGACCAGCTCTCGCCTTATCATGACAGTCAGTTTTAGCTTTCTCTACTGAGGTGCTTAGCCCAGATGAACCGGGGCACAATCACAGTAGTTCTCCCAGTGCTACCTTAGCCGATATAGCGGAACGTAAGGTACCAAAACATAGGAGCCGGGTAAACCCAACTATTGACCCAAGACATGATTCGGAGTTGATGCATATAATGCTATAAGTTCGGGGTGCCGGACTGTCGAAAGTGTTCGGACATCTCACGCCGTATTATGGTGTACGCTTAAGCCCCTGGCGTATTGGCCGTACCATGCTAAATGTCATGAATGAACACACACACACACACACACACACACACACACACACACACACACATATATATATATATATATATATATATATATAAGAAGAATGTGATAATAGTCTAGTGCTATGCATTGTTTATTCAAAAAGGTGCTTCGAAGCAGAATGATACAAGTAGTGCGATAAGCAAAAAGTAGGACTATTTGACATGTCCCCTGCAAGGGCAAGCTGAGGAATGGTATTTAAAGCAGGTATTTCACTCGTTATCAGAGACCACCTGGGAATTCCTTGATGCGACATAGCTTTCTACCTCCTTGGTTGTTGTATCGTGTGTCCGGCAATCGTACTGCCAGACGGGGCTTCCAGAGATTAAAGTCCTGAAAGGAAGAAAAATAACAAAGCGGGAAGCCCCTAGTGAGGTTGAGCTGCGTCTTGGGGCATGCCGTAGTCGTGCCCCCCTCCCCGCCTGTGCCCATGGTATTTTCAATGTGTAATTATGTACGCGTGGCACGGATTTCACCGTTTGGCTGGGATTGGGGTGGGGGCCGCATTGTTGTGCGAGCTCGGAACGTGCCAGGCGGTCTTGTTGCCGATTACTCCGGGCGCGCTTGAAGGTGTCCGGGTCCTTAATCGCCGAACTGGTGGATTGCCTTAAGAGGCTGCTTTGCGCTTCTGCTGCGAGGGCCGCAGTGTGCTCCTTCGTGCGGAGAGAGCGCTCTGTGTTTCCAATGACTGTGATGAGCCCCCGAGGTCCTGGCATCTTGAGCTTGAGATATACATAGTGCGGTATCGTGTTGAATCTTGCAAATGCGGTTTGCCCAGGCAGTGCATGATAGCCACTTCGAAACGGGACTATATCGAAGATTAACTCCTCGCTCCGGAAGTTATTCGGGGATCCGAAGACCACTTCCAGTGTGACTGAGCCTGTGCAATGGGCCTCTACACCTGGTATGACGCCTTTGAAGTTTGTTTTTGTGGGTTTGATCCTTGAAGGGTCTATAGCCATTTTGCGCACTGTGTCCTAATAAAGCAGGTTCAGGCTGCTGCTGCCGTCCATAAGGACTCGAGTGAGGTTAAATCCGTCGATGATTGGGTCTAGGACCAGTGCAGCAAATCCGCCATGACGGATACTAGTGGGATGGTCCCTGCGATCGAAGGTGATCGGACAGGAGGACCATGGGTTGAACTTTGGGGCGACTGGCTCCAACACATGTACATCCCGTAACACGCGCTTCCGCTCCCTCTTGGGGATGTGGGTTGCGTATATCATGTTCACCGTCCGCACTTGTGGGGGGAACCTCTTCTGTCCTCCGGAGTTCGGCTGTCGGGGCTCCTCCTCGTCATCGCTATGTGACCCCTTATCTTTATTTTCGGCGTTTAACTTGCCGGCCTACTTGAACACCCAACATTCCCTATTGGTGTGGTTAGCTGGCTTGTTGGGGGTGCCATGTATTTGGCACGAGCAATCGAGTATTCGGTCCAAACTAGACGGGCCCGGAGTGCTTCTTTTGAATGGATTTTTCCGCTGACCGGGTTTAGAGCCTCTGAATCCGGCATTGACTGTTGTATCCTCGGTATTGTCATTTTTGATGCATCGCTTGTGTTTGTTGCGACGTGACCTGCCATTGCCATCCTTGGTATCCGAAGTACCATGGTTCTTTGATATATGATTACTGCGAGCCAGCCAGCCGTATTCTCCTGCGCAAAAGCGGGTCATGAGTGTCGTGAGGGATGCCATAGATTTCGGCTTTTCCTGGCCAAGGTGCCGGGCGAGCCACTCGTCGCAGATGTTGTGCTTAAAAGATGCTAGGGCCTCTACATCCGGACAGTCGATGATTTGATTTTTCTTTGTCCGGAACCGTGTCCAGAATTTCCTGGATGATTCCTCTGGCTGCTGAATTATGTGGCTCAAGTCATCGACATCTGGTGGTCGCACATAAGTGCCCTGGAAGTTGTCGAGGAATGCGGCTTCCAGATTTTCCCAACAGCCGATGGATTCTGCTGGCAGGCTGTTGAGCCAATGCCGAGCTGGTCCTTTGAGCTTGAGTGGGAGGTATTTGATGGCGTATAGATCGTCACCGTGGGCCATGTGTATGTGCAGGAGGAAGTCCTCGATCCATACCGCAGGATCTGTTGTGTCGTCGTATGATTCAATATTTACAGGTTTGAAACCCTCTGGGATTTGGTGATCCATTACTTCGTCTGTGAAGCATATGGGGTGTGCGGCGCCTCTGTAGTGGGCTATGTCGTGACGCAGCTCGAATGAGTCTTGTCCGCTGTGTTCGGCCCGGCTGGATTTACTTTTACTGTATCCGGCGTGATGGTTATCGTCTCGCGTAGTGGCGCGCCCTCGTGATCCGTAGATCGATCTTGCGTGTTTTGCTTTGTCCTCCAATACGTCTCGCAGGTCTAGCATGTTTCCCCGTGCCTTGTCATTTTTATTTGAGTGGCGTCGGGGTGCGGGCTGAGTTTTTGGCTGAAATGCCTCTCTGTCGTGGCCACGAGGTGGCCGATCAGCCGCATCATATGCTGGAGATGTAGATTTTAATGCTTCCTCCTCCAGTCGGGGTAGCAACCTGCACTTTGGGTAACTCTTGGAGGGGCGTTCGAGTTCATATTCCTCAGCCGCAAGGACTTCAGTCCATCTGTCAGCTAGCAAATCTTGATCAGCTTGAAGCTGCTGCTGCTTTTTCTTATGGCTATTTGCCGTGGCTATAAGCCGGCGCTTGAAGCGCTCTTGCTCAACGGGATCCTCCGGCACGACAAATTTGTCATCGTCGAGGCTTGCCTTGTCTTCAGAGGGAGGCATGTAATTATCATCCTCCGCCTCTCCATCTACCGCTCTCTCGAGAGGGCTGGCTTCTCCATCCTCCTGCTCTAAATCTTGCTGGAGGGGATTGTTGTCGTCTTCGGCACTGTCCAGAGTGCTATTATTTCCTGTGCCGGTGTCACCGCTTTTGCTTTGGCGAGACTTAGAGCGGCGCCGCTGACATTGGCGCTTGGGTTGCTTCTTGGAGGGGTCATCCTCCGCTGTCCCGTTGCCATTGCCTTCTTTGGGTGTGTCCACCATGTATATATCATATGATGAGGTGGCTATCCAGTGCCCTGTGGGCAGTGGTTCCTCTTTGTCTCCCGCATCATCGTCCATACCGTCGATGTCTTCGGAGTTGAAGTTGAGCATGTCGGTCAAATTGTCGACAGTGGCTACTAAGTGGGTGGTGGGTGGGCGGCGAATTTCTTCGTCATCTGCATCCCAATCATGCCGAACATAGTTCGGCCAGGACTCTCCTGACAGGGAGAGAGACCTTAATGAGTTCAGTATGTCGCCGAAGGGCGAGTGCTGAAAGATATCCGCGGAGGTGAAATCCATGATCGGCTCCCAGTCAGATTCGATAGGCACGGGCGCAGGCGGTTCGGAGTCCGTGGCCGTGGAAGAATCCGGTAGTTCGACGTCATGGCTCCCGTGAAGGGTAAGGTCGATACTCGGCTAGATTGCCGCTGAGAATACTGCCTCTGTGGTGGGGTCTATCCACCTGTCCATGGATGGCGCAATTGGCTCCGAATTGAGGGTCGGAGCGGTTGCCGGTGCTGTCTCCTGAACACTGTCCGATGGTAGAGCTAAATCATGCTCATCGTGACCGTGCGGCGCACTCGGCAGGGGCTCGAATCCATCGAAGATCAAGTCTCCGCGGATGTCGACCGTGTAGTTTAAGCTTCCAAACCTGACCTGGTGGCCAGGGGCGTAACTCTCGATCTGCTCCAGATGGCCAAGCGAGTTGGCCCGCAGTGCGAAGCCTCCGAATACAAAGATCTGTCCGGGGAGAAAAGTCTCACCCTGGACTGCATCCCTATCAATGATCGAAGGAGCCATCAAGCCTAACGGTGACGACACAGAGGAACTCTCAATGAAAGCACCAATGTCGTTGTCAAAACCGACGGATCTCGGGTAGGGGGTCCCGAACTGTGCGTCTAAGGCGGATGGTAACAGGAGGCAGGGGACACGATGTTTTACCCAGGTTCGTGCCGTCTTGGTGGAGGTAAAACCCTACGTCCTGCTTGATTATTCTTGATAATATGAGTAGTACAAGAGTCGATCTACCACGAGATCGGAGAGGCTAAACCCTAGAAGCTAGCCTATGGTCTGATTGTATGTTGTCCTACGGACTAAAGCCCTCCGGTTTATATAGACACCGGAGGAGGCTAGGGTTACACAAGGTCGGTTACAAAGGAGGAGATATGCATATCCGTATTGCCTAGCTTGCCTTCCACGCCAAGTAGAGTCCCATCCGTACACGGGACGAAGTCTTCAATCTTGTATCTTCATAGTCCAACAGTTCGGCCAAAGGATATACTCCGGCTGTCCGGAGACCCCCTATTCTAGGACTCCCTCACCCTACCCGAGATCTTCCAGTTTTAAAACCGACACAAACCTTCAATGAAGAATTGAGTCTAATGGTGAAGAACTTCAACAAATTCTACATGAGAAGGAGCAAGGATAGAAGCTCCAAGTCAAGATCCTACAATGACAAGAGATCTTCAAGTCGCGAAAGAAATTGCTACAATTGTGGAAGACCCGGACACTACTCCAATGAGTGTATGGCTCCCTACAAAAGAAGAGAAGATTCTCCCAAAAGAAGGAGTGGAAGAGAAGAATCACCACCAAGAGAGAGAAGGGGTAGGGATGATCGTTATGAATGAAGACCCTCTCGGAGAAGCAAGGATTCGGAAAGGAAGGATAAGTCATCAAGGAGCTACACAAAAGGAAGACATCAAGCTCATGTTGGTGAATGGGTATCCGGTTCCGACTCCGATCATCACTCCGAAAGAAGTTATCACCCCGACTCCGAATATACTCAAGATAAAGGTGTTGCCGGACTAGATCTTGTGACAGCCAACTCCTACGACATATTTGACTCACCAAATGAAGGAATTGGAAGATGCTTCATGGCTAAAGGTCCAAAGGTATCACACCCCGAGTATGTTGATTTCAATAGTGATGAAGATGATTTGCTAGGAGATGATGATTTACTTGTTGACAACTCTAGTTATGAAAACTATGATGAACTTGCTATTAATCATGCTAATAAAGATAAAACGAACGACGATGATAAGAAGGAGATTGAGCGTCTAACTAGAGAACTAAACACTCGTTAGCTCATGAAACTACCTTGGAAGATCATCGAGAACTTTTAAAGACTCATGAGAAGCTACGCTTTGAAAACCTTAACCTTGAGCAAGAGCATGAGTTTTTAAAGGAAATCAATGATGATCTTCGCAAGAAAAGTTCTTCTTACATTGCCAAGTGTTTACTCTTGTCTACTTACATGCCACAAGTTAAATCTAGCAACAAGAACAAGAAAGATTCTTCATCTAGTAGTAACAACAATCATGCTAAATCCAATGTTGTTGCCTCTAGTAGTTCTCTTGATTCCACTAATGATTCTCTTAGACAAGTTACACTTGAGCAAGAAAATAGTTTATTGAAGGGAATTATAGAGAAAGGTGTTTACAAGAGACTTGCCGGAAGTAAGCAATTTGAGGAAATTGTACGCAAGCAAGGAAGGCACCGAAAGAATCAAGGTGTTGGTTTTGAACGAAAGTTCAATGCCAATGGAGTTGAGTGGGAAGAAGATCAATACCCCAAGACGAAGTTTTTTCCTCAACAAGATAAGTATGATCCTACTTCTTTCAAAGGAACACAAGCTGAAGATGATCTTCCACCACAAGACCACAAGCAAAAAGGCAAGGACAAGCTTAAAGAGGAGATTGATGCATTTGAAGAAGCACCTAAGGCCTTGGTCAAGTGGGTTCCAAAGACTACATCAAGTTCTACTTCATCAAGTACGACTACAACTCCAAGGATTCCCATCAATATGGTGTGGATCCCGAAGAAGAAGAAGAACAAGAGAGTTCTTGAGGGTGACTCCGCCAACATACTTCACTCTTATCATTTTGGCGAGGACAAGTGCAAACAACTTCCATATCTTGCACTAGTTCAAGGAGTCACAAACCCTCTTGTTGGTAAGACAAGGGACAAGGTAACCAAATGCTTTCATGGACATCATCTTGTGTATACATCACTTTATGTCTATGGATATCCTTGCCTGTTCCTTGTGGGACTAACCCATGTAGGTATTGAAAGTGCAACTCACTCCAATGGATTGCTCCGAATGATCTATATCAACATTGGGCATCCAAATCTTCATTACCTACATGAAGTCATCATCGACAAAACCCAAGGTTAGTTCATCCCTCTTAGGGGGGATATCACATCTAGGGGGAGCTTTACTCTAAAATTGAGCTAAAGCAACTCTAATGGTGTGAGCACAACAATGCTTTATGTAAAAGTGGTAACCCCACTTGTGCTTAAACGATAAGTATGACCTATGATCAAATGTTCTCATTTGACTCCTAAGTCAATATACTCATATATAGATGACCCAGTCATCGCCAATTGCTTGATAGATGATAGAGTGTTTGTGCATGCTTTGTCACATATTTCATTTGCCTTTTTAATTGTGTGAGCATGTTGGATGCATGTTTTTCTCATTCAAGGACATCCATTTGTTGCTTTGATTGTTTGGCTTTTTCTCTCTTGCCAAATGGATGGACAAGAATGCCTAAGAACTCCCTCTAGCTATCTATGCTTTCCTCGTCTCAAACTCTATTCATGCTACATCACAAAGTTTGATCAAGTCAAATTCGAACCACTCTGTGTGAGGAGCACTCGGAGTCCCCTATTTGTCATAGAGTTAAACTTCCAAAACCTATTTGTGCATTTCGGTCTGACCGATTCATCCTTTTTGGTCCTACCTAGATCACTTAGTTGATCTAGGTTTTCAATCTCGGTGCAACTGATTAGAACCTTTCGGTCACACCGAGTTGTTCCACTCAGTCACACCGATAGGGTCAGGTTATATATACTAACGGGTCAAATTTTGGAAAAATTTCCGAAACCCTTCACCCGCGCGTAACCCACTCAGCCTCTTCGGGTCTTCAGATCGTCCTCTCGCCGCCAGCGACCTCCTGCCGCTGGTCTCTGCCACCGTGTAGGATCAAAAGTATGTCTAGAGGGGGGTGATTAGACTACTGGACCAAATAAAACTTATCCTTTTCCCAATTTTAGTTATTGGCAGATTTTAGCAACTTTGGACAAGTCAAGCAATCTTAACACAATTCAAGCAAGCATGCAAAGAGTATATGAGCAGCGGAAACTAAAGCATGCAACTTGCAAGAATGTGAAGGGAAGGGTTTGGAGGATTCAAATGCAATAGGAGACACGGATGTTTTTGTCGTGGTTCCGGTAGGTGGTGCTATCGTACATCCACGTTGATGGAGACTTCAACCCACGAAGGGTAACGACTGCGTGATCCACGGAGGGCTCCACCCACGAAGAAGCAACCTTGTCTATCCCACCATGGTCGTCGCCCACGAAGGACTTGCCGCACTAGCGGTAGATCTTCACGAAGTAGGCGATCTCCTTGCCCTTACAAACTCCTTGGTTCAACTCCACAATCTTGTCGGAGGCTCCCAAGTGACACCAAGCCAATCTAGGAGACACCACTCTCCAAGAAGTAACGAATGGTGTGTTGATGATGAACTCCTTGCTCTTGTGCTTCAAATGATAGTCTCCCCAACACTCAACTCTCCCTCACAGGATATGGATTTGGTGGAAAGAAGATTTTAGTGGAAAGAAACTTGGGGAAGGCTAGACATCAAGATTCATATGGTAGGAATGGAATATCTTGGCCTCAACACAAGTGTAGGTGGTTCTCTCTCAGAAAAAGTAAGTTGGAAGTGTATGTTCGTTCTGATGGCTCTTTCTACGAATGAAGAGGAGGTGGAGGGGTATATATAGCCTCCACACAAAATATAACCGTTACACACAACTTGCCAATCTCGGTGGGACCGAATTGATAAACTCGGTCGGACCGATTCAACAAATCTAGTGACCGTTAGGATTTTCGGTGGGACCGACATGCAACTCGGTAGGACCGATATGGTTAGGGTTAGGGCATAACATAATCTCGGTGATACCGATTACACAAACTCGATGAGACCGATTTTGGTAATAAGCTAACCAAAGAGTTGGTCAGGTAAACTTAGTGGGACTGATTCGCTCATTTCGGTGAGACCGAAATGTTACGAAAGGGAAACAGAGAGTCTACATTGCAATCTCGATGGGACCGATCGCTCATCTCGGTGAGACCGAAACGTTACGAAGGGAAACAGAGAGATTACAATCCCATCTCAGTGAGACCGAGATCCCTATCGGTGAGACCGATTTGCCAAGGGTTTGTGGCCGTGGCTATGACATCTGAACTCGGTGGCGCCAGATAGAAAGAATCGGTGGGGCCAAGTTTGACTTTTGGTTTAGGGCATATGTGGATGTGAGAAAGTAGTTGAGGGCTTTGGAGCATATCACTAAGCATTTTGAGCAAGAGCCTCATTAAGCAACACCTCATCCCTCCTTGATAGTATTGGCTTTTCCTATAGACTCAATAGTGATCTTGGATCACTAAGATAGAAAATGTAGAGTCTTGAGCTTTGAGATTGAGCCAATCCTTTTGTCCCTAGCATTTTGAGGGGTCCACTCTTCTCATCCATGCCATGCCAATCATTTTTTTGACTGGAAACTGTGGGGAAAACCCCCACAGCAAATCAAAACCTTTATTAAAGCAAAGAAACAGGATACAAGAGCTGATTACAAGGGGTAATCTACATAGAGAAACTAATCTAAAAGGAGGAGGCAGGGAAGCCTTACTACACTAAGCATTAAGGGGGGAGGAAGGAGATCCACTTGAGAAGGTCATCCTTGAAGGCAGATTTAATCCTATATTGCAACAGAGAGATATCATGCCTAAAAGCAGAACGCCATTTATAAAAAACTGGCCCTCTCATTTATGAAAACCTTGGCATTTCGAATGATCCATATGTTCCAACATGCAGTGAACACCACTTCTGAAAAAAATGGCTTGTCAAAATCATTTTTAGCATGAATAACCACATCAGACATAGAGTGTCCTGCAGGCCATTCAATATGAAGGTAATTCCAGACACGGACACTGAAATTGCAGTTGAAGAAGAGATGATCCCTGGTTTCTCAAACCTGCAGGGGGCAGAGCCTGCAATGCACTCCATCCTCCATGTGACAATGCATTCGTTCAACCATATCTTTAGTATTCAGCCTGTCCATGATTAACATCCAAGCAAAAACCTTAATCTTGAGAGTACAAGAAGATTTCCATATCCAACAAAGCAGGGGGTTGAAGGTTTCAGAAAGAAATGTGTGGGAGTAAAACATCTTGGGTCTAAACTGCTTGGATGAGTTTTGCCAAAACAACACATCCTTAGAGCCAGGTACTCTGCCATGAGAGCCCATCATAGACTGAATCATGCCCAGCTCCCCAAATGCCTGAGCAGACAGGGGGAGATGAAAATGCTGAACAATATCCTGGGAACTGAAGAATTCCTTGACTGTAATCCAAGGGTCCTTAACATAAGAAAAAAGCCTAGGAAACCTTGATTGCAGTGGAGAGACCTCAAAACCAATATTCCAGTTATCTGACCAAAACAGAGCAGTGTCAGCATAATTAACCTCGACCCATGAGCACTCCCTAAAATTGATCATAACCTTGCAAATATCCTTCCACCAAAAAGAGCCACATGCAGATGTTACTTGAGGCACCCTATGATGGTAGTAGGAATTCCAAATGAGAGAAACCCAGGGAATATCTTTTTTATTGAGGAAATTACTGACATGTTTGAGAAGCAAGGCAACATTTTGTACCCCCAGATTGAGAATACCAAGACCGCCCCTATTTTTTGGCCTACAAATAAGCTCCCAAGCTGCAAGGGAGGGGGCAGGTTCATCTCTATTCTTCCTCCACAAACATTGCCTCTGAATTCTCTCTAACTGTTTGAGTATGCCTGCTGGAACAGCCAAACTACCCATGAATAAGATAGGCATTGAGGACAGAGCAGAGTTCAGGAATTGCAGTCTCTCCCCTTAGTTAAGAAAAGAAGAACTAGCAGTCATTCTTCTTTCCATACAGTCTACTATGGGCATAAAGTCCACCATTTTGGGCCTTGTGGTTCCCACTGGCAGCCCAAGATAGGTGAAGGGCTCTTTCCTATCTGACAGCCAAAAGCAACAACAAGATCACTCATGACAATAGGGTCAACATTTATAGGGATGAGGAAAGATTTGTGATAGTTAACATCAAGGCCAGTGGACTAAGCAAACACTTGGAGCATATCTTTCAAGGCCACAAGTTGAGTCCTGTCAGCAGGCAAAATGATTAGAGTATCATCAGCATATTGTATGACTGGGTAGTCCAGATCATGACAGGGGATAGGCAGATGAAGAATTCCTCTTCTGAACATGTCATTGATGACATATTGCAACAACTCAGCAGCAATAACAAAAAGGAGAGGAGAAATAGGGTCACCCTGCCTGACTCCCTTTTTACAAACAAATTTTCTCCTAGGAACTCCATTAAGAAGAACTGAAGAAGTGCCAGTGGACAACAGCTGCCTCATCCAGAGAATCCATTTCTCATTAAAACCTTTGTGCCTAAGGATCTGAAAAAGGGCTTCATGTTCCAAAGAGTCAAAAGCCTTTTCAAAGTCCAACTTAAGAATTACAATTGGCCTTTTAGATTGATGACACTGATGCAAATACTCAAAAGTCCAGCCAATACAATCTTGAATTGTTCTGCTCTTAATAAAGCCATATTGGTTCTTGTGGATGCACTGAAGAATCAACTCTTGGAACCTATTAGCTGCCATTTTAGAGAGAAATTTCAGGCACATGCTAGTTAGGGAGATAGTCCTATAATCTCCAATCTCTTCAGGTGAAAGCTTTTTAGGTACAAGAGCAATGTAAGAATCATTAATGTTATCCAGGATTGCAGTACCCTCATAAAATTCCTGTGCCAACTGATAGAAGTCCTTAGAAATAAGATGCCAGCAGTTTTTGAAGAAAAGGCCATTGAAACCATCAGGGCCAAGGGCTTTATCCACAGGCATATGCTGAACTACCTTGTCCATTTCATCTTTTTCAAAAGTCTTGGTGAGAATGTCTAGGCTAGCCATAGGGGTGAGGAGAGCAGAGAGGTCAAACCCCATGACAATACCCCTAGATGTGCCCATTCTGTTTTGAAAACAATTCCAGATGATTCCTTCCATTTGAGCATGATCATTGACAATAGTGCCATCAGGCAATTTGAGGCTTGCAATAGAATTTCACCTGTGCCTTTCAGTGGCCATGGCATGGAAAAACTTTGTATTTTCCCCTCCCACCTTAATGTATCTAATAGTACACCTTTTCTTCCAATAGAGGAACTGCAAATGAAGCAATTTCTCCAGGTGCACTTTGACAATCTTCCTGAAATTAAGCTCCTGGACAAACAGAGGCCTCCACTCTTCCAAGTCATCCAGGAGCAAAATAACATGGTTACATTTGGAAATGAGGAGCTTCAACTTTGAGACATTCATTTGCCATTTTTTAAGGCACATTCTCAGATACTTGAATTTATCAGCAATTTCAGCAGTTATGTGTTCCTTCCTAGAAGGGATATTCCAAGACTTAGCAACACAATCCATAAATCCTTCCAACTCCAACCAGTAGTTCTCAAACCTAAAAATATTTGACTTAGGGATAGATGTTTTGATTGTGACAACACAGGGAACATGGTCAGAGGCAGTCCTAGCAAGGGGGAGCACTTCTGTCATAGGATAGACAGATATCCAATCTATAGATGTAAAAAACCAGTCTAATTGTTCCAGAAGTGGGCTATCTTGCATATTAGACCAAGTAAAAGCTCTTCCCTTGATGGGCAACTCCAGGAGGCCCAAATGCCCAATAATCTCATTAAAGATGAACATATCATTCAGGTCCCCTCCAGGCAAATTCCTGTTATCTATGGATCTAATGAAATTAAAATCTCCTAAGAGCAGCCAATTCCCACCAACAGGAATATTTAGTTTATAGAGCCAAGATACAAAATTGTCTCTGGCTTCACCCTGACAAGGTCCATAAACAGCAACCAGAGTCCATTTTTTATTGTTCTGTCTGGAAACAAACTCAACAACTACAGCAAACTGCTGAATTTGGATTAAAGATCCAATAAAAATAGAGGAGTTCCAGACCACAATAATTCCCCCAGAGGCTCCCATTGAGGAGAGCAAACAAAACTGTCAAATCTCTTGGGGCAGAAACTCTTAATTGACCTAGATTCAAAAGATGAGCACTTGGTTTCTTGCAAACAGGCCACAACACACTGACTTTCATCAATTTTTTGCCTAACTGCTCTCTGCCTAGCTTCTGAATTTAAACCTCTAACATTCCAGCACAGAACATTCTAGTTTCTACAGAGATTACTCATTATAACATAAAGTGAAGTGGTCCAAAAGACATATAGCACTTAATGCCACATGAACAAAAGGCCACATAACAGTCTGACCCAGCATCATTACAATAAAGTTTGCATAATAAAGATACCAACAAAAGGATAGCAGCATAGCAAATTTAGGGGCTTGCCAAACCCAGTAAAGATGGAGAACACTAAACATTTGCATTAGTGGCTGCAGCTTGAGGTGGATTCCCCATAAGAGCATCCACAGATAGGAGTTTAGCATCAATCTCCAGTTCCCTGCCAATTTCTTGCAGATGAACAACAGGTGTAGCTGGAGGGATCTCCTCATGGGCTGGATCATCTGGCATCTCAGCAGTGAAAGGATTTGCTCTGGGCTTCCTCTTCTTGGGCTGCAGAGAAAGCTCCTGGAAGGTGGGCTTGAAACCATCATGTTGGGTTGAGCTTCTGGTGCATCTTCGAACAGAGGTTTCAACAATAGGAGTTGGCGCCAACGTCTTGCGAGTCCTCCTAGCTTTAGGGGGTGCAGCAGTGGGTGGTGGCTGAATGTCAGCAACATCTTCAGAGAACAAGGCCCTAGCCACAAGCCTAACTGGCACCTCCTCCCTCCAGGTAAGCATTGGCAAATCACTTCTACCAAAGGCCAAGTCCCAACTCCTCTTAGATAGAACCATAGGTTCAAAAGGCTGCGTAGCCACAGGTTTAGGAACATTGAAGACAATAGGAGCCTACAGCAGATTTTCAAATGACCTTCTCCACAACATCTCAGGAGGCAGAGGAGGCCCAAAAGGAACAGCAGGAGGTAGTTCCACTGCAGGCACAAACAAAGGAGGCTGGTAGATCACAATAGCCCAGTTTCTGACATCATTAATATCATCAGCTTCAGGTAGCTCCTCATCAGAAGAACTAACAGGCACATCATGGATCTGTTGGACAACATCAGAACTGGCTGAGCAGAGACATCGATCACCATAGATTCCTGATCTTGCGGCACAGGCTGGTCCACTGGCTCATGCCAATTGCCCCAGTTGTCATCTTGCACATTATTGACGGCAGGTGTTGGTGTCAAAACCGGCGGATCTCGGGTAGGGGGTCCCGAACTATGCGTCTAGGCCGGATGGTAATAGGAGGCAAGGGACACAAAGTTTTACCTAGGTTCAGGACATCTTGATGGAGGTAAAACCCTACGTCCTGCTTGATTGATATTGATGATATGGGTGTTACAAGAGTGGGTCTACCACGAGATCAAAGAGGCTAAACCCTAGAAGCTAGCCTATGGTAAGATTGTATGTTGTGATTGTTGTCCTACAGACTAAAACCCTCCGGTTTATATAGACATTGGAGAGGGTTAGGGTTACACAAGGTCGGTTACAAAGGAGGAGATATCCATATACGTATTGCCTAGCTTGCCTTCCACGCCAAGTAGAGTCCCATCCGAACACAAGACGAAGTCTTCAATCTTGTATCTTCATAGTCTAACAGTTCGGCCAATGGAGATAGTCCGGCTGTCCAGAGACCCCCTAATCCAGGACTCCCTCAGTAGCCCCCGAACCAGGCTTCAATGACGATGAGTCCGGCGCGTAGTTGTCTTCGGCATTGCAAGGCGGGTTCCTTCTCCAAATCCTGTGTACCTGTCGAAATAATGTCTGGTTCCTTGTGATGGTTTGTATTTCTTGGCTTCCACGCCCAATAATGGCCACTTTCCACGTGTCGAGCGAATGTGAAGAGCCAGGGTGTTTTCAGATTTACCCCCTAGCTATGCAAATGAGCTGCCTATTTAAAAAGACGAGGATTCAGATCCAAATCACATCATCCTCCCTTGCCGAGTCTTCATCAGAGCGTACCCGACATAGATCCATTCCACCATGGCCGGTCGATGCAGCTCCTCCTCTCGCACCCCTATCTCCAAGCCTGGAGATTGGGAGAGATGTTCCATCTCGCATAGAAAATTGGAGATGCTTCAGTCCAAGGGATTTCTTCCCCCAGCATACCTGGTCCCATTTCGAGCCGGGCTTTCCACCTATAATGGCGGAGAGCAAGTGGAGAGCCGTCCCCATCCCTCCAAGGGAGAGCGGGTGTGCCTTGTCCCTTATCTGGTAAGAGGGCTCAGATTCCCAATCCATCCGTTTCTCCGAGGGCTTCTGGAGTTCTGTGGCCTCCAGCTGCACAACCTCACGCCTGCTTCTCTGCTGCATATCGCGGGTTTCGTAGCCCTTTGCGAGTTATTTTTGGGCTGTGAGGCTCATTTCGCTCTGTGGAAGAAGCTGTTATGTCTGGTGCCCCGTTCTAAGAAGGGACCAATATATCAAGTCGGCGGAGCCGAAGTGTGGCGTATCGCCGGGACCGGATACCTATCCGGGACCACAAAGAAGACGTCCAAAGACTGGCCTTCAGAATGGTTTTATATAGAAGATGTCCCCCTTTCGGACCCTATTCGGATCGGCCTTCCAGAGTTTGACAGCGCCCCTTTGAAGAAGCGCCAGAGCTGGCGTCCACGGAGCCCACTGGAGGAAGACGACCGGGACATTCTTTATTTGATGAGCCGGATAAGCTCTTTAGCTCAATCCGGATTGACCATGATCGAGGTCATGGCTATATGCATTATGCGGGGGGTGCAGCCGCTCCAGTACAGAGGCCACCCCATGTGGGACTTCAACGGGGAGGATGACGCTACCCGCCACGGCCGTAAAGGGCCGGGATCGCCTGCTGATCTAATAAAGATCTTGTCTACTTTGTACAAGGGAGAAGAGGAGGAGTTCCTCCGTATCAACCCGCAGGGCGGATTCTCCATGTACAATCCTCCGAGCTGGGTAAGCGGAGATTTTTTCTCTCCCATCCGTTTAGTATTCCCGCAGTTTAAGTATTCATTCTAGCGATTTAATTGCAGGAGTTGCGCCAGGCAGTAAAGGAGATAAACAGCCCTTCTCCACAGCCCAAAGACCCCGGACGGTCCCTTGACCCGGCCTCCCAAGAGGATCCGGACATATCCGTGGAGCTGATCGACGGGGTTTTTTACCAAGGCGGTAATGACAATACCTTGGTGGCCATTACGGACGATTACCCTGGGCTAGTTCCAACCTCGCAGGTGACTGAGACCGAAATTCTAGCACTTAAAAAGGGGTACGTCCTTGTGCTCTTTTTATTGCCGTATAACAGCCGTGTTTTGCAGGGAAGGTCCTCGAGGCAGAAGGCCGAGCCTGTGACAACTAGCCAACAAGGGGCAGCGAGGCCAGGCAGGCTGAAAAGATCCATAGTACGGATGGAGGCACCGGTGCAATGGTATAGCGCACCGTTTTTATTGCAAGACATTACTTATAGGGGCATATTAACGCCCGTGCCTTCTTTTCAGGAGAAAGAGCGCTCGCCGGACTATACCCGGAGAGGCTGCCAACCGCGCCTCCAAAAGCCAGGCTCCAAGGCCGGACTCAGGAGTGGGAACGAGTACAAGGCGTGCGCTGGGTGCTCCTCCAACAGAGGATACAGATAGACTGTCCGCCACTCATTTCGAGGTGGAAAGTGCCATGAACCACAGGCGTCGCCGGACTGTTCTTCGTGATGCTTGTTTCTCCCTAGAGGCATTGGATGCCTTCAACTCGGGAGACGCGCACCTCCGTGCCGCTCAAGATGGTCTAGCCAGAGCCACAGAGTAGTATGTAAAAGACATACGGGTGAGAAAATTTGATGATTATATATATCAGTAGCCCCTGAGACTTGAAGCAGTTAGTATAACTGATTTAAGGATCATTTGTTATGTAGGTTCTTACAGAAAAGAATACTCAACTGTCCCAGGAGCTGGAAGAGTGCAAAGCCCAACTTCAGGCTACACTGTCCGCTGCAGGGGAGCCCAAAGAGACCCCCGCTGGTAACATATCCGTTAAATGATAACTATCATTTTAGAGTGCGGCTTTATATGCAAATCTAACGAAAAAATTGTAGATGACGCTGGGGTGAATCTGGATAAGCAACAGCTCAAACGCCAGCTGAAGGCTGGTGAGAACGTGCTTACAAGGGTGAGGCAGGAGAAGAATGATCTCCAAGATGCCAACACCAAGCTGGGCATGGAACTAAAAGATGTTCGTGCCCAACTGTCGGACTCTGTTAAGGAGAATCGACGGCTTCGGCGCGGCATATTTAGTAAGTGCTTGAACGAACTTAAAAAGAGTTCGGCGGGGAAGCTGACTGACAGAGTTATATCTGTAGGTATGTTAACAGGTCGTCCTGCCAAGGAGATGCCCAGTTCGACAGGTGATCTTCTTCCCGAGCTCGCATAGTTGCACGAACGAGTTCGGCAAGTGATGCGAGGCGTTGCCCAGGCCTTGTGGTCGTCCGTCTCCCTACCCAAAGGCCTTGGAGAGCTTACAGAAAAGCTGAAGGGAGCACGTCGGCGCTTCCGATTAGGGAAGATATTGGCCTGCCGTCAGGGCGCCAGGGAGGCTTGGGCGATGGTGCAGACACGGTACACAAAGGCTTACCTGAACCACATGGCCGAAGTCGGTCCTGTGGGGCCTGATGGCAAGGAGATCCCTGCAAATTTAGTGTATGGCCAAGTAGAATTGGCCGCAAAGTATTCCCAACAGGACTGTAGACTAGACATCCTATTTGATGGCATTGAAGAGGAATTCAACCAGTCAAATTGACTATGTAATTGTAAAGTGACATATATGATGCCTTCTAACCGGATTGCAGATCGTTTGTCGTGGCGGACCTTTTCGCTTCAACCTCGGGACCCGACAGTCCGGAGTGTATCCGAATACCCTGACGGTTATATAAGAACCGGGGCATGAGTGGAGACTAGGCGTAGGGGTCATTAGTGCTTTATCAGACAAGTGCCCAACTAGTTATGTTATATTACATGGGTAGTAAGAAACATCTTCCAGAGAGAATAGTTCCGTTAAGGGTTCCTTTCCCTGGGTAGGCATGCCCTAAAGTGCATGTCCGGACTGCAACAAGAAGCGCAGTAAAAACGTCTGGGGGCAGATATGGTTAATAAATAAAAGTCGTCTTTTGTTCACCGACCGAATATTCTCTTAAGAACGCTAGCTTTCGGCTTCACCCAGTCTGAGGTACACGTTTGGCTGACCCGGCGGTAACAATCGCAGAGGTGCTCCCCTTATGCCCTAGCCGAATTAACAGGAATGTAGGGAATAAATACAAGAGCCAGGCAACCCAGCTTGGCCAAAACTTAAGTCATATCGATGCATATAATGGTGAAAAAAGGTACATGCGGAAGTATAATGCATGTGTTGGGCGTGATGCACAGGTAAATAATTTAAGCTTCTGTGAAAGAAGCCCCCAGGTGTAGATAGTGCGGCTAGCACCTCTGTAATGTACAAGTGAGGCACAAGGTGACCCGTGAAGGTCTAGAGGAATAAAAGAAAGAAAGGGAAACAAGACAGACAACACATATGCGGAAAATGTACAAAGGGAGGGGACTGACATAAAGTACTGAGGGAGTCCTGGATTAGGGGGTGTTCAGGTAGCCAGACTATACCTTCAGCCGGACTCCAGGACTATGAAGATACAAGATTGAAGACTTCGTCCCGTGTTCGGATGGGACTTTCCTTGGCGTGGAAGGCAAGCTTGGCGATGCGGATATTCAAGATCTCCTACCATTGTAACCGACTCTGTGTAACCCTAACCCTATCCGGTGTCTATATAAACCGGAGGGTTCTAGTCCGTAGGACGACTTCATTATACAACAATCATACCATAGGCTAGCTTCTAGGGTTTAGCCTCCTTGATCTCGTGGTAGATCTACTCTTGTACTACCCATATCATCAATATTAATCAAGCAGGAGTAGGGTTTTACCTCCATCAAGAGGGCCCGAACCTGGGTAAAAACATCGTGTCCCTTGTCTCCTGTTACCATCCGCCTAGACGCACAGTTCGGAACCCCTACCCGAGATCCGCCGGTTTTGACACCGACATTGGTGCTTTCATTGAGAGTTCCTCTGTGTCGTCACTTTTCGGCCCGATGGCTCCTTCGATCATCAACGACGATGCGGTCCAGGGTGAGACTTTTCTCCCCGGACAGATCTTCGTCTTCGGCGGCTTCGCACTGCGGGCCAATTCGCTTGGCCACCTGGAGCAGATTGAAAGCTATGCCCCTGGCCATCAGGTCAGGTTTGGAAGCTTAAACTACATGGCAGACATCCGTGGGGATTTGATCTTCGACGGATTCGAGCCACAGCCAAGCGCGCCGCACTGTTTTGAGAGGCATGATCTTGCTCTGCCGCCGAACAGTGCCTTGGAGGCCGCACGCGCACTGGTTCCTACCCTTAATCCGGAGCCTATTGTGCCAATTGAGGATGAGCGGCTGGACGTCATCTCAGGGGCTACGATCTCAAAGGCGATCGAGCCGAACGTCAGCCCCGCGTTCTGCGTGACCCGTGACTCCGAGGATCCGGTTTCCTCTCCGGACTCCGACCCCCCCGCGCCCCTACCGATCGAATATGATTGGGCGCTGATAATGGAGTTCACCGCAGCGGACATCTTTCAGCACTCGCCCTTCGGCGACATCCTGAACTCACTAAAGTCTCTCTCTTTATCAGGAGAGGCATGGCCAGACTACGGTCAGCAAGGATGGGATGCGGATGACGAAGAAATTCGAAACCCACCCACCACCCACTTTGTAGCCACTGTCGATGATTTAACCGACATGCTTGACTTCGACTCCGAAGACATCGACGGTATGGACGACGATGCAGGAGACGAACAGGAACCAGCACCTGTAGGGTGCTGGAAGGCCACCTCGTCATATGATATATACATGGTGGATACTCCAAAAGATGGAGATGGCGATGGAACAGCGGAGGATGACACCTCCAAGAAACAGCCAAAGCGCCGGCGTCAGCGGCGCCGCTCTAAATCCCGCCAAAGAAAAAACGGTGATTCCGGCACGGGAGATAATACTACCCCGAATAGCGCCGAAGAACACCCCCTACAGCAAGATTCGGCACAGGAAGATGGAGAAGCCAGCCCTCATGAGAGAGCGGTAGACCGAGAGGTTGAGGATGATAACTATATGCCTCCCTCCGAAGACGAGGCAAGCCTCGACGACGACGAATTCGTCGTACCATTGGACCCCGCCGAACAAGAGCATTTCAAACGCAGGCTTTTAGCCACGGCAAGCAGCCT
The DNA here is from genome assembly GCF_002162155.2 of Triticum dicoccoides. Taxonomy (NCBI): domain Eukaryota; kingdom Viridiplantae; phylum Streptophyta; class Magnoliopsida; order Poales; family Poaceae; genus Triticum; species Triticum dicoccoides. The sequence continues at coordinate 338,044,576 of NC_041382.1, forward strand.
CAAGAAAAAGCAGCAATAGCTTAGAGCTGATCAAGATTTGCTAGCTGACAGATGGACCGAAGTCCTTGCAGCCGAAGAGTATGAACTCGAACGCCCCTCCAAGAGTTACCCAAAGCGCAGGCCGCTACCCCGATCAGAGGAGGAAGCACCTACATCACCAGCGCACGACATGGCCGACCGGCCACCTCGCGGCCGCGAAAGAGAGGCCTCTCGGCCCTCCACCCAAGCCATTCCCCGGCGCCGTTCAACCAAGGCACGGGAAAATGCGCCAGACCTGCGAGACGTACTAGAGGACAAGGCAAGACAAACAAGATCGATCTACAGATCGAGCAGGCGCCCCACGGCACATGGCGGTGATCTTCATTCCGGATACAACAAATCCGGCCGGGCCGAACACAACAGACATAGCCCCTTCGAGTTGCGTTATGATATAGCCCAGTATAGAGGCACCGCACACCCATTATGCTTCACAGACGAAGTAACGGATCATAAAATCCCAGAGGGTTTCAAACCCGTAAACATCGAATCATATGATGGAACAACAGATCCTGCGGTATGGATTGAGGATTATCTCCTCCATATCCACATGGCCCGCGGCGATGATCTACACGCCATCAAATACCTCCCGCTCAAACTTAAGGGACCGGCCCGGCATTGGCTTAACAGCTTGCCAGTAGACTCAATCGGTTCTTGGGAGGACCTGGAAGCCGCATTCCTGGACAACTTCCAGGGCACTTATGTGCGACCACCGAATGTCGATGACTTAAGCCACATAATTCAGCAGCCAGAGGAATCGGCCAGGCAATTCTGGACACGGTTCCTAACAAAGAAAAACCAGATAGTCGACTGTCCGGACGCAGAGGCCCTAGCAGCCTTCAAGCATAATATCCGCGACGAGTGGCTCGCCCGGCACCTGGGACAGGAAAAGCCGAAGTCCATGGCAGCCCTCACGACACTCATGACCCGCTTTTGCGCGGGAGAAGACAGCTGGCTAGCTCGCAGTAACAACTTAGCAAAAAACCCTGGTAATTCGGATACCAAGGACAAAAGTGGCAGTACACGTCGGAATAAGAAAAAGCGCCGCGTTAGCAGCGACAACAACGAAGACACGACAGTTAATGCCGGATTCAGAGGCTATAAATCCGGTCAGCGGAAAAAGCCATTCAAAAAGAATACTCAGGGCCCATCCAGTTTGGACCGAATACTTGACCGCTTGTGCCAGATACATGGCACCCCCGAAAGGCCAGCCAATCACACCAACAGGGATTGTTGGGTGTTCAAGCAGGCAGGCAAGCTAAGAGCCGAAAATAAAGACAAGGGGCTGCATAGCGATGATGAGGAGGAGCCTAGGCCGCCGAACAATAGTGGATAGAAGGGTTTTCCCCCACAAGTGCGGACAGTGAACATGATATACGCAACCCACATTCCCAAGAGGGAGCGGAAGCGTGCGCTACGGGACGTATACGCGATGGAGCCAGTCGCCCCAAAGTTCAATCCATGGTCCTCCTGCCCGATCACTTTTGCTCGAAGGGACCACCCCACTAGCATCCGTCACGGCGGCTTCGATGCATTGGCTCTCGACCCAATATTGACGGATTTCATCTCACAAGAGTCCTCATGGACGGCGGAAGTAGCCTGAACCTGCTTTACCAGGATACAGTGCGGAAAATTGCCATAGATCCCTCGAGGATTAAGCCCACAAAAATGACCTTTAAAGGCGTTATACCAGGTGTAGAGGCCAACTGTACAGGCTCAGTAACACTTGAAGTGGTCTTCGGGTCCCCGAACAATTTCTGAAGCGAAGAGTTAATCTTTGATATAGTCCCGTTTCGCAGTGGCTATCACGCCCTGCTCGGGCGAACCGCATTTGCAAAGTTCAATGCGGTACCGCACTACGCATATCTCAAGCTCAAGATGCCAGACCCTCGAGGAGTAATCACGGTCAACGGAAACACCGAACGCTCCCTCCGTACGGAGGAGCACACGGCGGCCCTTGCAGCGGAAGTACAAAGCAGCCTTCTTAGGCAATTCTCCAGTACGGCCGTTAAAAAGCCAGACACTGCCAAGCGTGCCCGGAGTAACCTACAACAAGACCGCCTGGCACGTTCTGAGCAGGCGTAGCAATGCGGCCCCAACCCCAGCCCTCGCGACATAGCGAAACCAGTGCCTCGCGTACATAACTACGCTCTTGAAATACCATGGGCGCAGGGGAAGGGGCACAATAACGGCAAACCCAAAATACGGCTTAAAACGTACTAGGGGCTGCCGAATTCTTTTTTTAATTTTCTCTTACTTTCAGGTCTCCATACTTCGGACGACCTGTTCGGCAATTCAACTGCCACACAAACGATGCAAGATCCAGGGAAGCAGACAAGCCATGCCGCATTATGGAACTCCCAGGTGGTCTCTGTTACGAGCAGTATACCTATTTTGGCATACAATTCCGCGGCCTGCTCCTGGCTAGGACATGTTAAATAGCCCAATATCTTTTGCTTATCGCACTACTTGTATCGTTCTGCTTTGACAGCAGCCTTTCTATTAACAATGCATAGCTTTTTGTCTATTTTTTGCATTATCCTCCTTTCATATATACGTTTATTAAATGACATGTTGCACCCATACACCATGGTACGGCAAACATGCCAGGGGCTTCAGTACCCCTCAATATGGTGTGAGAAGCCCGTACACTTTCACAAGTGCGGCACCCCGAACTTATAGCACTATATGCATCGGCTCCGAATCATGATTTGGGTCAATAGTTGGGTTTGCCCAGCTCCTATGTTTTGGTGCCTTACGTTCTGCTATATCGGCTAAGGTAGCACTAGGAGAACCACTGCGATTGTGCCCCAGTTGAGCTGGGTTAAGCACCTTAGTGGAGAAAGCTAAAACTGACTGTCATGATGAGGCAAGAGACCGGTTGCTGTTCGAGAGGTTTTTCGAGTCCCTAAAGACTTATGGCGCTTCGAGCGAGGAGCCGGCTTTGTCCGGCCGAGGCGTGGATAGCGCCCCGAACTCGGTCTTCCAAACTAGGGGCTTCGCCAAAATTTAAAATTATAGAGTTCTATGGCTAAGTGAGAGTGTTCAAGCATTATAGTCTGATTGCCTGGTTCATTGTGCTGAGCGCCTCCCTCGAAGGACCCAACTATGGGAAAAAGAGCGCTCAGGTTTATTCCGAACACCCCAGCACTAGTGGCATGGGGGCAGAAGCCGACGACTGGCCATCTCTCAATTCTTTGATAAATGGCCGCACAGAAAGTAATATTTTAAATTCAACAAGCATTGCTTAGCGCATATGAACAAGTTTTCAGCGCACAGGATAAACACGAGCGAGTTCATTCAAAAATTACATCCTTGGTACACTCATCCGCCACAAGGCGGGCATCCGCAAGAACATCCTTATAGTAGTTCTCGGCCTTGCGATGCTCCTTCCCCGGTGGCGGCCCGTCCCTAACAAGCTTCTCACCGTCCAGCTTACCCCAGTGCACCTTTGCATGGGCAAGGGCCCTACGGGCACCTTCGATGAAGACGGAGCGCTTGATGACCTCGAGCCTTGGACAGGCCTCCACCAGCCTTCGCACTAGCCCGAAGTAGCTCCCAGGCAGGGCCTCTCCGGGCCACAGCCGAACTATGAAGCCCTTCATGGACTGTTCGGCCACCTTGTGGAGCTCGACCAGCTGTTTCAGCTGGTCGCTCAAGGGCACAGGGTGTCTGGCCTCAGCATACTGAGACCAGAACACCTTCTCCATCGAGCTGCCCTCTTCAGCTTGGTAGAATGCGGCGGCGGCGGATACGCTGCGGGGAAGATCTGCGAATGCCCCTGGAGAGCTCTAGATTCGGGTAAGTAACAAGTAGTTTACTTTTATATTTCTACTTTGCATAAAGAATGCCTTCCCGCTGCTATCTTTTTCATCTCCTCCAACTCTTGGAGGGCCTTTTGGGCTTCGGCCTTGGCAGACTTGGCAGTCTCAAGGGCCGCCGCGAGCTCGGACGCTTGCGTCTTTGACTCAAGCTCCAGACTCTCATGTTTTTTCATGAGAGCCTGAAGCTCTTGCTGCACCTCGCCGACCCGGGCCTCAAGTTTCTCTCGCTCGGTGCACTCCGCAGCCGCTTTCTTTTCGGCCTCGGACAGCGCCTGCTTGAGGGTCGCCACCTCAGTCATGGCCCCTACAATAAGCAGTACAATCCTGTTATTTTTTGCAATCACGTCTTTTTATAGGCACTTTTTTCTGTAAGGTATTTCTTACCTTCTTTCTCCTCGAGCTGCCGCTTGGCAAGGCCGAGCTCTTGCTCGGTCCGCTCGAGTCCCTGTTTCAGGGCACCCACCTCCGCAGTCAGTGCGGCGGTGGCTAGCAGCGAAGCCTGCATACGCATATTGACTCTTTGTTGTTAGACTCCTGCGAAATTTAATAGATCCTCTATTCGGCTTTTTTTTCCGAACGCCAAACAGAGCATCAGGGGCTACTGTCTATGCGGTTATATTCTTACATATTTTTTACTTACCTCGAAGCCTGTTAGAAGGCTAGCGCAAGCTTCACTCAGTCCGCTCTTGGCGGACTGAACCTTCTGGATCACCGTACTCATAATAGTATGGTGCTCCTCGTCGATGGAGGCGCCGTCAAGCACCTCTAGCAGATTGTCCGGCACCTCCAGTTGGACGGAGGCCGCTGGCTCAGAAGGCTTGCTCCTCTTGGAAGGAGTTCGCCTACCGCGGTCCGGAACTGTTGAAGATTCCAGCGGGGTGTCCGGCACAAAGCCGGACTTGGAGCCCTGGGGGGTCTTGTCCCCTTTACTCCTGGAGTCCGGGAGGTCGCCTTGCGGCTCCTCTAGGACCACCTCCTCCTGCCCCGGAGCTCGTTGCGACGCCACTTCAGCGTCATCCACAGTGCGGGGGGAGACAGCGGGCAGAACTGAGTTCACGTCCGATGAATCCAGGGAGCCGCTCGACGACTCGGCCTGAGGCGAACTGCATAATTATGTTCAACATTAGGGAAGGCTGTGCAACAAAGGAACGTCATGAGTTACTCTGATATCCGAATACTTACGATTTCGCCGGACGCTTGGACCTATCTGGCCACTCATCTTCGTCCTCTTCGGCGTCGGGGGAGTAGTTCGGCGGAGGGGTCTTCCTCTTCCTAGACCCTTCGGCCTCCCCCGTTGGGCGGCCTTCCTTTTCTTTCCTCCCCCCGCTGGAGGGGGAGAGTGTTCTTCCTCCTCCTCCTCGTTCTCACTGGAGGAGAGCGTCTCGGACTCGTCGGATGACGAGTCCGACACCACCACATTACGGGTACTCTTTCGAGTCCTCGTGGCCTTCTTCTTCTTGGCCTTCTTCTCCGGCACCACATAAGGCGCCGGAACCAGCAGCTTCACTAGGAGAGCAGGGGCTGGGTCTTCGGGTAAGGGAGCCGGACAGTTAATTGATCCGGACTGCGCCTGCCAAGCCTGTCAAAGGTGAGGGAGTTTAGATCCCACATAGAGTCAAACTATGAAGAAACTTAACATCCTGTAAAAGGTGAAAATAGCTTACCTCGCTAGCGTTACGCTGCGAGCTGTATCCGCGGTCCTCGGAAGCGGATGTGGGAGCCTCGGCGCCTTTGGTTAGCACCTTCCAGACGTCTTCCTACATCGTGTCGAAGAGCCGGTTAAGGGTTTGGTGCTGCGCCGGGTCGAACTCCCACAGATAAAAGCCCCTTTGTTGACACGGGAGGATCTGGCAGACGAGAATAACCTAGACTACATTGACAAGCTTGATCAGCTTGCTCACCAGGGACTAGATGCATGTCTGCAATCCGGTCACCTCTTTTTCGTCGCCCCACGACAGGCCCGTCTCTTTCCAGGACATAAGCCGCGTGGGGGGTCCGGATCGGAACTCGGGGGCTGCGATCCATTTCGGATCGCGCGGCTCGGTGATGTAAAACCACCATGATTGCCAACCCTTCAGGGTCTCCACGAAGGAGCCCTCGAGCCATAGGACGTTGGCCATCTTGCCCGCCATGGCGCCTCCGCACTCCGCCTGGCTGCCGCGCACCACCTTGGGCTTGACGTTGAAGGTCTTGAGCCAGAGGCCAAAATGGGGGCGGATGCGGAGGAAAGCCTCGAACACGACGATAAACGCCGAGATGTTGAGGACGAAGTTCGGGGCCAGATCGTGGAAATCTAGGCCATAGTAGAACATGAGCCCCTGGACAAATGGGTGGAGTGGGAAACCCAGTCCGCGGAGGAAGTGGGGAAGGAATACTACCCTCTCATGGGGCCTTGGGGTGGGGAGAAGCTGTCCTACCTGGGGAAGCCGGTGCGCGATGTCCTTGGACAAGTATCCGGCCTTCCTTAGCTTTTTGACATGGCCCTCCGTGACGGAGGAGACCATCCACTTGCCTCCCGGTTGTGCGTCCCCACCAGCCTAGTGCGCAGGAGGTTGAGGTAGGAAGCGCGGGCTTGGGCGCTGGAGCTCGAGTGCGCAGGAGATAGATAGGCAAAGGAGGAAGAATACGTAGGTAAAAAGGTGGATCCTTATCCCCTTATATGGGCGGATGCGGTTGTGCGTCCCCACCAGCCTAGTAAAACTCGCTTGCCTCCCAAGCGCCGTGATAAATGGTGCAGTTGGGTTACCCACGTCCGTATTGATGAGAATCCCGTAAAAGGGGGCACACGATCTCTGCTTTGACAAGACATGCCAAGGAAACCGCCTCGCTAAACATGCTGAGGTGGAAAAGTAAAAACGATTCGAGTAAAGGACTTGGCTGTAGTATGATGTCACGCTGCGGAATGCGTCAGCAGATTAGATTTGTGTTGATATTATTCTCTCTATGGCAATATGGGGAAACTTATTTTGCAGAGCCGGACACTATCCTTGGTGTTTAAAATCTTCTTGAAGGACTTGGAGGAGGAACCCGTCTTGCAATGCCGAAGACAATCTGCGTGCCGGACTCGTCGTCATTGAAGCCTGGTTCAGGGGCTACTGAGGGAGTCCTGGATTAGGGGGTGTTCGGGTAGACGGACTATACCTTCAGCCGGACTCCAGGACTATGAAGATACAAGATTGAAGACTTTGTCCCGTGTCCGGATGGGACTTTCCTTGGCGTGGAAGGCAAGCTTGGCGATGCGGATATTCAAGATCTCCTACCATTGTAACCGACTCTATGTAACCCTAACCCTATCCGGTGTCTATATAAACCGGAGGGTTCTAGTCCGTAGGACGACTTCATTATACAACAATCATACCATAGGCTAGCTTCTAGGGTTTAGCCTCCTTGATCTCGTGGTAGATCTACTCTTGTACTACCCATATCATCAATATTAGTCAAGCAGGAGTAGGGTTTTACCTCCATCGAGAGGGCCCGAACCTGGGTAAAATCATCGTGTCCCTTGTCTCCTGTTACCATCTGCCTAGACGCACAGTTCGGGACCCCCTACCCGAGATCCTCCGGTTTTGACACCGACACCTGTGCTAGGCGTAGAATCTTTGGAGCATGGCTGCGTTGCATGGGTTCGGCTCGAGTCGACTAGTCGATGCATCCTGCAGTCGGTACGCTCCGCCGGTCAGAACTTGGTCGATGATGAAGGGACCTTCCCATTTGGGCTCTAGCTTGTTCTTTTTCTTATCCGACAGCCGGAGAACTAGTTTGCCAATGTTATAAGTTTTGGCTCGTACTTCTCTGCTTTGGTATCTGCGAGCCTGTTGCTGGTAAAATGCGGAATGGGCTTTGGCTACGTCACACTCTTCCTCTAAGGTGTCCAAACTGTCCTGCCGATCGAGCTCGGCTTCTCTTTCTTCGTACATGCGCACTCGAGGTGAGTCATGAAATATGTCATAGGGCAGGACTGCCTCTGCGTCATACACCATAAAAATGGTGTGTATCCGGTACTACGATTCGGCGTGGTCCGCAGCCCCCAGAGTACGGAGTCGAGCTCCTCTACCCAGTGCGTGTCAGACTCTGTTAAGGAGTGCACTAGTCTGGGTTTAACGCCGCTCATTATAAGACCATTTTCTCGTTCGACTTGACCGTTGGTTTGTGGGTGGTAGACTGAAGCATAATCGATCTTGATGCCCATTTCGCTGCACCAGAGTTTTACCTCGTTGGCCGTGAAATTCGTGCTGTTATTAGTGATGATGCTGTCGGGGACGCCGTAGCGATGTACAACCCCGGATATGAAATCTATCACCGGTCCGGATTCGGCTGTTTTAACCGGTTTGGCCTCTATCCATTTGGTAAATTTATCCACCATGACCAATAAGTATTTTTTCTGGTGGGTTCCACCTTTAAGGGGTCCAACCATGTCAAGCCCCCAGACCACAAAGGGCCATGTGATGGGGATTGTTCGGGGGGCGGTGGGTGGCATATGGCTTTGATTTGCAAAGAGCTGGCAACTGGCGCAACGCTGGACTAAGTCATGTGCGTCTGCCCGGGCTGTTGGCCAATAGAATCCTGTACGGAAGGCCTTGCTGACAAGAGCCCGGGCTGCAGCGTGATGACCGCCGAGTCCGGCATGAATTTCTGCCAAAAGGTTCCGCCCTTCCTCTTCGGAGATGCACCGTTGAAGGACTCCGATAGTGCTTTTCTTGTACAATTCTCCCTCATGGACCCTGTAGGCCTTTGATCGCCGCACTATGCAGCGTGCCTCATTTTGGTCCTCCGGGAGTTCCTATCTAGTTAAGTAGGCCAGGAATGGTTCTGTCCACGGGGCAATAATAGCCATTATTTCGTGGGCCGATTGTGTTATTTCGGTGGCGGAGCCTCCGATTGTGTCAGAGAGTTCGGTATCAGGTATTTTAGCCAGGTTCAGACTGTTGTTACCGGTGTTCCCTTCCCATGCTACGGATGGTTTGAAAAGCCTTTCCAGAAAAATGTTGGCAGGGACCGCGTCACGTTTTGCGCCAATGCGGGCGACGATATCCACCGCCTGATTGTTTTCCCGAGCCACATGGTGAAATTCGAGCCCCTCGAACCGGGCTGACATTTTTAGACGGCATTGCAATAAGCGGCCATTTTTGGATCCTTAGCATCAATGTCTCCATTTATTTGGGATATTGCAAGGTTTGAATCCCCGTGCACCTCTAGGCATTGAATGCCCATGGATACTGCCATCCGGAGACCATGTAGAAGGGCCTCGTATTCGACTACATTGTTGGAGTCCCTACACATTATCTGTAGTACGTATTGAACGGTGTCTCCTGTTGGGGACGTCAAAACAACGCCAGCCCCTAGACCAGCCAACATTTTGGAGCCGTCGAAGTGCATGATCCAATTTGAATATGTGTCGTACTCTTTAGGGAGTTCGGATTCCGTCCATTCAGCCACGAAGTCAACCAAAACCTGCGATTTAATAGCTCGTCGTGGCTTGTAAGTTATGTCGAACGGGAGGAGCTCAATGGCCCATTTGGCAATCCGACCCGTCGCGTCATGGTTGTTTATAATATCGTTAAGTGGTACTTCCGAGGCTATCGTTATCGAACACTCTTGAAAGTAGTGTCGCAGCTTCCTGGATGCCATAAATACCGCGTACGCTATCTTTTGATAATGCGGGTACCGTGATTTGCATGGAGTAAGGACAGTGGACACGTAGTAAACCGGCTTTTGAATGGGTAATTTGTGTCCGTCCACTTCTCGCTCGACGACAAGCACTGCGCTTACCACTTGATGAGTTGCCGCAATGTATAATAGCATTGGTTCGCCAATGTTTGGCGCGGCCAGGACTGGGTTTGTTGCCAACATGGCTTTTATTTCGTTGAGTCCGGCCATGGCGGTGTCCGTCCACTCGAAGTGTTCGGTGCGCCGGAGGAGGCGATAAAGGGGTAATGCCTTTTCTCCCAAACGGGAGATAAAGCGGCTTAGAGCCGCCACGCATCCAGTTAGTTTTTGTATTTGTTTGAGGTCTGTTGGGGTAGCCAACTATGACAACGCTCGGATTTTGGCCGGATTAGCTTCAATACCTCTACTGGAGACAATGAATCCCAGGAGCTTTCCTGCTGGTACACCGAAGACGCATTTTTCCGGAGTGAGCTTGATGTCATATGTTTGGAGGTTGTCGAATGTGAGCCTCAAGTCGTCTACTAGAGTTTCGACATGCTTGGTTTTAATGAACACGTCATCCACATATGCCTCCACTGTTTTGCCAATCTGGTTTGCCAGGCATGTCTGAATCATGCGCTGATATGTTGCACCAGCGTTTTTTAACCCGAAGGGCATTGTGTTGAAGCAGAATGGGCCGTATGGTGTGATGAATGCCATTGCGGCTTGGTCTGGCTCTGCCATTTTGATTTGATGGTAGCCGGAGTATGCGTCGAGGAAACACAATGAATCGTGTTCTGCGGTAGCATCAATTATTTGATCGATGCGGGGGAGGGGGAAGGGATCCTTTGGGCAGGCCTTGTTAAGGTCTTTAAAATCGACGCACAAGCGCCATGATTTGTCCTTCTTTGGTACCATCACCAAGTTTCCTAGCTAGTCCAGATGTTTTTATGTCTCTGATGAATCCGGCCTCCAATAGCTTGGCTAGCTCCTCTCCCATGGCTTGTCTTTTAGGCTCGGAGAAACATCGAAGAGCCTCCTTGACTGGCTTGAACCCTTTTATGATATTTAGGCTGTGTTCAGCTAGCCTGCGTGGGATTGCTGGGATGTCTGAAGGGTGCCAGGCAAAAATATCCTAGTTCTCGTGTAGGAACTCTCGCAGTGCGGCCTCAACATCAGGGCTTAATTGTGCCCTGATGGAAGCTGTTTTTGTAGGGTCCGTTGGATGGACTTGGAATTTGACTATTTCGTCCGCCGGCTTAAAGGAGGTGGACTTGGATCTTTTATCAAGTATCATGTCGTCCCTGTTTACCGTGGAGCATAGCGCGGTTAGTTCTTCGGCCGCTAGGGCCTCGGATAGTGCCTCAAGGGCCAGTGCAGCTGTCTTATTTTTGGCGCGGAGTGCTATGTCCGGATCACTAACAAGAGTGATGATTCCGTTGGGCCCGGGCATTTTGAGCTTCATGTACCCGTAATGGGGTACGACTTGGAAGGTTGTGAACGCCTCCCGTTCTAATAGAGCGTGGTATCCACTGCTGAACGGGGCCACTTGGAATGTAATTTTTTCGGACCTGTAATTATCCGGCATGCCAAATACCATGTCTAGTGTGACTTTTCCGGCGCAGTGTGCTTGCCGACTGGGGATGATTCCTTTGAAGGTTGTGCTGCTTTGCTTAATGCGGCTCCAGTCTATTTCCATCTTTTGAAGAGTTTCCTCGTAGATGAGGTTTAATCCGCTGCCGCCGTCCATGAGTACCTTGGTGAGTCGAAAGCCATCCATGATTGGGCTGAGGACCAGTGCGGCTGGTACTCGGGCTGTTTGGAATTTAGGTTCGTCACTGGCATTGAAGGTAATAGCCATGTCGCTCCAAGGATTTGTTTCTGCTATGTGGCAGATTTCGGACGTGCTGCGGAGTGTTCGCTTCCGTGCTTTATCTGACGCAAAGGTTTCGAAGACCGTTAAGACAGTACTGTTGTCCTAGGGGTGGTGCTCTGTGGTTTTTGGGAGGAGTTGATCCTCACCAATTATGGCCACCTGCCGGAGTATCCAGCATGCTCTAAGGCTGCGTTGGTATCGCATCCGTTGTACTATGAATTTTGCAGGGTCCGTTCAGCCATCCCTCTAGTACGGTTCCTTGCCCCGTAGAGGGCTTTTTCTTTTTGGTAGTTAAACCAGGTGTATTGTGATAATGCACCCTTTTATTTCGGACTGGGTTTGTATTCAGGGCCGGATTATCCCAAAATTTTATTTTGGTTTTCCAGGCGCTTAACATCGCGCAGTACTTTCGCACTATGGACACCAAGTCGGCAAAGCGTGTAATTTCGCGACGACTTATGGCATTGAGAATTCCCTTGTCCGTGCAGTTATTGTAGAAGAATGAAATTGCGTCTTCCTCGCGGCAGTCCTTTATCCTCTTCTTGACCAGGAAGAATCTGGCCCAGTAATGTTGTACTGTTTCTTTGGGCTCTTTCCTAATTTTGGATAGATCGCGTATGTTTGGGTGGGTGGGTGGAATTGAATCCGAATCCTCACCCAATCTGAGGCTCAGCGGCCAAGGAGTTTCCGAACTCAAAAGTTTGGATTCTTGGATGTTTTCCGGTAAATCTGGCCCACTGCCTGATTCTGGGTTCAGGCTTTGAGTGACGTCCTCCCCTCCGCGGTTTTGTGGCATTGCTCTTCCACCACTGCAACGTGATGGGTGACCCGGGGAGAGTTAATTTCTCTTAGATCGGGTTTAGGCCCAATCTGATCATAGTCTGTAGTGACTCCCAGGGCGGCGATACGATCCAAGAGCTCGTTTAGGGAAGAGAGCTCCATTGGATCTAACTGTTCGACGAGTTCCGAGTTGATGTGAAGATTGCTTTTGATGACCCGAGAAGACATTGTCGGCGCAGCGGCCGAACAGGCGGTCATAAGAAAACCACCGAGCCGGAGAGTTTGGCCCATAGCCAGGGCTCCCTCAGCGATAGTGCCGTCTTTAAAGACAGGGCGAGACATCCTTCCTTGTGGCGACGGCACATTGGAACTCTCAATGAAAGCACCAATGTCGGTGTCAAAACCGGCGGATCTCGGGTAGGGGGTTCCGAACTGTGCGTCTAGGCCAGATGGTAACAGGAGGCAAGGGACACGAAGTTTTACCCAGGTTCGGGCCCTCTTGATGGAGGTAAAACCCTTCGTCCTGCTTGATTGATATTGATGATATGGGTGTTACAAGAGTGCATCTACCACGAGATCAAAGAGGCTAAACCCTAGAAGCTAGCCTACGGTAAGATTGTATGTTGTGATTGTTGTCCTACGGACTAAAACCCTCCGGTTTATATAGACACCGGAGAGGGTTAGGGTTACACAAGGTCGGTTACAAAGGAGGAGATATCCATATACGTATTTCCTAGCTTGCCTTCCACGCCAAGTAGAGTCCCATCGGGACACGAGACGAAGTCTTCAATCTTGTATCTTCATAGTCTAATAGTCCGGCCAATGGAGATAGTCCGGCTGTCCGGAGACCCCCTAATCCAGGACTCCCTCAGCAGGCACTGGAGGAGGAGGAGGGACATCATTCCATCCCAGGGCTGGATACGGAGGCAGAATGAAGGGTGGCATATCCGGGAATGGAACCCCTGGAACCGGATGTGGATTGCCATTGATGGGCATCCAATCTTCATCCTGCGGCATCTGTTCAGCAAAATTCGCCCCCAAGATGTATAAAGGAGCCGTCCAAGAAACCCTCACGCCACCCCAGGCCACATAATCCATGAAGACAACATCACGGGGCACAAGAACATCTTTAGGAAAAGAAGCGAACACGAGAGACCGCACCAGGTATGGGTCGTCACTAATCCAATGATGGAACTTGCCAAACGTGTTCACAGCAGCTCTAATGCAATCTATATTGCGAATATCCAAAGGGATGCCCAGGAACATGAGTAGGCCCTAACGGAAACCTTGGGCGCCCCTGAAAGACTCCCCCTCATCATGCTTCATGAAGCGAACAAAACGATCATTGCCCAACGGCTGCGGGGGTAGTTGGAGCAGATGGAAGCGAACGGCAGCATCACGAAGCTCGAAAAGACCTACAGAACGAATCCAGGGCTGCGCCGATCTGACTAAAACACCATGCGCTTGAAGCCACTGTACAACCTCTTCCCTAGCAGCACCTATCTGATCAGGCAGAGGGATCGACATTACCTTAGTAAGCATAAACTCTTCATGGCGGCGCACAATTGGGGTATGTGGCGTCACAAATGTGCATGGCACCCGGTCCGCGCCACCGTCAACAATGTGGTGGCCAGCCGAAACATATAGCAGAGGATCCAGATGGAAGTTGGCCATGGGAGCGGGCACTCACGCTTCGGCGACGCTGACGGTGAGTGGATCGGTGGAGGAGGTGTGGCAGACGGTGGACACGAAGGAGTCTTGGGTCTAGGGCTGATGGGACTGGACGAGGGAGTAAATGCAGAAGTGCAAGAGAGGTCCAAGTTTGGTAAATGCGACGTCACAGAGATATTCTCGCTGGGGGCCTCGGAAGTTGCAACGTTAGTGGGTTTTGGTTGCCAAACCCAACCCAGGATCCGAGAGAATTTGTTGCAGTCCTTTTTAACATGTCCGACATAGCCGCAAGAGAGGCACTTGAGTTTTGACGTGCAGGCAGTAGAAAAATGTCCCTTTTCCAAACAAATCTGGCACGTGAGAGCTTCCTCAACCATACCAGAGATCAAGTTATCAAAATCATCTTGTGCTTGCTGTGACGAAGGGATATTAACAGGCCCAGGAGAGTGCTCCTGCTCGGCCCTGTCCAGCGGCCCAAGACACACATGCTCCACCCGACCCGTGGCACACACCGAAGACGACCCAACATGGTCATGTACGTCCACATTCAAAGGACCATGATTCCCGCCCGAGGATGGCGGCGCCCGATCAGCCGAGGACAGTAGATCTTGCACCGTGCCAAAAGATATCGAAGGCCTCATCGACCTCCACTGGAGATTCGCCGGCAAAGTAGGACGAATGACTACCCTCTCATGAGGAGGAATAGAATAACTGACATCTTGAATAGTTTGAATGCAATTTTCAAAGGCAGGAAAACGATATCCACGACAAGCCGTGTAGTTCTGAAAAAGTGCAAATGAAGCTTTCTTGCGGACCGCATGAGCAGATTTGAAAGATGACTTGGAAGGCCTCTTATGCATGGCCAACAAACCCAAAGCAGCACGTTTTTGGAAGGGCTGACAAGAACCCATTCAGCATCACATTCCAATTTCTAGATCTTGAACTCACGACCCCAATTTGGGCCACCGTTACTCCAAAGATGAAAGTAACATTTGAAATGATCACATGCAAACGATCTAAGACGTAGAATAATCATGGCTACTGCTTTGCAAGAGACTTGAAAACCAAATACCTTGTCCTTGATCAAAAAAACCATGAGATCAATAGCCGATCCTCCAAGGGCTGCTTCAAGTGCTGCCGCCACAGAATCCTCAGTCAGACGAAAAACATGACGCCCAAAGCAGACAACCATGGTGAAGATCTCCGAATCCTCAAGAGGGTGAACAAAAAAACCAGTAGATTGAAAAAACTTGTCTGCGAAAACCAAACCCTTGGGGAAGTCCAAGCCAAGGGTGGATCCATCATTGGAACCCATAGGAGATGGGTATGAACGTGTAGATCTCAAGACGCCGGAGAGATTTAGTGGAGAGAAACTAGAATTTGGTGGCTAGTGGAGGAGATCTCCGGGGGAGGGTGGAGATCACCGGGGAGGGGGTGGGAGGGGGTGGGTGGCCATCGCGTATCGTACATGCCATGCCAATCATTGATCTTTCCTGAAATATTAATCTTGAAATAGCATTAGCTCAATGAGCTATATGTTGTTAGGAATTACCAAAACCACCTAGGGATAGTTGCACTTTCAATCCCCCCTTTTTGGTAATTGATGACAACATATAGATCAAAGCTTCGACAAATGATAATAAGAATGAAAAACATTGTCGCTTTGAGAAGTATGTGAAAAGCAAGAGCTCCCCCTAAATTTGTGCATAGTTTAAGATTTGCTTTGGACTGCAAATGCACAATGAGTTAGGATCATGGGTTACTCTTCCATGTCACATACATTTTGGTGGAGTGCTCAAAATGATAATAATTAAATGCATGCACTCATCACCAAGCAAAGTGAATGATCATATGGGGATATAAAAGGATAATGTCATCCAATAAGCATTAAGGTAGCATATGAGCAAACACATGATCATCCAAGTATCACACAAAAGCATAAAGTATCTCAAACAAGCAAATAACAAAGTTCAACCACCAAAAAAACAAGAGAGAATCAAAGAGCAACACTCTCTCTCGAAGCCTATGATCTATACATTCCCCCCCCCCTTGGAAAAAAGTTACCAAAAATTTCATAAAAATGCATAGTGCTAGATCGACTCTCAGGCTTGGTCTTCAGGTGGTGGTGTAGATAAAACTCCAAGGACGAAGGCATCAGTTGATGTAGATGGAGCTGGTGGAGTGGGTGCTGGAGCTGGTGGCACTGAAGCTATAGCTGGTGTAGATGAAGTTGCTCTGGTGTCTGTAAGTGGTGCTGCAGCAGATCTTTGTCCTCTAGGCACTCTAGCAAAAGCATTAGTGGTAGACTTGCCCTTCTTCTCCTGCACTTCATCCTGAAGTTTCTCAACAACTGAATGCATCTCAGTGACCTTCACATCTAAATCATAGAACTTCTGCTCCATGATTCTCTCCAAGCTCTCCTGGTTTTGAGCCAGGGTGGCCAATCCCTTCTCAATCCTCAGAGTGGAGGCAATCAAGTAGCCAAGCTGATCTTGCTTGCTCTTCAGAAGATACTGAGATGCCTCATCGATGGTTGGCATCTTTGCAGCCTTTTCAGTCCTTGCCTTCTCCCTCTTTGCTTGTGCTTGCACAGAAGATGGTTCATTCTCATCCATCACCACAGTGTTGTCCTCAAAGTCTGGGTAGATGGGCATATGTTCCTTGTCCAAGAGATATGTGCCAGTGCCCATCTTGGAGTTGATTAGCTCCTGGATATGTGGGGCATACCCACAACTCCTCTTCTGATCTACAGCTGTTCTCTTTATAGTTTCCACAATTAGGCTCATGACTTTGAACTTTTGAGGCACATCAAATATGTGAAGCAGGTTAATTGCATGGCCTCTGATCATCTTTTGATCACCTGACTTTGGCAATAGCGTGTGCCTGAGGATCCAGTTGATTGTTGGCAAACCTGACAGAAGGTAATGTACTGGTCCAAATTTGTGTGTCTCAAGAGCAGCATCTGGGATCTCTCTGTACATATGTGCCATGGTGTTGTGATCCTTCTTCTTCTTGGCATAGACATCGAAGTCATCTTCATTCTCCTCAGGAGCATTGATCAACTTTGCCCATTCTTCAACTGTTGATTGGTACCTAGTACCTTCAGACATCCAGACAATCCTTCCATCTGGGTAGAAATGACTTGTGGAGTAGAACTGCATAATAAGCTCATCATTCCACTTTGTGAGCTTTTGCCCAACAAAATCCTCTACTCCACAAGACTTGAAACTATCATAGACTCCAGGATAATGTTCTTCACTTTCCCTAATGTACTCCCAGTCCACCCATATCATATCACAGACTATAGGCTTCTTGTCAAGCAACATTGTCTCATAGAAGTCATGTTGTTCCTTTGTATGGAACCTGTAGTCCACAGCAGTTCTTCTCCTGACTGCATAGGGATCAGTCAATCTCCACTGTCTGAGTCATGCATCCTTCCTGAGCTTCATGTCCTCGGCTACTGGATGAGCATCATTGTGATCTGGAATTTTGGGCTTCAACTTCCTCAAGACACGTGACTCATCATCTTCTTCTTCTATAGCAGCTTCAGGCACTGGGGCCTTGTTCTTCTCTGCAGCTGGAATATTCCTTGTACTCCTCTTGGGTGCAGTTTTGGGTTTTGGAGCTGCTGCCTTGGGAGCTTCTTTGGGCTTAGATGGAGCAGCCCCTGATCTTATAGCATCTCCCATAAGCTTTTGAGCTTTAGTTGCTATTGCAGCAACCTCTTCCTCTTCATCTTCCATCATTGAGGGCTTCCCAATTACTCTGGCCATGGTCTTCTTGATCCTTTCTTTCCTTTTCTTCTCTGCCACAACCTGTTCTTTGGGTGCAGATCCCAAAGTTTCTTGAGTGGATGATCTGGCCTTTGACATAGGAACTCTCTTGGCAGGAACCTTTTTCTTCATTCCTGGCTTAGTGGCAGCAGCTGTGCCATATTCCTTTTTCAGAACTTCCCTCTTTGAGGTGGCCTCTTCCTCAACAGCCACATAGTCCTCATCCTCAGAATATGAGGTTCTCTTCCTTCTGGCCCTGGTGGCTGCCTTAGGCAAGTTGCTGGGTGTACTCCTGCTTCCCTCATCAAAGCTGCTAGAGGGACTAGTGCCCTCACTTATGTGAACTTGCTCCTCGGACTTGTTCTGACTGTCACTCTGATCTGACATGATGCAAACACTGACAGCAGACCCTGTGCATAGATTATAGATGAGGTAGATTGGATGAGCATCACAAAGTACAGAGGTTTTTGCAAAAGAATGAGTTAAAAACTTAGTTTTAGTTTTCCACAGAAACCATTTTGGATCTACCGATTTGAAAAACTCGGTGATACCGAAGCAGCTTTTGGAACCTAAACTAGTGAACTCGGTCAGACCGAGTCACAGTTCGGTGGCACCGAGACTGCTAGGGTTTCACAAAGAATTGAACTCACTCACACCGATTTGCAATTGTCGGTCAGACCGAGAATCACATGTGGAATGGCCTTAGCCAAATCGGTGGAACCGATTTCAACAACTCGGTTGGTCCAAGATGATTCGGCGGAAACCTAACCCTAAATTTTCAATCCACAACTAAACTATGGAGTGATTTCACTGGATAGAGTGATCTCAATCGTGGCAAGATACATGGCAAAAAAATGTGCTAGGAATCAAAGTGATATTAGCACAAGGATCAAGTCCATACCCTAAGTGTGGCGATGGACCTGCTACGGCGGCAACGGCGGAGACAATTTCCGTTGACGGTGGCGGAGACCAGCGGCGGGAGGCAGCTGGCGATGAGGAGGACGATCCGGAGACCCAGGGAGGCAGAGTAGGCTAAGCGCGGGCGAGGGGGTTCGGAGAATTTTCCAAAATATGGCCCGGGGATATATATAGCCCGACCCTGTCGGTGTGACCGAGTGGAACAACTCGGTGGCACCGAGATGCATAACTGCAAGCAGTTACTGCAAGTCGGTGTGACCGAAAAGTTCAAATCGGTTGCACCAAGATTGAAAACCTAGATCGACTTAGTGATCTTGGTATGACCAAAATGGATGAATCGGTCAGACCGAAACGCACAAAGAAGTTTTGGAAGTTTAAGTCTGGCGAATCGGGGACTCCGAGTGCTCCTCACATAGAGTGGTTCGAATCTGACTTGATCAAACTTTGTGATGTAGCATGAATAGAGTTTGAGACAAGAAAAGCATAGATAGCTAGAGAAGGTTCTTAGGCATTCTTGTCCATCCACTTGGCAAAAGAAAAATGAACCAAACAATCAAAACAACAAGTGGATGTCCTTGAATGAGTAAATTATGCAACCAACATGCTCATACAATAAAATGGCAAATGAAATATGTGGCAAAGCATGCACAACCAATTCTAGCATCTATCAAGCAATTGGCGATGACTAGGTCATCTATATATGAGTATATTGACTTAGGAGTCAAATGAGAACATTTGATCATAGGTCATACTCATCGTTTAAGAACAAGTGGGGTTACCACTTTTACATAAAACGTTGTTGTGTTCACACCATTAGAGTTGCTTTAGCTAAATTCTTAGAGTAAAGCTCCCCCTAGATGTGAGATCCCCCCTAAGAGGGATGAACTAACCTTGGGTTTTGTCGATGATGACTTCATGTAGGTGTTGAAGATGTGTATGCTCAATGTTGATGTTGATCATTTGGAGCAATCCTTTGGAGTGAGTTGCACTTTCAATACCTACACGGGTTAGTCCCATAAGGAACTAACAAGGATATCCATAGACATAGAGTGATGCAAACACAAGATGATGTCTATGAAAGCATTAGGTTACCTTGTCCCTTGTCTTACCAACAAGAGGGTTAGTGACTCCTCGAACTAGTGCAAGATGTGGAAGTTGATTGCACTTGTTCATGCCAAAATTATAAGAGTGAAGTATGTTGGCGGAGTCACCCTCAAGAACTCTTTAGTTCTTCTTCTTATGGATCCACACCATCTTGAAGGGAATCCTTGGAGTTGTAGTTGTACTTGATGAAGTAGAACTTGATGTAGTCTTGGGAACCCACTTGACCAAGGCCATAGGAGCTTCTTCAAATGCATCAATTTCCTCTTGAAGCTTATCCTTTCCTTTTTGCTCATGGTCTTGTGGTGGAAGATCATCTTGAGCTTGTGTCCCTTTGAAGGAAGTAGGATCATACTTCTTTTGTTGAGGAACAAACTTCGTCTTGGGGTATTGATCTTCTTCCCACTCAACTCCATTGGCATTGAACTTTCGTTCAAAACCAACACCTTGGTTCTTCTGGTGCCTTCCTTGCTTGCGTACAATTTCCTCGAATTGCTTACTCCCAGCAAGGCTCTTGTAAACACCTTTCTCCATAATTCCCTTCAATAAGCTATTTTCTTGCTCAAGTGTAACTTGGCAAAGAGAATCATTAGTGGAATCAAGAGAACTACTAGAAGAAACAACATTAGATTTAGCATGATTATTGTTACTACTAGAGGAATAATCTTTCTTGTTCTTGTTACTAGACTTGACTTGAGGCATGTAAGTGGATAAGAGTAAATGCTTGGCAATGTAAGAAGAACTTTTCTTGCGAAGATCATCATCGATTGACTTTAAGAACTCATGCTCTTGCTCAAGGTTGAGCTTTTCAAAACGTAATTTCTCATGAGTCCTTCAAAGTTCTTGATGATCTCCTAAGATAGTTTCATGAGCTAACTTAAGAATGTTTAGTTCTTTAGTTAGAAACTCAATCTTCTCCTTATCAGTGTCATTTGTTTTATCTCGATTAGCATGATTAATTGACATTTCATCATAGTATTCATCACAAGAGTTGTCAACAAGTAAATCATCATCACCTAACAAGTCATCTTCATCACTATTGAAATCAACATACTCGGGGTGTGATACCTTTGGGCCTTTAGCCATGAAGCATCTTCCAAGTCCTTCATTTGGTGAATCAAATATGTCGTAGGAGTTGGTTGACACAAGTGCTAGACCGGCAACACCTTCATCTTGAGTATATTCGGAGTCGGAGTGATAGCTTCTCTCGGAGTGATTGTCGGAGTCGGAGTCGGAGCCGGATACCCATTCACCAACATGAGCTTGATGTCTTCGTTTTGTGTAGCTCCTTGATGACTTGTCCTTCCTTTCCGAATCCTTGCTTCTCCGGGATGTTCTTCGTTCATAACGACCATCTCTACTCCTTCTCTCTCTTGATGGTGATTCTTCTCTTCTACTTCTTCTTTTTGGAGAATCTTCTCTTCTCTTGTAGGGTGTCATACACTCATTGGAATAGTGTCCAGGTCTTCCACAATTGTAGCAATTTCTCTCTCGACTAGAAGATCTTTTGTCATTGTAGGACCTTGACTTAGAACTTCTCTCTTTGCTTCTACGCTTGTATAACTTGTTGAAGTTCTTCACCATTAGGCTCAATTCTTCATTGAAGGTTTGTTTCTCACTTGATGATGTGGGACCTTCACATGAGGCTTTGTAAGCACCACTTGACTTGTTATGGAGCTCCTCCTTATCCTTGAGTGACATCTCATGAGCAACAATTCTTCCAATGACTTCCGTTGGCTTGAGATCTTTGTAATTGGGCATCATTTGGATCAATGTGCATACAGTATCATATTTTCCCTCCAAATCTCTTATGATCTTCTTGATGATGAATTTGTCAGTCATCTCTTCACTTCCTAATCCGGCGATCTCATTTGTGATAAGAGCAAGCCTAGAGTACATTTCAGCGAGACCTTCACCATCCTTCATTTTGAACATGTCAAGCTGAAGCACATCCAACTTGGATTCCTTGACGGAGTCGGTACATTCGTGCATATCAGTCAAAGTATCCCAAATTTCCTTTGCATTCTCAAGACGACTGATTTTGTTGAATTCTTCAGGGCACAATCCGTTGAAGAGGATATCACAAGCTTAAGCATTGTATTGCAGCATCTTCAACTCTTCCGCGGTAGCTTCACGGTTCGGTTCTCTCCCATCAAAGAATTCACCTTGCAAGCCAATACACACAATAGCCCATACGGCGGGGTTATGTCCAAGAATATGCATTTTCATCTTATGCTTCCAACTAGCAAAATTAGTACCATCAAAGTAAGGACCTCTACGATGGTAATTTCCCTCGCTAGACGCCATACTCTCCTAGGTTATGAAACCAAGGCTATGACTACCAAAAGCTATGGAAATCAAAGCAAATGGAGACCAAAGTTCTGATACCACTTGTAGGATCGAAAGTATGTCTAGAGGGGGGGTGATTAGACTACTTGACCAAATAAAACTTAGCATTTTCCCAATTTTAGTTCTTGGCAGATTTTAGCAACTTTGGACAAGTCAAGCAATCTTAACACAATTCAAGCAAGCATGCAAAGAGTATATGAGCAGCAGAAAGTAAAGCATGCAACTTGCAAGAATGTAAAGGGAAGGGTTTGGAGGATTCAAATGCAATAGGAGACACGGATGTTTTTGTCGTGGTTCCGATAGGTGGTGCTATCATACATCCACGTTGATGGAGACTTCAACCCACGAAGGGTAACGGATGCGCGAGTCCATGGAGGGCTCCACCCACAAAGGGTCCACGAAGAAGCAACCTTGTATATCCCACCATGGCCGTCGCCCACGAAGGACTTGCCTCACTAGCGGTAGATCTTCACGAATTAGGCAATCTCCTTGCCCTTACAAACTCCTTGGTTCAACTCCACAATCTTGTCGGAGGATCCCAAGTGACACCTAGCCAATCTAGGAGACACCACTCTCCAAGAAGTAACAAATGGTGTGTTGATGATGAACTCCTTGCTCTTGTGCTTCAAATGATAGTCGCCCCAACACTCAACTCTCTCTCTCACAGGATATGGATTTGGTGGAAAGAAGATTTGAGTGGAAAGCAACTTGGGGAAGGCTAGAGATCAAGATTCATATGGTAGGAATGGAATATCTTGGCCTCAACACAAGTGTAGGTGGTTCTCTCTCAGAAAAAGTTAGTTGGAAGTGTAGGTTTGTTCTGATGGCTCTCTCTACGAATGAAGAGGAGGTGGAGGGGTATATATAGCATCCACACAAAATCTAACCGTTACACACAACTTGCCAATCTCGGTGGGACCAAATTGATAAACTCGGTCGGACTGATTCAGCAAACCTAGTGACCGTTAGGATTTTCGGTGGGACCGACATGCAACTCGGTAGGACCGATATGGTTAGGGTTAGGGCATAACGTAATCTCGGTGAGACCGATTACACAAATTCGGTGAGACCAATTTTGGTAATAAGCTAACCAGAGAGTTGGTCAGGTAAACTCGGTGGGACCTATTCGCTCATTTCGGTGAGACCAAAATGTTACGAAAGGGAAACAGAGAGTCTACATTGCAATCTCGGTGGGACCAATCGCTCATCTCGGTGAGACCGAAACGTTACAAAGGGAAACAGAGAGATTACAATCCCATCTCAGTGAGACCGAGATCCCTATTGGGGAGACCGATTTGCCTAGGGTTTGTGGCAGTGGCTATGACATCTGAACTCGGTGGCACCGGATAGAAAGAATCGGTGGGGCTGAGTTTGACTTTTGGTTTAGGTCATATGAGGATGTGAGAAAGTAGTTGAGGGCTTTGGAGCATATCACTAAGCATTTTGAGCAAGAGCCTCATTAAGCAACACCTCATCCCTCCTTGATAGTATTGGCTTTTCCTATAGACTCAATGTGATCTTGGATCACGAAGATAGAAAATGTAGAGTCTTGAGCTTTGAGCTTGAGCCAATCCTTTTGTCCTTAGCATTTTGAGGGTCCACTTTTCTAATCCATGCCATGCCAATCATTAAGCTTTCCTGAAATATTAATCTGGAAATAGCGTTAGCTCAATGAGCTATATGTTGTTAGGAATTACCAAAACCACCTAGAGATAGTTGCACTTTCACGCCGTCAATGGCAATCTGCTCCGCCGTTGTCGCCGTCGCGAACACTCGCCGCTCTAGGGTAAGTGTTCGACCCCTTGTGTTGCCTTTTTCACTTCGATTCCCAGCACAAGGACAATGCCATGTTTCTTGCCACGATTGAGATTGATCCATCTAGCTAAAACTTCCTTAGGTCTAGATTGATTCGAAAATTTTAGGGTTAGCTCCCCGCAGAACTCATCTCGGACCGACCGAACTGTAGAAATTGGTCTCACCGATTCGGCTTAGGCCATTGCACATGCGCTTTTCGGTCTGACCGAAACATTCAAATCGGTGTGACCGAGTTCAAGATTCTGTGAAACCCTAGCAATCTCAGTGCCACCGAACTGTGACTCGGCCCAACCGAGTTCCCTAGTTTAGGTTCCAAGTGTTGCTTCGGTATCACCGAGTTTGTCAATTCGGTAGCTCCAAGATCACTTCTATAGAGAACTAAAACTAAGCTTTTTGACTCAATTGTTTTGCAAAACCTCTGTACTTTGTGATTCTCATATACTCTACCTCATCTACAACCTATTCACAGGGTCTGCCGACAGTTTGGCTGAAGATGTCTGATCAAAGTGATAGTCAGAACAAGTATGAAGAGCAGGTTCAGATGAGTGAGGGCACTAGTCCCTCCAGCAGCTATGATGAGGGCAGCAGGAGCACACCTAGCAACTTGCCAAAGGCAGCTACCAGGACAAGGAATAAGAAAACCTCAGATTCTGAGGATGGGGATTATGTGGCTGTTGAGGATGAAGCCACTTCATGGAAAAAGGTGCTGAAAAAGGAGTATGGGACAGCTGCTGCAAGTAAGCCTGGAATGACAAAGGCTCCAGCAAGAAGAGTTCCAATGTCAAAAGCCTGTGATGAATGAGGAAGACCCCACATCTATGCAAGCACATGAGAAGAGAGAGAAGGCAAGGGCGAAGAAAGCTGCAAGGATGCCAACTGTTGAAGAGGCATCTCAAGTGTTCTTGAAGACCAAGCAAGATCATCTTGGATATCTGATCCAATCCACTTTGAGGATTGAGAAGGGCTTGGCCACCCTGACTCAAAACCATGGGAGCTTGGAAAGGATCATTGAGCAGAAATTCTATGATCTTGATGTCAAAGTAACTGAGATTCACTCAGCAGTTGAGCAACTTCAGGCGGAAGTGGAGGAGAAGAAGGGCAAGTCAACTACAGATGCTTTTGCTAGAGTGCCCCGAAGCCAGAGGTCTGCTGCAGTGCCAGTCACAGATACTAGAGCTACAGTGTCAGCTCCAGCAGCTACACCTCCAGTGCCACCACCAGTAGCCACTCCATCAGCTCCAGCTACATCAATAGAAGCTTTCGTCCTTGGAGTCATCTCTATACCACCTACCGAAGATCAAGCCTGAGAGACATTTAGCACTATGCATTTTTGAACTTTTTGGTAACTTGTAGCCAAAGGGGGAGAAAAATATATAGATCATAGGCTTTGAGAGAGAGTGTTGCTTTTATCTCTCTTGTTTTTGGTTGAACTTCTTTATTGCGTGCTTGTGTGAGATACTTTATGTCCTTGTAAGATACTTGTTTGATCATGTGGTTGATCATATGCTACCCTTAATGCTTGTTGGATGATATTATCTCTTATATCCTTATATGATCATTCACTTGCTTGGTGATGAGTGCATGCTTTTAATTTCTATCATTTTGAGCACTCCATCAAGATGTATGTGACATGGAAGAGTAACCCATGATCCTAATCGATTGTGCATTTGCATTCAAAAGCAAATTTTAAATAAAGCACAAATTTAGGGGGAGCTCTTGCTTATCACATACTTCTCAAAGCGACGATGTTTTTCAATCTTATTATCATTTGTCGAAGCTTTGATATATATGTTGTCATCAATTACCAAAAAGGGGGAGATTGGAAGTGCAACGATTCCTGGGTGGTTTTGGTAATTCCTAAGAACATATAGCTCATTGAGCTAATGCTATTTCAAGATAAATATTTCATAAAGCTCAATGATTGGCGTGGCATGGATTAGAAAAGTGGACCACTCAAAATGCTAAGGACAAAAGGATTGGCTCAAGCTCAAAGCACAAGAATCTACATTTTTCATTTTAGTGATCAAAGATCACATTGAGTCCATAGGAAAAGCCAGTACTATTTGATACATCTCCAACGTATCTATAATTTTTGATTGCTCCATGCTATATTATCTACTGTTTTGGGCAATATTGGGCTTTATTTTCCACTTTTATATTACTTTTGGGACTAACCTATTAACAGGAGGCCCAGCCCAGATTTGCTGTTTTATGCCTATTTCAGTGTTTTGAAGAAAAGGAATATCAGACGGAGTCGAAACGGAACGAAATCAACTAGAGAAGTTATTTTTGGAAGGAAACACACCTGATGGACTTGGACCCCATGTCAGAAGATACGGGAGCTGCCCACGAGGGTGCCCCCCTAGGGCGCGCCCCCTGCCTCGTGGGGCCCTCGTGGCTCCCCTGACGTGCTTCTTCCGCCTATATAACTCCACGTACCCTAAAACTTCCAGAACACACAATAGATCGGGAGTTCCGCCGCCAGAAGCCTTCGTAGCCACCGAAAACCAATCTAGACCCGTTCCGGCACTCTGCCGGAGGGGGCAATCCCTCTCCGGTGGCCATCTTCATCATCTTGGTGCTCTCCATGAGGAGGAGGGAGTAGTTGTCCCTCGGGGCTGAGGGTATGTACTAGTAGCTATGTGTTTGATCTCTCTCTCTCATGTTCTTGATTTGGCACGATCTTGATGTATCGCGAGCTTTGCTATTATAGTTGGATCTTATGTTTCTCCTCCCCCTCTTCTCTCTTGTAATGGATTGAGTTTCCCCTTTGAAGTTATATTATCGGATTGAGTCTTTAAAGATTTGAGAACACTTGATGTATGTCTTGCTGTGGATATCTGTGGTGACAATGGGATACCACGTGCCACTTGATGTATGTTAAGGTGATCAACTTGCGGGTTTCGTGACATTGGGAACCTATGCATAGGGGTTGGCACACGTTTTCGTCGTGATTCTCCGATAGAAACTTTGGGGCACTCTTTGAGGTCCTTTGTGTTGGTTGAATAGATGAATCTAAGATTGTGTGATGCATATCGTATAATCATACCCACGGATACTTGAGGTGACATTGGAGTATCTAGGTGACATTAGGGTTTTGGTTGATTTGTATCATAAGGTGTCATTCTAGTACGAACTCTAGGGCTGTTTGTGACACTTATAGGAATAGCCCAACGGATTGATTGGAAAGAATAACTTTGAGGTGGTTTCGTACCCTACCATAATCTCTTCGTTCATTCTCCGCTATTAGTGACTTTGGAGTGACTCTTTGTTGCATGTTGAGGGATAGTTGTGAGATCCAATTATGATATTATTGTTGAGGGAACTTACACTAGCGAAAGTATGAACCCTAGGCCTTGTTTCAACGCATTGCAATACCATTTACGCTCACTTTTATCACTTGCTACCTTGCTGTTTTTATTATTTCAGATTACAAAAACTATTATCTACTATCCATATTGCACTTGTATCAGCATCTCTTCGCCGAACTAGTGCACCTATTCAATTTACCATTGTATTGGGTGTGTTGGGGACACAAGAGACTCTTTGTTATTTGGTTGCAGGGTTGCTTGAGAGAGACCATCTTCATCCTACACCTCCTATGGATTGATAAACCTTAGGTCATCCACTTGAGGGAAATTTGCTACTGTCCTACAAACCTCTGCACTTGGAGGCCCAACAACATCTACAATAAGAAGGTTGTGTAGTAGACATCAAGCTCTTTTCTGGCGCCGTTGCCAGGGAGGTGAGTGCTTGAAGGTATATCTTTAGATCTTGCAATCGAGTCTTTTAGTTTCTTTATCACTAGTTTAGTTTATAAAAGAAAACTACAAAAATGGAATTGATTTTGTCTCATACGCTTCACCTTTTTAATATCTTTCGTGAGTATGATGGAAAGGATAATTGTGCTCAAGTGCTAGAAGAAGAAATCTATAAAATGTTTGGCACTAAATGTTTGAATGATGAGCATGATTGCAATGTTGTTAGTATGAATTCCTTGAATATCCATGATGCTAATAATATGCAAAGCCACAAGCTTGGGGAAGCTATGTTTGATGAAGATGATATTTTTTGTCCCCCAAGTTTTGATGAGCAACTTTATTATGATGAAAGCATGCCTCCTATCTATGATGATTATTGTCATGACACGTATGCTTTAAAGAATAATGATAACCATGAAACTTGTCATCTTGATCTTAATTTTCAATCACATGATAGTTATTTTGTTGAGTTTGCTCCCACTATTATGAATGAGAAGAATTTTGCTTATGTGGAGAGTAATAAAATTTCTATGCTTGTAGATCATGAAAAGAATTCTTTAGGTGCTGGTTATATTGTTGAATTCATTCATGATGCTACTTAAAATTATTATGAGGGAGGAATATATGCTTGTAGGAATTGCAATAATATCAAGTTTCCTCTCTATGTGCTTAAAATTTTCAAGTTATGCTTGTTTTACCTTCCTATGCAAGTTGATTCTTGTTCCCACTAGTTGTTTGCTCACAAAATACCTATGCATAGGAATTGGGTTAGGCTTAAATGTGCTAGTCATATTCTTTACGATGCTCTCTTTTACAATTCCTATCTTTTATATGAGCATCATTGAAATCATCATGCCCAGCTAGGGGCGTTAAACGATAGCGCTTGTTGGGAGGTAACCCAATTTTATTTTTGTTCCTTGCTTTTTGTTCCTGTTTAGTAATAAATAATTCATCTAGCCTCTGTTTAGATATGGTTTTACGTGTTTAATTAGTGTTTGTGCCAAGTAGAACCGTTGGGAAGACTTGGGGAAAGTCTTCTTGATCATGGAGTAAAAAAACAGAAACTTTAGCGCTCACGAGAATTGCTGCCATTTGTATTTGGAGAGTGATAGTTAGTTAATTCTTTTTGCAGATGATTATTAGATAAATTCCTCAGGTCCAGCAATTTATTTGAGAATTTTATGAGTTCCAGAAGTATACGTTTGATCCAGATTACTACAGACTGTTCTGTTTTTGACAGATTCTGTTTTTCATGTGTTGTTTACTTATTTCCATGAATCTATGGCTAGTAAAAGAGTTTATAAACCATAGAGAAGTTGTAATACAGTAGGGTTACCACCAATATAAATAAATAATGAGTTCATTACAGTACCTTGAAGTGGTGATTTATTTTCTTATACTAACGGAGCCTACGAGTTTTATGTTAAGTTTTGTGTTGTGAAGTTTTCATGTTTTGGGTAAGGATTCGATGGACTATGGAATAAGGAGTGGAAATAGCCTAATCTTGGGGATTCCCAAGGCACCCCAAGGTAATATTCAAGGACAACCAAGAGCCTAAGCTTGGGGATGCCCCGGAAGGCATCCCCTCTTTCGTCTTCGTTCATTGGTAACTTTACTTGGAGCTATATTTTTATTCGCCACATGATATGTGTTTTGCTTGGAGCGTCAATTTATTTTGTTAGTATTTGCTTGCTGTTATTTAGAACAATTTTTTGCATCTTTTATTTCAATAAAATTGGCATTGATAGCCTTTACTATGCGTATGTTAGAAGTCCACATGTTGCTGTTTGAAAACAGAAAGTTT
This sequence comes from Triticum dicoccoides, assembly GCF_002162155.2. Taxonomy (NCBI): domain Eukaryota; kingdom Viridiplantae; phylum Streptophyta; class Magnoliopsida; order Poales; family Poaceae; genus Triticum; species Triticum dicoccoides. Next base: position 338,073,930 of record NC_041382.1, read on the forward strand.
ACCGCTGTTGAAATAATTCCCTAGAAAAGTCAGAATGTGATAAAATGTTGAAAACTTTTGCATATTAAGCTCTGATAAATTTACTACAGTGGGAATTTTTTTTCATAATTTTTGGAGCTAGGGAAGTATGGATGTTGCAGCATTCTTTACAGACTATCCTGTTTAGGCAGATTGCTGTTATGTTTGCATTATTTGCATATGTTTGCTTCTTTAATGATTCTATTTTTGGATAGGACTATTAAATATGCAGAGGCATTTAGTATGCAATGTTTAATAATAATTTTAGTGATTTGCTACAGTAGAGTATGATAAGGTTTTTGCAATGGTTTATACTAACTTATCTCACGAGTCCTTGTTGAGTTTTGTGTGGATGAAGCTTTTGAGATTTAGGGAGACCGTGATATGAGAGGAATTAAGGAGACACAAAAGCTCAAGCTTGGGGATGCCCAAGGCACCCCAAGATAATGTTTCAAGAAGTCTCAAGCATCTAAGCTTGGGGATGCCCCGGTTGGCATCCCACCTTTCTTCTTCAACAACTATCGGTTAGTTTCGGTTGATCCTAAGTTTTTGCTTCTTCACATGATGTTTGCCATTCTTAGAATGTCATTTTATTTTGCTTTGCTTGCTGTTTGAATAAAATACCAAGATCTGAAATTATTAAATGTTAGAGAGTCTTCACATAGTTGCATAATTATTCGACTACTCATTGATCTTCACTTATATCTTTTGGAGTAGTTTGTCATTTGCTCTAGTGCTTCACTTATATCCTTTTAGAGCATGGTGGTAGTTTTATTTTGAAGAAATAGATAAACTCTCATGCTTCACTTAGATTATTTTGAGAGTCTTAAATAGCATGGTAATTTGCTTAAAATCCTAATATGCTAGGTATTCAAGAATAATAAAATTCTCTTATGAGTGTGTTGAATACTAAGAGAAGTTTGATACTTGATAATTGTTTTGAGATATGGAGATGGTGATATTAGAGTCATGCTAGTTAAGTAGTTGTGAATTTGAGAAATACTTGTGTTGAAGTTTGTGATTCCCATAGCATGCACGTATGGTGAACCGTTATGTGATGAAGTTGGAGCATGATTTATTTATTGATTGCCTTCCTTATGAGTGGCGGTCGGGGACGAGCGATGGTCTTTTCCTACCAATCTATCTCCCTAGGAGCATGCACGTAGTACTTTGTTTCGATAACTAATAGATTTTTGCAATAAGTATGTGAGTTCTTTATGACTAATGTTGAGTCCATGGATTATACGCACTCTCATCCTTCCACCATTGCTAGCCTCTCTAGTACCGTGCAACTTTCACCGGTACCTTAAACCCACCATATACCTTCCTCAAAACAGCCACCATACCTACCTATTATGGCTTTTCCATGGCCATTCCGAGATATATTGCCATGCAACTTTCCACCATCCAGTTTATCATGACACATTCATCATTGTCATATTGCTTAGCATGATCATGTAGTTGACATAGTATTTGTGGCAAAGCCACCGTTCATAATTTTTTCATACATGTCACTCATGCATCATTGCACATCCCGGTACACCGCCAGAGGCATTCATATAGAGTCATACTTTGTTCTAGTATCGAGTTGTAATCACCGAGTTGTAAATAAATAGAAGTGTGACGATCATCATTAATAGAGCATTGTCCCAAATAAAAAAAATAGAAAGGCCAAATAAAAAAAGAGAAAGGCCATGAAAAGGACAAATAAAAAAAATAAAAAAATAAATAAAAAGGGGCAATGCTACTATCCTTTTTCCACACTTGTGATTCAAAGTAGCACCATGTTCTTCATATAGAGAGTCTCATATGTTATCACTTTCATATACTAGTGGGAATCTTCCATTATAGAACTTGGCTTGTATATTCCAATGATGGGCTTCCTCAAAATGCCCTAGGTCTTCATGAGCAAGCAAGTTGGATGCACACCCACTAGTTTCTTTTGTTGAGCTTTCATACATTTATAGCTCTGGTGCATCCGTTGCATGTCAATCCCTACTCACTCACATTGATATCTATTGATGGGCATCTCCATAGACCGTTGATACGCCTAGTTGATGTGAGATTATGTTCTCCCTTTTTGTCTTCTCCACAACCACCATTCTATTCCACCTATAGTTCTATATCCATGGCTCACGCTCATGTATTGCGTGAAGATTGAAAAAGTTTGAGAACATCAAAAGTATGAAACAATTGCTTGGCTTGTCATCGGGGTTGTGCATTATTTAAATATTTTGTGTGGTGAAGATGGAGCATAGCCAGACTATATGATTTTGTAGGGATAACTTTCTTTGGCCATGTTATTTTGAGAAGACATGATTGCTTAGTTACTATGCTTGAAGTATTATCATTTTTATGTCAATATGAACTTTTGTCTTGAATCTTATGGATCTGAATATTAATACCACAATTAAGAAGAATTACATTGAAATTATTCCAACTAGCATTCCACATCAAAAATTATCTTTTTATCATTTACCTACTTGAGGACGAGCATGAATTAAGCTTGGGGATGCTTGATACGTCTCCAACGTATCTATAATTTTTGATTGCTCCATGCTATATTATCTACTGTTTTGGGCAATATTGGGCTTTATTTTCCACTTTTATATTACTTTTGGGGCTAACCTATTAACCGGAGGCCCAGCCCAGATTTGTTGTTTTATGCCTATTTCAGTGTTTTGAAGAAAAGGAATATCAGACGGAGTCGAAACGGAACGAAATCAACTGGAGAAGTTATTTTTGGAAGGAAACATACCTGATGGACTTGGACCCCACGTCAGAAGATACGGGAGCTGCCCACGAGGGTGCCCCCCTAGGGCGCGCCCCCTGCCTCATGGGGCCCTCGTGGCTCCCCTGACGTGCTTCTTCCGCCTATATAACTCCATGTACCCTAAAACTTCCAGAACACACAATAGATCGGGAGTTCCGCTGCCAGAAGCCTCCGTAGCCACCGAAAACCAATCTAGACCCATTTCGGCACCCTGACGGAGGGGGCAATCCCTCTCCGCTGGCCATCTTCATCATCCCGGTGCTCTCCATGACGAGGAGGGAGTAGTTCTCCCTCGGGGCTGAGGGTATGTACCAGTAGCTATGTGTTTGATCTCTCTCTCTCTCCCGTGTTCTTGATTTGGCACGATCTTGATGTATTGCGAGCTTTGCTATTATAGTTGGATCTTATGTTTCTCCTCCCCCTCTTCTCTCTTGTAATGGATTGAGTTTCCCCTTTGAAGTTATATTATCGGATTGAGTCTTTAAAGATTTGAGAACACTTGATGTATATCTTGCCGTGTATATCTGTGGTGACAATGGGATACCGCGTGCCACTTGATGTATGTTAAGGTGATCAACTTGCGGGTTTCGTGACATTGGGAACCTATGCGTAGGGGTTGGCACACGTTTTCGTCGTGATTCTCCGGTAGAAACTTTGGGGCACTCTTTGAGGTCCTTTGTGTTGGTTGAATAGATGAATCTGAGATTGTGTGATGCATATCGCATAATCATACCCACGGATACTTGAGGTGACATTGGAGTATCTAGGTGACATTAGGGTTTTGGTTGATTTGTATCTTAAGGTGTTATTCTAGTACGAACTCTAGGGCTGTTTGTGACACTTATAGGAATAGCCCAACGGGTTGATTGGAAAAATAACTTTGAGGTGGTTTCGTACCCTACCATAATCTCTTCGTTCGTTCTCCTCTATTAGTGACTTTGGAGTGACTCTTTGTTGCATGTTGAGGGATAGTTATGTGATCCAATTATGATATTATTGTTGAGGGAACTTACACTAGCGAAAGTATGAACCCTAGTCCTTGTTTCAACGTATTGCAATACCGTTTATGCTCACTTTTATCAGTTGCTACCTTGCTGTTTTTATTATTTCGGATTACAAAAACTATTATCTACTATCCATATTGCACTTGTATCACCATCTCTTCGCCGAACTAGTGCACCTATACAATTTACCATTGTATTGGGTGTGTTGGGGACACAAGAGACTCTTTGTTATTTGGTTGCAGGGTTGCTTGAGAGAGACCATCTTCATCCTACGCCTCCTACGGATTGATAAAACTTAGGTCATCCACTTGAGGGAAATTTTCTACTGTCCTACAAACCTCTGCACTTGGAGGCCCAACAACGTCTACCATAAGAAGGTTGTGTAGTAGACATCACTATTAAGAGGGGATGAGGTGTTGCTTAATGGCTTGCTTGCTCAAAGTGCTTAGTTATATGCTCCAACGCCCTCAACCACTTTCTCACATCCACATATGTTCCAAACCAAAAAGTCATACTCGGCCCCACCGAATCTTTCTATCCGGCACCACCGAGTTCTCTTGACATAGCCACTGCCAGAAACCCTAGTCTTTTCGGTCTCACTGAAAGGGATCTCGGTCTCACCGAGATGGGATTGTAATCTCTCTGTTTCCCTTTGTAACGTTTCGGTCCAAACGAGATGAGCGATCGGTCCCATCGAGATTGCAATGCAAACTCTCTGTTTCCCTTTTGTAACATTTCGGTCCAACCGAGATGAGCGAATTGGTCCCACCGAGTTTGCCTGACCAACTCTCTGTTTGTCTATTACCAAAATCGGTCCCACCGAGTTTGTGTAATCGGTCTCACCGAGATTACATTATGCCCTAACCCTAAAGAAATCGGTCCCACCGAGTTGATGTATCGGTCCCACCGAAAATCCTAACATTCACATTTTGAACTAAATTGGCCTGACCGAGTTCTCTGAATCGGTCCCACCGAGTTTGGTGATCTGTGTGTAATGGTTAGATTTTGTGTGGAGGCTATATATACCCCTTCACCCACTCTTCATTCGAGGAGAGAGCCATCAGAACATGCCTACACTTCCAACATACATTTTCTGATAGAGAACCACCTACACTTGTGTTGAGGTCAAGATATTCCATTCCAACCACATAAATCTTTATCTCTAGCCTTCCCCAAGTTGCTTTCCACTCAAATCTTCTTTCCACCAAATCCAATCCTATGAGAGAGAGTTGAGTGTTGGGGAGACTATCATTTGAAGCACAAGAGCAAGGAGTTCATCATCAACACACCATTTGTTACCTCTTGGAGAGTGGTGTCTCCTAGATTGGTTAGGTGTCACTTGGGAGCCTCCGTCAAGATTGTGGAGTTGAACCAAGGAGTTTGTAAGGGCAAGGAAATCGCCTATTTCGTGAAGATCTACCCGAGTGAGGCAAGTCCTTCGTGGGCGACGGCCACGGTGGGATAGACAAGGTTTCTTCTTCGTGGACCCTTCGTGGGTGGAGCCCCCCGTGGACTCGTGCAACCGTTACCCTTCGTGGGTTGAAGTCTCCATCAACGTGGATATACGATAGCACCACCTATCAGAACCACGGATAAAAAATCTCCGTGTCAACATTGCGTTTGCTCTCTCAAACTCCTCCCTTTACCTTCATATGCAATTGTTTTACATTCCGTTGCTATACTCTTAGAATTGCGTGTGTAGGTTGATTGCTTGACTTGTGCAAAGTTGCTAAAATCTGCCAAAAAGTAAAATTGGGAAAAGGCTAGATTTTTATTTGGTTAAGTAGTCTATTCACCCCCCTCTAGACATACTTTTGATCCTACAAGCTGGAATTTAGCACCACCAGGGTCATCAAGGGAGCCGCGCTTGCCGACTTCGTGGCGGAATGGACTGACTCTCCATGGCCTGAAGCATGCGAGGATCGGTCTCTCTCGCCAGGAAGTGAAGCACCAGACGGCTGGGTCATGTACTTCGATTGCTCCTTCACGTGCCAGGGTGCGGGGGCTGGGGCTGCACTCATCTCGCCCACCCAGGACAAGCTTTACTACGTCGTGCAACTCTGCTTCCAGCAAGGTGAGAAGGTCTCCAAGAACATCGCTTAGTACGAAGGTCTGATCGCCGGCCTCAAAGCTGCGGTGGCCTTGGGAGTGAAGTGCCTCACCATCAAGGGTGACTCTCAGCTCCTCGTCAACTTCTCCAACAAGGTATACGAGCCAAAGGACAAGCACATGGAAGCATACCTTGCGGAGGTACGCAAAATGGAGAAGCAATTCTTGGGCCTAGAACTGTAGCATGTGCCTCGCGGCACAAACAAGGAAGCTGATGATATCGCCAAAAGGGCGTCAAGGCGTCAACCCCAGGAGCCTGGCGTCTTCGAGGAGAGGGTCTTTAGGCCTTCAATGGCCCCTCCATATGCGAAGCTTACGCCGCCTTTGGTGGAGCTCCCCCCCGCCACTGACCTCAGGAGCTCCCGCTTGCGGCAGGACTTCAGGAGCACGCCTGCTCCTCACGCTTGAAGCCCAGGAGGGGTGCTGGACTAAAGAATTCAAGGCATACCTGATGCAAGGGACACTGCCGGATAAGGAGGAGGCCGCAGAGCGTGTAGCTCGACAGGCTACAACATACTGCATCCAAGATGGTGAGCTATACCGAAAACAACCAAATGATGTTTCTTTGTGGTGCATCTCCATGGAGCAGGGGTGCGAACTGCTAGCTGACATACATGGCGGAGACTGCAAGCATCACTCGTCGTCGCGCACCCTGGTGGGCAAGGCGTTCCGCAGTGGGTTCTACTGGCCCACAACACTCAACGACGCAGCCGAGCTGGTGAGGTCCTGCGAGGCCTGCTAGTTCCATGCCAAGAAAATCCACTAGCCTGCTCAGGGCCTCCAGAATATCCTACTCTCATGTCCGTTTGCGGTCTGGGGGCTAGACATCCTGGGCCCGTTCCCTCGAGCGCCCGGGGGCTACCGCTACCTCTACGTCACCATCGACAAGTTCACCAAATGGGCGGAGGTTGAAGTCGTCCGCACCATCCTAGCCGGCTCCGCGGTGAGGTTCATCAAGGGCCTGGCAAGCTGTTTCGGGGTCCCTAACCGCATCATCACCGACAATGGCTCGCAGTTCACTAGCAATCTCTTCAACACATATTGTGCTAACCTTGGAATGCAGATATGCTACGCCTTAGTAGCACACCCCAGAAGCAACGGCCAGGCCGAGTGCACTAACATGGAGGTCCCGAGGGGCCTCAAGACAAGGACCTTCAAAAAGAAGCTCGAGGCCTGCGGCAGGGGCTGGTACGACAAGCTCCAGTCCATGCTTTGTTCCATCCGCACCACCGCCACCAAGCCGACAGGCGAGACTCTGTTCTTCCTTGTCTGCAGAGCCAAAGCGGTTCTCCCTCACGAGGTCAGGCATCGCTCCTCGCGGGTCCTGGCGTTCAACGAGGCATGCCAGGACACCATGCGGGGGATGGACCTCGTGCTGGGGGAGGAATGCCACCGCCAAGCCTCGCTTCGTGCGGCAAGGTACCAGCAGGCACTGCGGCAGTACCACTGTCACAGTGTCCGCTCTAGGACGCTCGAGGTGGGCGATCTTGTCCTGAGGCAGGTGCTCTCTAGGGAAGGACTGCATAAGCTCTCACCCATGTGGGAGGGTCCATTTAGGATTACCCGCGTCTCCAGGCCGGGCATTGTGCGCCTGGAGACGCAGGACGAGATCCCCATCTAGAAAGCCTGGAACATCCAACACCTCCGAAAGTTCTACCCATGAAGCAAGGCCTAGTGCCTGTGAAGGTCTCTGCCCGTGACACTCTCACGTAATAACGGGTGGGGCTGTATATGCCCTGGAGTCTCTGGAGTGCCGCCCTCAGGCCTCGGGGGCTCCCTCCCACGTCCTTGTGGCAGCACTTAGCCCTGCGCTGGTAAGAAGACTAGACTAGGTGCCGGACGTGGCTGTTCATTTGCTTTCTGTAGTTGGTTTGCAACTTTTTAATGAAATTTGAAGCTCTGGCATTTCTCGATTGCTCGGTTGAGTCCTTTCTTTTCTCTGCTTCTTCGCTCGGTTCTTTGTTTCACGCCAGGGAGGGCGGCAGTTGCCCGACGCTCTCCCTACGTGCCTCGCGCGGGGGCTGGGCAGTCATGTGCATGCGTCAGGCTAGCCTAAGACGCGGACACACCTCACCAAAGCCCTGTCGCTCCAGAACTTCGACTCCCCTGTCCTTCACGAGGCACCCTTGGTTAAGCTCGCGGTTGGCGCACCCCTCTAAGTCTATGCCCCGCGGGTACCGCGATGTGGTGCGCTAGGCCATGATTATGAGGCCTCGCACAAGGAAGGATAAGGCATCCGACGGACATCCTAACAATTTCTGCAGCTTTGTGACGCCTCCCGAGGTCAACCGCTCCTGAGCTAGCAACAAGGAGGGCTCACCAGGTGCCAGAGGGCGCGCTCTCATTAGACAGGAAACTACCCCAGGCACAACCAGCTAAGTATCCCTCTATGTCTACATGAAGCACGAATGCCATAACACAACACACGAACAATAAACATAACACAAGCGGCATGAAAATTACAGTTCATTACATGCCTCACTGGGCCCCATAATTGTTTCTTGGAATGCAGGAAGAAGGGAAAGGACGAGCAAAAGCGGCACGCGTGCCCGCAACGTCTCCCGAGGGTCGGCTCCCGACGCCCCCCGGCCCAGCCAGAGTCCTCCTCGCGCTTCATCGGAGCACGGCAGCGGGATGACCCACCATCATCCCCATAGTGAGCCCATCAACGTGGCGGCTGGTCGTAGCAACCGCTGCTGGAGCTTTCGCTGGAGGAGGAGCCGTCGCCGCCAGACGAGCCACGACCATCGCCAAGGGCGAACTCGCCTCTGGCGATGTAGCGGCCATGGTCGAGGCCCGCTTCGTCGTTGCCACCGCTGTCCTCGGGGCAGCACCCTGGGCGGCGGCCATCTTCCCCAAAAACCCTCACGTAGAGGGTCGCAACACCATCGTACTTGAAGTGGAGGGTGCACCTCCTGCTCAGGCCACGCGCACGGGCGAACGTCTGCCAGCCGTGGGCCACGACCGCATTGCCCGCGATGGAGACCTCCACCACGGCCCACACGGCCTTGCTGCATCAGCCGTCAGCTTGCAGCCAGAAGCCATCAAGACCTGCGGCCGGCAGCTTGCCGCGCGAAGGAGCGCGGGAGCTTGAGCCAAGTACCGACCGACTGCTTCGACCACACGACGAACTCTGGGAGCACCTCCGCTGAATGGAAGCGTGACCGAGGAGGCTGGGCGACCATGGCGGGCCTCCACTCGGCATAAGGGCTGCTCTGCCTAGAGCGGACCCCGCCGCGGGAGAGGGCACCACGGCGGCCACCAAGGGCGACGACGGTTCCCGAAGGAGTACGCCCGCGCCCGCGAGGGGCCATGACAGGGATCACGACGTGCTTGCAGGGGCGGCCATGACCCCTCTTGGGCGGTTGTGAGTCGGGCCCCTCCTGGCATGCCTGCCCCTTCTCCGTGGCTGTGAACCTCTTCATTGGCGCCATGGGTGTCGTACCAAGACGGCGGAGCAAAGAGGGAGAAGAAGAAGGAAACGGAGTGGAGGAGAAGATGAGCAACGAGGGCTTCGCCCGTCTCCTCATTTATAGTTAGAGGGAGGCCAACCGCCAGCCTCCATGATCACAGGTAATGATGCTTTTGCACCTGCATGCAGCCGGGTCTCGTCAAGTCGAACGGTTGCCGAGGCAGCATGGGGAAGCAGAGACACCCACATCCCATCAATCGCCACAGGTCAATCAAGGCCGCAGGTGGTTGGGGCCCGTGGCACTCCGCACTTGCCCTTTGGCTTCGCCTCGAAGCCAAGACCGAGCGCGACTTGGGCCCGGGGGCTACTGTCGGTGTTCTGGGACTGAGGGTGCCCAGACTTGCCTGCGTGCGGGCTTGTGCGTGGCTCCACTAGTGGCCTGGTACGGCCCATCTTCAGCAGCAGCAGCTCAAGACTCTCACGAGGTAGACGACGCCAAGACCTCCCTGGGGGCAGCCTCACTAGGCTGGCTCCCGAGGAGCGGAGATCTCTATGCAAGGGGCACCTCGCGAGGTTCACGTGACGTGATCCATGATGACCAAGGCCAGGCGGGCGCCAACGGGCATAGTGTACCAGTTTCCTCTTTTGTGCTAAAGAGGCAGGCGCATGTGAGGAGTCCCGAGGCATCAGGCAAAGGTTTCCATATCGGTGCAACAAGACCAAGACCAGTAGGACGGAGGTCACCACGGAGCCCACAGCAGCGTCACCACCAGAGCCTTTGGCAGGCGAAGACCACCTTTTGTCAGGACAACTTGTACTAGTTGTCTCCCTTGGAACTTGGCCATTGTGGGATCCTTTCCCACCTAACATTTGGGAAGAGGACCAGGGCCTCTATAAATAGGACTAGCCACCACCGTAGGGAAGGATCGACTCATCTTGGATTGGATCCATTCCATCCTCACATCCACCAGCTCAACAAGCTGAAGAACACCTCTCCTCCTGAGGCTGTTCTCCCATTGTATTAGTTCATCCTTAGCCTATGAGGCATTCCACCAACACCACACATGAGTAGGGTATTACACCGCAAGGTGGCCCGAACCAGTATAAACCCTTGTGTCACTGGTCCCTTGGGTTCGTCGAGTTAGACCGTGAGATCATTGAGCGAGCGAGCTAAGGAGAGAGTGTTCTTCATGCGCATCCCAGAGTTTGAACCTCAAGGGTTAGCCGGAACCCGCAATCCAACAAATAGGATCAAACAAAGAAGGTGCAGGCAATGGGATAATATCATGAGTGTTCACACTGAAAACTAGGTTATAATGAATAGGAATTTTAGGGTAATCGCTAGCAATAAACTGGTGGTGTTCCATAGCCGCGCGATCTAGGTAAACCTTGGGTAAAAGATGATCATGCTGGCGTATCTGAATGTTAATGTGATTCGCTAAGCGAATAGCATAAATACCACCATGCATTTTGCCCTTGGATTTGTTAATGTGGAGGCGACATGCCACAATAGCTCCCAACCCATAAGTGTTGTCCTCGTGAAGTGCACGACATAAAACAACAAAGCCTGGAGCACTGAGTGCACCTACTTTGTATCTAGCAAGCAAACTCGTCGCAATGAATAAAGCAAAATAATGCACAGCGGGAAAATGTATGCTAGTGGCAGTGACACTTGACACCCCTCTCCCATCCCCCACTGTCGGTGGGAACGACACCTATGGGATCACTGGGATCCCTTCTACGGTCGGCGGGTGCGGGGTCGTGAGAAGAGCAGGTTTAGGAGCAAGCACACGAATCATTTACCCAGGTTCGGGCCGCGAGGATGCGTAAAACCCTAGTCTTGCTTTGGTGGATGTATTGAATGTTCTTGAGCTCTTTGAACTAGCTACGGTGGCTGTCCCGTTCCAAAGAGCCGAATCCCTCTCCTGGTCGCCTTGGGCCTCCTTTTATAGGAAAAATGGGTTGCCACAGTGGCACACAGGAGATGAAAAGGTATACAGTCGATGAGCCTATGCTCTGCGACCGTCGGACAAACGCATTTAATGCGCTGCCGACGTGCCCCCTTGCTTTATTGGGGACACCGGGGAAGCACGTCCCAGTTGTCGCCACCTCGCCTGGCCTTGACACGCGTCTGAGCTGACGGGGCATCGTGATGCCACGTTGGCTGGCTGCTGGGCTCGCGCGGTGGTGGAATCTTCAGGAAGACTTGCATGCCACCACGCATGAGCTTGCTGGGTTGGTGTAGAGGCCGCACGTCGCCACGTAGGCGCCTGCTCAATTGGTTGAGCTGGCAACTGCATGGGGACGGCGGTGGAGCCTTGGCTGGCGCAGGCCTGACAGTGGCCCTGCTGATGCCCTCGGCAAGGGTCTTGCCAGGGGCCCCGCAAGGGTCTTGCCATGGCGTTGCTATCATCCCCGACAAGAGTCTTGCCGGGGTCTTGTGGATTTCGTCGGATAGGATCTTGGCGAGGGTCGCCGTCTTCTGGTCCTCATCTGATCTCCTATGTTAATGATCTTGACGAAGATTTGCATGCCACTATAGAGGCGCCTCCCGAGCCTTGGTTCCAACACAGTTGGTTAGGTTGGAGCCGGTGGGCTCAAGGGTGGCTCACTCCACTGGCATCGCGCTAGTTGCCTCGGCAAGGCTCTTGCCGGGGCTGTGGTGGCTGCCTCGACAAGGATATTGCCGAGGGATTCACCTCGCCCTCTTGCTCTCCTACGCTTCTGGTCTTGGCGTTGCCTTGGTTGCCTCATGTTTTGGCTTCCCTCCGGCTTCCCCCTGCCTTGCTAAGTGTGGCCGTGGCGTGCGGCTCTGACTGGCTGTGCACAAGTGAAGGGGTCAAAAGAAGATCCCCTACTTTTGTACACCGACAGGAGCCCCCGGGCCTGGGCACACATTAGCGCGCCGCGTTGTTGGGCTAGGCCCAAAACGGTGCGCGGGCAGGTGGGGCGGATTTTACCGTAGTAACTCCTGGCCGCTGCGCTTCCCCACGACCCGCATTGAAAGCGCGACATGGAGGGTCGTGCGTGACGGTGGGGGTCATGCGTGGGGCGGTTTCTGCACGCATGCGTCACATCATGGTAAACAAGCGGCCCACGCCTTCCCCATAAAAAGGAAACGGCCACAGGCACGCTACTCATTTACCCCCTGTGTCTTGTCCAATCTCAGAGCCGCCGTTCCTTCTTTCTTCCTCTTCAAGCCCCTGCTCGCTGCCGCTACACTTTCGCTGCTCTTTCCCTTCCACCGTTCGCAGCTGCCATGGCACCCAAGACTGGCAAGGGCAAGGGAGCGGCCAAGAATGCCGGAGGGGCGGAGCCGCCAAAGAATGAGTTGGCGGCGCGGCAGACGGAGGTCACCTACTTTCCCTCGACGGCCGACGCTGCCCACCTTCGGGACAACATCAGGCCGCTGTGGGGGGTCAAGATGGGGGGAGAGACGACGGGGCATCCTGCCACACGCGCCATCCCCGCCAACTTCGGTAAAGCCGCCCCGAATCGGTATACGTTATTCGTCAATTACTTCTCTTGCGGACTCTACCCCCCTTCTCCAATTTCTTCAATGACATCATGCATACCTTCGGCTTCCACCTCCTGGATTTCACCCCAAATGCTGTGGCGTGCATGGCTCTTTTCCCCCATCTCTGCGAGGGCTTGGCCGGAGTGCATCCCAACACGACGCTCTTCCGCCACTACTTCTTCCCTCGGATCCAGCCGGGAGGCGCCATCTCTGGTTGTGTCACCTGGATGTCGAGGTCCAAGGGGACATACCCGGAGGGTGCTCAGAAGGAGAGGTGGGAGGAGTGGCGGGGCCGATGGTGCAGGATTGAAGAGGAGGATCCACAAGAGTTTTGCTCGGTTCGCCAAGCGCCGCTGATTTGTGGAAATGATTGCAGCAGTGTCGATGCCGACGACGCGAAGCTCACGGTCGCCACTACCAGGATTCTTCGCCTCACCGAGGCCGGGCTCACCCTTGAGATGATCGGGGCGGATTTCATGCGCCACCGAATTGCTCCGCTGTATAACAAGGCGAGGCTGGCCTAGCTCTTCACGAACGCAACAGACATCATGCGACTCCACCCCGGCCTCGACCACAACTTCACTGTGTTGGCACATGCTCACTTCTGCCAGCGGCTCTTCCAGCTCGGTGTGGACCGCGACGGCAAGGCCGAGAGGTCCGGCAAGGCTGAGAAGGCCGGCAAGGTTGCCAAGGGGGCCTTCTTTGGGTTGTCGGCGGGGGTGGTCCCGCTGAGCAATAACTCGCGACAAAGCGACATCATCACCATGATGCTAGAGTTCAACGCGCATGACCTCGTCCCAAATTGGGCCGAGTCGCCGGAGGATCAAGTGCAGGAGTTTTTTGACACCCTGGAGGAGAAGTACATCCGCGAGGAGCCGTGGCTCGTCCAGGACACCACCCAGGCGGAGCTGGACTACATCGCTGCCAGGGAGGCTGGCAGCGCCAGCGGCATGGAGGACAAAGTCGCGGTGGCCGTAGAGGAGAAGGAGCTCGCCCAATGGGGGGAGGCCAGTAGCGCCGGCACCGAGGCTCCTCTTATTGGAGATGACGACGACGATGAGCCGTCCGAGGAGGCTGAAGCTATCGAGCTCCCAGCCGCAGGGAAAGGGCGAGTCCTGTGACGGGCCAGCTCCGGCGAGCCGGTTTGGCTCAGCAGGGCCATGCCACCCCGGCAAGCCCATGAGACATCCGCATGCCAAACGAGGGCCGCTGCGGTGAAGAAGTTGGTGAAGGCCGCTGTGGCAAAGAAGAAAGCATCTGCTTCTTCTTCGTCTAAGCGTTCCCCAACCCCACATGCTTCCCCTCCTCCGGCAGGTGACGACACAGAGGTCTTCTTCGACCTCGGGTCTCTTAGCCCGAGGAGGAAGAGGAAGGCAGTGGAAGAAGAAACAGAGGACAAGTAAGTGCTTCAAATCTTTTCATCTCCGTCCCTCCGGCTGTATCAGTTTTCCTAACTTGGCTTCATCTTGGCAGGGATACGGAGACACTGGCCCAGAGGGTGAAGAGGGCCAGGTCTTCGGCGGGCGGCCAGCCCCCGGCGCACACCTCTAAGGCGCCACTGGTGGTGGTGAGCAGCCCGGACAGCAGCCCCCGACACAGCCCCCAGCATAAGCTCATCACCCGCCCCTCGTCAGTGTGTGTCGGGGGTACGATCCTTGGTGCTGACCTTGTCGTGATCACAGGAGGAGGACAACAGCTGGGGGAGCCATTGAGGGCCACCCCCAACACACCGCCTCTGTCAACCACGCCGCCCCGAGGGGCGTCCTCAGCAAGGGTGCCAAGCACCGAGCCCATGCACACGGAGGAGGAGGAGGAGAACTTGGGCGCCGGCGGCTCCACCTTGGCGCCAAATGTTGGCAAGGAAGGGGCTACTTCTTCCCAGCCTGGCATGGGTACATTATTTGCCTCTCATCCCTGCCCTTTTGTTCTTCTTTCTGAATATTTATCTTGGCTTTGCTTCATCCCCTTCTCGATGTCCAGATCCTCTGTTGGTGGACCGGGAGGACATAGACACCGTCATCGAGGACGTCGCCAAGGCCACCGAGGCAGAGGCCGACAAGATCGCCGCCGAGGAGGTCGCCAAGGGCGCGGCTGAGGACACCACCAAAGGGCCTGCCAGGGAGCCCGACAAGGCTACTGCCGAGGAGGCCAGCAAGGGGCCTGCTGGGGAGGCCGGCAAGCCCACTGCCAAGGAGGAGGTGGCTGATGACCAGCCTTCCTCGTCCGCTGCCTTTGGCTCTGGCAGGTACCTAAGGGTGAGCGACGACCTTTTCGTCCACCTTCCAGGGGCATCGAGCACCAGGGCGCCCATCAAGGGAGAGGTGTTCGACAAGGAGGTGCTCGCCGCCGCCGGGCTCGAGGTCGTCGACAAGCCAAGCAATGGCGGTGATGGTTCTCAGGAGGAGCGGCTTCTCCAGGCCATGGGCGCCAACTTCTGGAAGCTCCAGGCGCTCCACCGCGCCCGCCTGGACAAGGTCAAGTCTAGGACGACAACGGTGGACAAGGAGGACACGGACCTCAAGGTACATGTCGCTGAGACACGGACTTGGTTCCGCCAAGCTTGTGAGGAGCTGAAGGCCGCCCAGGGCGAGCTGGCCAAGCGCGAGGTGGAGCTCACCATGATGCGGGCCGACATTCAAAAGGCCCAGGAGACAGTGGAGAACTTGGCCGCCGTAGCCGAGGCCACTCGAGCCCAGCACCAGGCCGCACTGGACTCCCAGGAGGAGGACCTTGTCGCGCGTGACGAGAAGCTTGCCGCAACGCTCCACGGCAAGGATGAGGATGTGGAGAAGCTCATCGCGGAGCGGACCCAGGAGCTGGAGCAGAGGCATGGGGAGGCACTCAATTCCCAGGCTCAGGTTCACGCCGACAAGGTGAAGGAGCTGGAGGTGGAGCGGGACGGGGTCAAGGATCAGGTCTTGAAGTTGTCCAAGGAGAAGGACACACTCAACGGTGCCCTGGTTGAGGCGCAGGGCGCAGTCCTCGACAAGGCCGGGCAGCTCTTCGAAGCCAACAACTCCATCAAAGACCTCAAGCTGAAGCTGGAGGGTCTCGAGGGGATGCTGTCAGAGGCCAAGGCCCGAGAGGAGGCCCTGGCCAAGGACCTGGAGACCGAGAAGCAGCTGCGAAAGAATTAAGCCGCCAACCACAAGGATTTTGTGGAAGGCGAGAACCGCTGGATTGGGCGTCTCGAAGGCGTCGCCGGCAGGATCACCACGCAGCTGGCTACCATGGGGATGCCAAATGTGAGGTATACCCTGGAGCGCAACGCGAGCCCCAACGCCAAGTTGACCATCTTCTTCGAGGGCATCCTCGGGGCCCTGGAGCAGCTCCACTCCAACCGGGCGGCCTCCCTGGCCGATGAGTCCCGGAGGCTTTGCCGGGGTGCCATGACCAAGGTGACGCACTGGAACCCCAACCTCGACTTCGACGCCGTGCTGGAGAGCTTGCCGGAGGATGCAGACCTCGCGACACTCAAGGAGCGTATCAAGAGGCTGGCAGGCCAGCGCTGGGATTAGGCACCCTATTTCTCGTTGCCGCTGCAGGTTCATGGCCAAGACAGTTTATATCTTTAGTCAGAACCGTAACAACAATTGATGTAATATAACTCTGCAGTACTTTTCATACAATGCATGTTATCTTACTGTTCGATCTTTCCTTTGTATGTTTACCCTACGCTAAATGGGTAGGCTTGCCGGCGCGTAAACCCAGGGTGACACCTTGAGGACGGATCCCCAATGGCCTGCCGGGTGTGCTTGCTGCCGAGTGAACCACCTTACCGCTCTCAATGCGGCCGCTCGAACTGTTGAGCTTGACTCGAGTCAGAATCGAGAGCATTGCGAATTGCGCAAGGCTACCCTGCCACTCTCGACGCAGCCGCTTGAGCTGTTGAGCGGACTCGAAACAAAACAAGGGCGTTGCCAATTGCAAAAGGGCCCCTTTGCGTGCAGGCTTTCATACATACGGTAGGACCTTCGAGGACAATAACCTCATATATAAAAAGGAAATTGCTTAAAGTTTCGTATGACTTAGCTTTCCTGTCGTCGCACCAGTGTCCTTCGCGCTTGCAGGCGGCGTCGTTCTCTTGGTTGTCTTCGTCTCCAGAAGCCGTGGCCACGAGAAACTGCTAAGCCGGCCGCTAAACCAGATTCTCACAACTGTGCACCCCCTACCTGGCGCGCCAAATAAGTCGGTAGGAACGACACCTATGGGATCACGGGGATCCCTTCTACGGTCGGCGGGCGTGGGGTCATGAGAAGAGCAGGTTTAGGAGAAAGCACACGGATCGTTTACCCAGGTTCGGGCCGCGAGGATGCGTAAAACCCTAGTCCTGCTTTGGTGGATGTATTGAGTGTTCTTGAGCTTTTTGAACTAGCTACGGTGGTTGTCCCATTCCAAAGAGCCGAATCCCTCTCCTGGTCGCCTCGGGCCTCCTTTTATAGGAAAAAGGGGTTGCCACAGTGGCACACAGGAGGTGGAAAGGTCTACAGTCAGTGAGCCTATCCTCTGGGACCGTCGGATAAACGCATTTAATGCGCTGCCGACGTGCCCCCTTGCTTTATCGGGGACGCCAGGGAAGCACGTCCCAGCTGTCGCCGCCTCGCCTGGCCTTCACACGCGTCCGAGCTGACGGGGCGTCGTGGCTCCATGTTGGCTGGCTGCTGGGCTGGCGTGGTGGTGGAGCCTTCAGGAAGACTTGCATGCCACCACACAGGAGCTTGCTGGGTTGGTGTAGAGGCCGCACGTCACCACGCAGGCGCCTGCTCAACTGGTTGAGCTGACAGCTACATGGGGACGGCGGTGGAGTCTTGGCTGGCGCAGGCCTGGCAGTGGCCCTGCTGATGCCCTCGGCAAGGGTCTTGCAGGGGGCCCGGCTCTTGCTGTGGCGTTGCTGTCATCCCCGGCAAGAGTCTTGCCGGGGGTCTTGTGGATTTCCTCGGCTAGGATCACGTAGAGGGTCACCGTCTTCTGGTCCTCATCTAATCTCATATGTTAATGATCTTGACGAAGATTTTCATGCCACCACAGAGGCGCCTCCCGAGCCTTGGTTCCAATGCAGTTGGTTAGGTTGGAGCTGGTGGGCTCAAGGGTGGCTCACTCCGCTGGCATCGGGAAAGTTGCCCCGGTAAGGCTGTTGCCGGGGCTGCGGATGCTGCCTCGGCAAGGATCTTGTCGAGGGAGTCCACCTCGCCCTCTTGCTCTCCTGCGCTTCTGGTCTTGGCGTTGCCTTGGTTGCCTCGTGTTTTGGCTTCCCTCCGGCTTCCCCCCTCTGCCTTGCTAAGTGTGGCCATGGCGTGCGGCTCTGACTACCCGTGCACAAGTAAAGGGGTCAAAAGAAGAGCCCCTACTTTTGTACACCGACACCCATAGTCAGAGTGCGGTAAAAACCATCAAACTCCACGGGCCTAGGCTTCACTAAACTCCCTTCAGAAGGGATCATGCATATGTCACAAAATTCAGTAAGTGGTCACTACTAGGGAAACCTTATACGAAGAATCTTAGCAGCAATGTGGTACATGAAGAGGTGCTACTGCAAATTATCAGTAGCGCGGGAACAAAACAAGCGCTACTGCTACTGATTTATTAGTAGCGTGGCTCGGTGGAATAACACTGCTACTATAATTCACCGACCTTTCCCACCACCCTAGGTTTAGCAGTAGTGCGCTGCAGATAACCGCGCTACTGATAAAGTAATAGTAGCAACGCTCTTTTTTTGGGTGACGCTACTGCTAATTTTGAAACTGGCCATAGGGCGGGACCCGCTTAGTAGTACCGCTTGTCCCAGAAGCTAGCTGCTGCTATCTTATTAGCAATAGCACGGTTTACGACCAGCGCTACTGCTAAGCCGCAACATATACCACCTTTTCCCTCCCCGTGCCCCTCCCCATCCCCATCCTATCTTCCTCACTTTCCCCTACCTCCCACCTCCTCTCTCCCTCACTTTACTTCTTCCTCACTACTTCTCCCCCCATTACTCTCCTTCTTCTACCTACCTTTCTCTCTCTTTATTACTCCTAGCTAACTACACTACCTCCATTAATGCATCTCCTTTCTCTTTTTCCTTCCCCCTCCACTAGTTGAAGTTGTCTCCTCCCAGACTAGCTAGCTAGGTAGATGTAACATTTAGTGAAATGACCTATGTACCCCCTAACTAGATCTAGGCTTGTCAAGAAGAGATTTCTCCACTTCTGATCTCCATACTACATCATCATCTCCACCGTGGTGTGCTCGATCTCAAGATAGGTGATTAAAAATTAATGCTTTTGCAAGAATGGAAATATGTGTATGTGTGTGCGATATGACATAATCGGGCGATATAATGGAAATTGTGTGTGTGTGTGGCATGAGTTGACGCTGAATTGTTCTTGTGAGTTGCCTATGTTTTGCCGAAGTGTCGATTATTTCCGTTTCGGCGAATTCCAGGCAAACTCTATATGTCCTATTTTTAGGGAAGGTCATGCCAAATTTTTGTATGACTTTGATGCATGCATGCATTTTTATAATCAATTTGTTTATTATTACCATGCAGGCGTTCATGATGGTCAGTGGAACGATGGTGGACAGGTGGTTGCGGTCGGCGGTGCAGCACATGAAAGAAAATAACCTGACAGAGGTTTTATGTCTGTGTCGAAGATGCAATGGAATAGTTTGGCTCGACCACTATGATGATGGTCGTGTCAAAGCGCACCTGCTCATGATTGGTTTCATGGATGGCTATACTCGGTGGATAATTGAAGATGAGGATGATGATGTTGAGGACGCCGACGGGGCAGGCAATGACGACACAGGGCAAGATGAAGAGATGGTCGATAATGGTGGCGGGGAAGAGGCTGGACATGGCAGCGGAGAAGGGGCCGAACATGGCGGTGGAGAGAACATGGACTCCACGCCGCAGAGTTCATCGACACTAAGTTCAATCGTGCAGGACCCTCATGTTCAAGCATTGCTTTGCAAGGAGACGAGTACTGAGAGAGCTGCTTCTAGAGAGGAGGCCAAGCTGTAGCTACTGGTGGTAGACTCGAACACTCCATTGTATCATGGTTGCAATCCTGAGGTGACCCGCTTGAGTTTCACGCTCCAACTCCTGAAGACGAAGGCTAAAAAATGGACCGACACTAGCCTTGATGAGCATCTCAAGTAACTAAAGGATGTCCTTCCCGCGGGGAATCTATGTCCTACTAGTGTGAATGAGGCCAAGAAGATCGTGTGCCCTCTTGATCTGCCGCATGTTAGATACCACGCATGCATCAATGATTGCATAATTTATCGGAAGGAGCACACAGAAAAAACAAGTTGTCTGGTGTGCAATGCTTCTCGATATAAGAAGACCGGGAAGAATTCTCCCTAGAAAGTTGTATGGTACTTACCGTCACTCCCCGTCTCCAGCGGTATTTCGTAGATCCCAAGGAAGCAAAGCTCATGCGCTGGCACGCAGAGAGGAATAAGCCCGACGATGGAGATGATCCGAAGCTAAGACACGACAAGGATGGAAGCCAGTGGAGAGCGTTGAACAGCGAATATTGGTATTTTGAATGTGATGCAAGGAACATCGTGCTCGTCACATGTACCGATGGCATGAATCCGTTTGGCAACCAGAACACCAACCATAGCACATGGCCCGTGTTTGTATGGATGTAAAACCTCCCCCCTGGTTGTGCATGAAGTTGATGTACATACACATGAGCATGCTGATTCAAGGGCCGAAACAACCGGGAATTAATATTAATCTATAACTGGGGCTACTTCAAGAGGAGTTAGACATGTTATGGAAAACACCGGCCAAGACATGGGACGCCAGCAAAGGCTAGTATTTCTATATGAGAGCCACCCTAATCACGACGGTGCACGACTATCTCGGTTATGGATATGTCATAGGCTAGGTGTGCCATCGATATTGCAGGTGCACACGGTGCATGGATGATACAATGTCTCAACAACTAACGTCAAGGAAAGGTGGAGGGTCTGGGAAAATCGTGTACATGGGGCATCGAAGATGGCTCAAGAAGGACGATCCGTGGAGAAAACATGGAGATCTATTCAATGGTGAGGCTGAGCATAGAGGACCTCCACGTAAGTAGAGCGGCACTGAAATCAATGAGCTGTTGAATAACTGGGAACAGTGCCCCGCGCTGGGAAAGATGATGAAAAAGGTGTCGGAGCCGCTGCTGAAGGTATGGAAGACGAGGTCTGTTTTCTGGGACTTGGAGTACTGGCACAAACTCGACACACCTCATTGCCTTGATCAAATGCATATCTGTAAGAATGTCCTTGAGAGCTTGCTCGCGACACTGATGAACATGCCAGATAAGACCAAGGATGGGACGAAGGCAAGAAAAGACATGCAAGATTTGAAAATCTGGGAAGATCTGCACATGGCGCCCCGTAAAAAGTCAGAGGAGACAGAGGCGCAGGAGAAGAAGGTAAAGAAAGTAAAGGAAGAGGATTATTGCCCCCCTTCTTGCTTCACCTTATGTCCGGCCGAGATCGACCAATTCTTTAAGTGTCTTACCAGAGTCAAAGTTAGTTCCAGTTACTGTGGCAAGATAAGCAGATATCTAGACACGAACAAGAAAAGCTTCAGCGGGATGAAGTCCCATGACTATCATGTGATGATGACGTAGATACTACCTGTTGCCCTTAGAGGGATAATGGACAAGCACATCCGTGACAGGCTTATTGGTCTCTGCAACTTTTTCGATGTCATCTCTCGAAAGTCGATCAATGTATTGCAACTCTAATTGGCTACAGAAAGAGATTGTTGTGATACTGAATGAGCTTGAGATGAACTTCCCGCCCGCGTTCTTTAACGTCATGGTGCATCTGTGTGTCCATATTGTGGACAACATAATAGACCTGGGGCTGTCATTCCTACACAACATGATGTTGTTTGAGAGGATGAATGGGATCATCAAAGGATTCATTCATGACATGTCCCGTTCGGATGGAAGCATCGTCCAGGGCTATCTTACACAAGAGTGCATCTCTCTCTGCGAGAATTTTCTATATGGCGCAGACTAGCCGCCTGGTGTTGGTGTTGGTTTGCCCATTAACAAGCACAATGTGAGGCTTCGAAGGAGAAGGTCACTCCAATGGTCGCAGGGAACTGCACGTGGCATACTCAGATTGACAGAACAACTTTGACAGAGCAAACTTGGTAGTGCTACAACACCTAGACGAGGTAGATCCTTTCGTGGCACTGCACAAAGAAATTATCGCAAAGAAGTATCGTGACCGGGGCGTATGCAGGACGGACGCCGAAGTTACTAGAGAGCACAACTCCACTTTCATGCATTGGTTCAAAGAGCATATTATTGCTAATCCCCCGGAAGAGGGCCCTAAGGACGGATTGCTCATATACGCCTTAGCACATGGCCCCTCGCCCAACCTCATCACCTATCAGGCATACGATATCAACAGATACACGTTCTACATGGAGGCCAAAGAAATGGGGTCAGAACCCCAGGGTGAAAATGGAATGCATGATCGGAAGTGACAACAGCGCAACTGAGAGATTTTACAGAAGGGTCGAGGAGATCTGGGAGCTTGACTACTCTGGACTGCACAACGCGACGATGTTCCGTGTCAGATGGGCTAAGAATGTCGAAAGAGAAAACCGGTATTTCACTACCATGACTATACCCGAGGCCAAGAGCGCTACCGTGAACGCTATCGCAAAAAACAAGCCATGGGGACACGCTAAACACGTGGCACAATGTTTGTTCATAACTGACCCATGCAATCCCAGCCGTGTTGTCATGAGGAGAGGCAGAAGGAACATCATTGGAATGGATGGAGTCGCCAACGAGGAAGACTACGACCAGTACGGCAACCCAATGAAGGAAGATGACGATGACGATGAAGTATACGTCAAAAGAAGAATCAATACTACATTACCTAAGAAAGACCGTACTCCATGGAAAAGAAAAAGTCACAATGAGGGGCTCGATTATTCTTCAACGAACAAGAAGGGAAAGAAGCCCACTCAAAAAGGAAAACATCATCACTAAGGAACCATTATCAGTCAAATGATATCATATATATGTTCCTACTTTGTGTACACACTTAACCATTATGCATGGGTCAAATGATGTAATATATATGTTCCTATTTTGTATACATGCTTAACCGTCAAATGATGCAATACATATCGCCTTAGTTATAAACATTGTATCACCTTCCCTTCGTTCACTACTCTTGGAAAAAAGGAAAAGAAAAGAAAAGAAAAGGGAGAGAAAATAAAGGATAAGAAAATAGAAGAATAAACAAACAGGAAAACTGCTATAGGTACTAGTTATAGCAGTAGCGCTTTTCTGAAAAAGAGCTATAGATAGTCAATGTAGTAGTAGCACTTTCTGGATAAAAACACTATAGCTACCTGTAATAGCAGCAACACTTTCTGGCTAAAAGCGCTATATCTAACTTAGCTATAGCGCGTTTTTCCGGAACACGCTACTGCTACCTCGACTTAACCCCCAAAATCCTCTCTCTGCTTCTTGCCGCCTCTACTTTCCCCCCCAAATCCCCACTCTCTGTTCCCCCATGTCATCGCCACCGGAGCCCTGCCCTCATCGCGCCCCTGTGCTCGCCCCCGGCGCTCTCCCCCGACCCCGGCGGTGCTGTGCCGTCTCCCCAAACCCCGCCTTGCCTCGGTGCCCCGCCGTCTCCCCCGACCCATCTCTTTCTCTGCCCACTGTAAGCCCTCTCCCCTCCCCTCTTCTCTGCTATTTAGTGCTAGTTAGTATGAAATAGTATGAACCCTAAGTTATTTTTTAGTGTAAGAAAAACAGAATTGATTATATAGGTTTATTGCATTTTTTAGTTAAAGTAATTGTTTTTATTTAAATTTTATATTGCTAGTTAGTTAATTATAATTAGTATGAAACCTAGGGCATATTAGTTAAAGCAATTGTTGCTATTTTTTTAGTTAAAGCAATTGTTGCTATTTAAAAAAAATAGAATTTGAAGTGGACAGATTAGTTAAAGCAACTGTTGCTATTTAATTTTTTTAGTTAAAGCAATTGTTGCTATTTTTTAGTTCCAAATTTAGGTAGGCTGAATTTAGTTTCAAATATTGTGAAGAAAAAGGACTTCTTGCATTTTTCTTCAAGTTCTATATTTTCTTCCTTTTATATATCAAATTTGAAGTGGACATGTGATTTGGACATGTCATATTTGGAATTTGGGAATCTCATTGGGACATTTGATGTATGGGACATGTCATATTTGGAAAATGATGATTATGTGCAGGGTAAATGATCTAAGTGGCCTATATTTCGCTGGAATGTTCATTCATTTCCGTTATGATGAATTTCAGGTGCTCGATATGTCCACTTTTTAGCAAAGGGCATGCCGAAATTTTCTATGAACTTTGGATGACTTGTGCCAGAAAGTAGGCATGTCAAGTGCCGGGAGTTGCCTGGAAAAGGCATTCTGGCAAACATAGATCTTTTTTATGTCATTTCTCATATTTTTTATAGTTTTAGAATTAAACAAGGAGACTTAATCATAGGAAACATGTCGAACAACGAAGAAACCGGGCCTTCTGACCAAGATGCAGACGAGATGGATTATGAGGGTGAACAAGAGTACTTCGAATTTTTGTCTGCTAAGCACAGTCAAGGTTTGCAGGTCGGCCTCAATGATGCTATTGATGCCGACATCGACACCGACAGCGCCGACACCAATGGCGGCGCCGAGACCAGCGGGGAAGGTACCGGCGCCATGCCGCTACCGAAAAGAAGAAGCATAAGTAGCAGAGGATACGAAAACCTAACCAACTTGACATTGGACGACTGGTGATCGCAAAGATGGCACCTGGCAAGTTTGAGCCATTAGAGCCGGAAGAACCTCGCAAGTGCTATAGGAACCAAGTAGGATGCATCCTACGGGAATGCACGAGCATCAACGATGATGACTTAAGGAGTAAAGAACATTTGAGGCAGTTGCTCCTGATGAAGTTGCACAAGAGATTCAAGTTCTCCGACCGGGGTGATAGCATAGAACAACCGTGGGATCATCCGAAGATGAAAAAGATTAAAAATCATGCCATGGACATGTTCAGCAATGATTTGGCCTCCTGGAAAGGGAGGGTGAAACGAGCTATTGAGGCTGAGGAACCCCTGTCCATGATTCTCGAGGAAAACCCGACACTTATGGAAGAGGAGTTCGAAAAGTTCAAGGACACTTGTGCTACCGAGGCACCCAAGGCTAAGGCTACAAAATTCAAGAGCCTTCAAGAAAGGAACACGGGGAAGCATCGCCTCGGAAGCCATGGCTACCTCAGTAAAAGGCCCATATGGGATAAGGAGGATGCGGAACGTGAAGCCGCGGGTCTCCCAGACCCCTTCGTGAAGTTCACCAACCCCTTGGAGCGTGACTTCATCAGGGCCCGCTACAAGTGGGACAAGGAAAAGAAGGTTTTTTACACGGACCAGATCACGAGGAGATTGATTAGAATACTGGTAATTATTCTTTTACCACCTTACATTTAGCTCCTGATCAAGTTGACTACACATTCATAAATGGTTCACGTTCCTTCTATAGGAGAAGCAACACCAGATTGGAGCCGAAAGCCCTACTTCGACGATGAGGCCCAAGTGGGACACCCCTCTCAACCAAGCCTTGAACAAACTTAAGGGACTCCCTTTGGGCCAGCAGCCGCAATATGGATGCGTGCACGGTGCCGAAGACGACGCCACGTGGATGGTGTTCTACAACAAGGGCCCGAAGGCCAAGAAGCAGAAAAAGAAGTTTAGTCAAGCGGACATCGACGAGAAGGTGAAGCTTGCATTCGAGAGAAAAATAGCCAAGGACGCGAAAAACAGCCGAGGAGAAAAATGAGTTGCTACAGCAGGCAGTCAATGCAGCTGTAAATGCCTGCAGAAATGATTTCGCTACTAACTTGGTCCCGGGTATCATCAACTGGACGAAGGAAAATCCAGACAAGACGATACATGATTTCCCCATGCCTAGTTTCGCTGCGAGCAACTACGTGAACAACACCACCGCACCATCACATGCTCACGCAACCAGACCTGCTCTCGCACTCGCACCCGCTCATAGCAGCCCGTCCTCAGTCTCTGGCACGCTAGGCGGGCCTTCGTCTTTGTCTGAGCTTGATGCCCTCACGGTAATTACATGTCAAACCAACATATATATCTAGAATATTATGTTTTCATTCTCTTTCGGATGTTTTACACCGTAGAGATATGTTTACAGGCCGACGAAACCCCGTGCACCGTACTCTACTTGATCAAAGGCCAGAAGGTGTACATGGGAAAGGGGGTCATAACAAAGCCCTTGGAACTCATGTTCCACAGCCAGCCAATGCCCGTTGGGCACTTCAGGGTTACCTTGTCAAGTGTAAAATCAGGGCATGAGAATTTGCCTCCTCTAGTACAACTAGGGGGAGAGGACGACGAGACCCCGCTACGGATTAGAAGCTGCAAGGGTTGGGTGCTGCTATGGCCGAAGAATCTTCTTCATTTGGAGCCGGCCGAGAGCACACCAATAACCACACATCAACAAGCATGTATGGAGATCACCACCCCGCCAACGCAATTACCAGCTCCTGTAGTGCCGGGAGAGAGTGGCAGACGACGTGATGAAGGGGGTCCAATAGTGGCTGATGTAATCGGCCCTGTAGAACAAAAATGGATGATGATATGGAGGAGACAGAGGACCCAATGAGTTTCCTCAATACAGGCGCCTATGACGGTGACTTAGATATGATGAGTCAACCATATGACGAATCGGGCTATCAGCATGCTGATGAGGATATGGATGGTCTACCCGGGCAGGAACGTCCTAGCAAGGATTGCAAGAAATCTCTCTTCATGAAATCCTTACAGGACACGCTAGAAGATGCCGTCTCAACATAGGCTCAACTAGCCGGGGGTCGTACAGTGCTTAGCCCGACAACACTAGGGCAGGGGTTAAGTAATGGTCTGGAAGGTGTGCCCAAGAAAAAGGAGAGGAATAGACTGATGAAGATATGCTCATCTGCCTACAAACAAGCCAGAGCACATAGCAGCCAAACGATGGATTTTGAAGAGCGTGTACCCGTCAAGGTGCGGCCATGTTACATGTCACGGGCGAGCCGATGCTACCGCCGAAACCATTGGAGGCACTATTAGGGGATCTCAAGAGACTGCACGACCATGTGCTGTCGACTGAGAAAAGCCTACTAGCCTCGAAGGATCCAGGATATCAGACATATGCGGCTCGCGTGGTTGAGGGGAAGTGCTACGTCGACACACAGCCCGCGGAGGTGTTCTTCATGTGGTTTGACCGTATCTTCAAGATGTTTCTGACAAGGCGGCTCCATTTTACAATCGTCCGCCTTTTTGTGCTACATATGAGCTCCGTCATGAAGAGAGAAGAAGTCTCGCAAATTTGTGTGGCGGATCCGTACTACATGCACAAGTCCTTCTTGAGTCTCGGCGACTTTGAACGTGAAACTGCTCGGGAGTACCTCCAAAACTTCATGGTATAGAATAAGGACAAGGAAATTGTCCTCCTGCCTTATCATCCAAAGTAAGTCAGTTCTGGACAACCCTTTCATACATTTCAATCATTCCTTCTCGCTCATATGGAGAATAATTTGAGGTGTTTTCCCCCACAGCAATGGGCGCGCCGTCCTTATCATTCTTTACCCGCGAGTCTCCCATGTCGTGTATCTTAAGCCTAACAGAAACTATGAGAAGAAGGACTACACCCACATAATGAATATCCTAGATGATGCTCTCCAAGGCTTCAGCATTAGGGGTGGCCACCTATAGATCAGGAAACAAATGAACAAGAAGTTGGGTTTCTCGCATAAAACTAACTTCTGCTGCATCCATGTCCCAAAACCAAGCAAGAATGATGGATTCTACCTCCTCCATCTCATGATTGAGTTCAGCACGGATCACCAAAAGTTTCGCATGATAAGCCGAAATGATGATCATATCCGCAAGTGGGTAGAATCTCATGGCGAAGCGGATTATAAACTTAGAGATGACTTCTTTCGCATCTAGAGGGACATTGCAACAATCATCATGAAAGAAGTCGTCGATGAGAAGGGGATGTTCCACCACGTCCCTATATCGTGAGCTGATGTCCGAACTTGCATAGGAATGCAACGTCATGACCTCATGCCGTTCAAGAAGCTAGGGTCCATCCTTGATGACATGGAAGGATGAAACTTCTAGTGATTTATGATGCTGATGCTGATGATATGTGTCAGTTGAACTTGTATACTTTCTGTAGCAATGAAACTTTGTGATGTCCACGGTCCCTGCCGAACTTGCGTAACGCTACTTTGTTAGTTTGGGTACGATGACCTGTGTACCTATAGGTAATTAGTTTGCATACTATATGTTGCATCTAGTTGCTAACCCTTTCTTTTTCGTGTTGCTCTAGTATATTTTGTTGCATATGATTGTACATTCTCTTGATGAAGATGCATCTTTAACAGGTACCTAGATTCTTGATGGCGAAGAAGCAGTGCTATGTCATGTACAAAGGGAAGGTTCCAGGAGTATACAACGAGTGGCCTGAGTGTTAGGCGCAAGTGGATGGGGTCTCGGGCGCCAGCCATAAAGGCTTCAAAAGCAGACAAGAAGCCGAAGCTAGTTACTTGGGGTTCACGCTAGGGCGAGAGAGGACTTGTAACCGCCGCCTCATGTACTGCATAGTTCCGCTCTCACTCATAGTGATAGCTCTTCTTGCGTATATCATTGTTTAGATGGATGACGATGTAGTTGCAAGTATTCAAGACTTTTATTACTATTTCGAGATGATGAGGAGAGACCACTTTGTGTTGGATGATGATTATGATGATGACATGATTTGATGAGACCATTTGTATGTATATGCTATGATTACATTTTTATGTGTATTATATGCTAGAGATTATTGTATAAAGCCCTAAACAAAATTCAGCAGCACAAAATATGGAGAAGAAAAGAAATTCAAAAGCTAATAACAGTAGTGCGGTGTATGGCTTTAGCAGCGACAAGTTCTTAGCAGTAGCGCTCTTTGTTAAAGGGCGCTGCAGCTATTAGCAGCAGTGCTTGTTGCGGACCAACGCTGATAAGCATTAGCTGTAGTGTCGTATTAGTAGCACGGCCACCCACGCTACTGCTAGGCTTTTCCCTAGTAGTGGGTATCTGACGAGTTCTAGCATATAAATTAAACTCCACTGCAGGGTGATTAATCCTAGGAAGGCAATTAAAGCTTTGCACAAAGGAATTTGTGAGGAGATGATACTGTTCACATTCAGCTGCGATGAAGTCGGTGAGGCCGGCATTAATAGCATATTGCGCAAACTCTTGAAGGATTCTGGCCCCTTCCATGAACGGGTTATGCGGCCATTCGCATGGCCATACCTCCGCCATTCTCCGGGTATGGAGATCACTGTCAGATGACTCCCCAATAACTCCCTTGGAGTTCTTCTTGGAAGAAAACTTCCTAAAGATACTCAACTTTTTCCTATGAACAAAATTTTGAAATTTTTAGTCCACAAAATTTCTCAACAAAACTTCACAAGATTGGAAGGAACTACTCATACGGATACATACATGCCATATCAAGCATTCAAACTACTTAGAACTCTAAGAATTCAACATGCAAACTCATCTACAACACCACCAAGAGTAGCTAATTATTCAAAATATAAACCACTAAACAAAATACTAATTGGAAAAACGGAGGAGTCACATACCAAGCAACAATCCCCCAATACAGTTTCGGAAACGGAGCTTCGAGCAAAGAGATCGAAATCCGCAGGTTTGAGAGCAAGAACATGAGAGAGGGAGAGAGAGAGGGAGAGAGAGAGGGAGAGAGAGAGAGTGAGAGAGAGAGAGGGAGAGAGAGAGAGAGAGCAATGGTGATGTTTTCTGGAGGTAGGTGGTGATGTGGGATGAAGAGATGAGTGAGAGGGGGCACGTGGGGACCACAACCCACTAGGGTGTGCCTGGGGGTCTTGGCGCACCCAGGTTGGTTGTGCCCACCTGGTGCACCTCCCTCTGATTTTATTTGCACCAAAAATTCTTAAATATTCAGAAAAAATTGCATTAAATTTTCAAAGCATTTTGAGAAATTTTATTTTTGGGTCATTTTTTTATTGCACGGGAAATTCAGAAAACAAACAATACATGGCATTTTATTTTATTTAACTAATAAAAACAGAAAACAAAAGGCAGGGACAGAAGGTGGTGCTCACTAAATTCATCAACTTCATACTTCTAAAAACCGATCCATTAATAAGGTTGATCAAGTCTTATTAACAACCACTTTCGATTAGGATGAAACTGAAGAACTTTCGTAAATCACTAAGTTACCTCAACGAGGATATGAATGTCCCCAACAATAAGCATTTGATATTTCTTTTTAATAGTAGGTAGAGGTAGTTGAAAACTTCCAATAGTGATTGTCGGAGATTTTTCAATAACATTAATACCATTCACTTGGAATTGTTTCTTCAGAAAGTGCACCGTATGCTCATTACCATTGATATGAAGCATGAACTTGCCTTTATTGCAAACAATAATAGTCACTGTAGTATTCAAGAAGGGTCTACCAAGGATAATCGACATGTGTTGTCCTCAGGCATCTCAAGTATAACAAAGTCAGTCAAAATAGTAACATTAGCAACAACAACGGGCACATCCTCACAAATACCGATAGGTATGGCAGTTGATTTGTCAGCCATTTGCAAAGATATTTCAGTAGGTGTGATTTTATTAAACTCAAGTCATTTATATAAAGAGAAAGGCATAACACTAATGCCAGCTCCCAAATCACATAAAGCGGTTTTCACATAATTTCTTTTGATGGTGCAAGGTATAGTTGGTATTCCCGGATCTCCTAGTTTTTTAGGTACTCCATCTTTGAAAGTATAATTAGTAAGCATGGTGGAGATTTCAGCTTCCAGTATTTTCCCCTTATTGGTGATGATGTCTTTCATGTACTTTGCATAAGGAGGCATTTTCAAGATATCAGTCAAGCGAGTACGCAAAAAGAGTGGCCTCAGCATTTAAAGCATTCAAATTCTTCACCATCTTTCCTTTTAGTTGACTTAGGTGGAAAGGGCATGTGTTTTTGAATCCATGGTTCTCTTTCCTTACCGTGTTTTCTAGCAACAAAGTCTCTTTTATCATATATTTTATTTTTGGGTGGTGGGTTATCAAGATCAACTACAGGATCTATCTCAACATCATTGTCTAGTTCTTTATTATTTGTTTGAGTATCCTCATGAACCTCATCATTATCTTTTTCATTATCAGAAGGTGAGTGTTCATTACCAGATTGATTTTTAGCATCACAGACAGAAACATCATTATCATTATGAGGGTTTTTTTCTACTTCAGGTTCACTAGAGGCATGCAAAGTCCTATCATTTTTCTTCTTCTTTTTGTTTTTAGAAGGACTAGGTGCATCAGTGTTAACTCTTTGAGAGTCTTGTTCAATTATTTTTGGGTGTCCCTCAGGATAATGTGTGTCGATGCACAAAAGTAGGGGCTCTCTTTTCTACCCATTTACTTGTGTGCGGACAGTTAGAGCCGCGCCTACGGCCATACCTAGTGAGGAAGAGGAAGCCGAAGCACAAGACAACCAGAACAACGCCAAGACCAGAGACACAAGAGCAAGAGGGCGAGGTGGACTCCCCCGGCAAGACCCTTGCTGGGGCGGCCTCTGTAGCCCTAGCAAGAGCCTTGCCGGGGCAACTTGCCCAATGCCAATGGAGCGCGCCAACCTTGAGCCCAAGGGTTCCAACACCACCAACCACATTGGAACCAAGGCTCAGGAGGCATCTCCATGGTGGCATGCAGATCTTCGAGAAGATCATATGCACACAAGATCGGATGAGGACCATAAGACGACGATCCTCGGCAAGATCCTTGCCGAGGAAATCCACGAGACCCCTGGCAAGATCCTGGCCGGGGAAGACCGCGATGCCACGACAAGACCCTTGCTGGGGCCCCGGCAAGACCCTTGCCGAGGACACATGCGGGGCCACAGCCAGGCCCACATTTACCAAAACCCCACTACCGTTCCCATGCAGCTGCCAGCCCAACCAGCTGGCCAAGCACCTGTGTGGCGACGCGCGGCCTCCGGGCCAACTCAGCAAGCACCTGCGTGGTGGCATGCAGATCTTCGTGAAGACCCTACCACCGCGCCATCTCAGCAGCCTGCCAGCTTACGTGGTGATGCATGCCTCGTTGGCCTAGACGCGCATCGGAGCAAGGTGGAACGGCGACGGATGGGACGGGCCTCATTACCAAACCCAATAAAGCTACGGGATACCTAAGAGGCGCATTTAATGTGCCTTGTCCCATAATTACAGGGATAAGCTTGCATGTTGTTTACCTTTTCACCTCCTGTGTGCCACTATGGCGGCCCCTTTTTTACTATAAAAGGAGGCCCGAGGCGTACGGGAGAAGGATTCAGATCTTTTGGACTATGCACGCACTGCAGCTAGTTTGGAAGCTCAAGAACACTCAAATATAACCCAAAGAAGGACTAGGGTATTACGCATCCTTGCGGCCCGAACCTGGGTAAACGACCTTTGTGCTGGGTACTAGACCCGCTCTTTGCACAACTCCGCGCCCGCCAACCGTAGAAGGGATCCCAGTGATCCCATAGGTGTCGTTCCCACCGACAAAGTGGTTCCTGAGTCACCTTACATCATTTAGTGTCTACTCTAACAACAAAGTCATTTATATTCTTGTTCATTTCATCAAGCAACTCTCTTTGAGATTTAGCAACTTGTTCGAACCGAGTTTGAACCATAGAAGCATGCTTTCCCACACCTCTAACATCATTTGAGATTCTAAATAACAAGTCACTCAAGCGAGCAATCATATCAGAATTGGATTTCAATTATTTCAGAACATCTGCATTGAAGTGATCTTGCTTTCTAATGTAATTTTCAAACTCATAAAGGCATTGTCTAGGGTGCATACTGTGACGATTATCATTATCCTTGAATTTCATCAGAGAATTGACCTCTACCACCTTAGGTGGTGGTGGTGTATCAAGCCCATGTATTTCTTCAATGGGAGGTAAATTTTTGACATCCTCAGCTTCAATACCTTTTTATCTCATAGACTTCTTTGCCTCTTGCATATCTTCAGGACTGAGATATAAGCTACCCCTCTTCTTCAGACTGGGTTTAAGCGGTGGTTCAGGAGGAGTCCAATCATCATAATTTTTCAATATGTTACTCTATAATTATTCAGCTTGCCCAATAGGTCGTACCCTGAAAACACAATCAGCACAACTATCTAGGAAATCCATAGAAGTATCGGTTAGTCCATTATAGAAGATATCAAGTATTTGATTCTTCTTAAGAGGATGATCAGGTAAAGCATTAAGCAATTGGAGAAGACTCCCCCAAGCTTGTGGGAGACTCTCTTCTTCAATTTGCACAAAGTTAAATATTTCCTGTAAGGCAGCTTGTTTCTTATGAGCAGGAAAATATTTTTCAGAGAAGTAATAAATCATATCCTGGGGACTACGCACACAACTAGGAGCAAGAGTAGTGTACCAAGCTTTAGCATCACCCTTTAATGAGAACGGAAATAATTTGAGAATATAATAATAGCGAATTTTCTCATCATGAGCAAAAAGGGTTGCTATGTCATTCAACTTAGTGAGATGTGCCACGACAGTTTCAGTTTCATAACCATGGAAAGGATCAGATTCAACCAAAGTAATTAACTCTGGGTCGACAGAGAATTCATAATCCTTATCATCAACAAAGATAGGTGAAGTAGAAAACTGAGGATCATATTTCATTTTAGCATTCAAAGATTTTTCTTTATACTTGCATGATAATTTCTCTAGATCATCTCTGTCCTTACAAGCAAGAATATCTCTAGTTGCCTCCTCACGCATAACATAACCTTCCGGTACCT
This sequence comes from Triticum dicoccoides, assembly GCF_002162155.2. Taxonomy (NCBI): domain Eukaryota; kingdom Viridiplantae; phylum Streptophyta; class Magnoliopsida; order Poales; family Poaceae; genus Triticum; species Triticum dicoccoides. The sequence goes on from NC_041382.1 coordinate 338,107,666, forward strand.
TTGGCAATTCATATCTAGGAGGGCCAGTTCTAATAGGTGTTTTAAGATTTCCAGTTTCAAGTTCATCATCAGTTTCAACAATATCATGTTGTCTTAATCTAGCAATTTGTTCATCAAGAAATTCACCTAGTAGCACATTATCATCATGCAAGGGACTAGCATCATCAAGGGTAGCATTCATATCAGAAGTAGCATCATCAATGACTTGCGACATATCAGAAGTGATAACATGTGGTGGTGTTGCAAGTTTACTTATAACAGAAGGTGAATCAAGTGCGGAGCTAGATGGCGGTTCCTTACCTCCCCTCGTCTTAGAGGGAAAATCTTAGTCTTAGCATCCTTCAGATTCTTCATAGTGATGAACTGATAATAATCCCAAGTAACTCAACAAATATAGCTATGCTCCCCGGCAATGGCTCTAGAAAAAGGTCTTGATAACCCACAAGTATAGGGGATCACAATAGTTTTCGAGGGTAGAGTATTCAAACCAAATTTATTGATTCGACACAAGGGGAGCCAAAGAATATTTGCAAGTATTAGTAGGTGAGTTGTCAATTCAACCACACCTGGAGATTAATTATCTGCAACAAAGTGATCAGTAGCAAAGTAGTATGATAGTTTTGATAGTAGAAGCAACAATAATAGTAATGGTAATAGTGATAGCAATAGTTTTGTAGCAAGTGCAACAATAACAATAGAAGTAGTAACTTAGCAAATACAATATGCAGGAAAATCGTAGGCATTGCATCGGTGATTTGTTGGATGATATTCATCATGTGACAGTTATAACCTAGGGCGATACGACACTAGCTCCGATTCATAAATATAATGTAGGCATGTATTCCGTAAATAGTCATACATGCTTATGGAAAGAACTTGCATGACACCTTTTGTCCTACCCTCCCGTGGCAGCAGGGTCCTATTGGAAACTAAGGGATATTAAGGCCTCCCTTTAATAGAGAACTGAAACAAAGCATTAACACACGGTGAATACATGAACTCCTCAAACTATGGTCATCACCGGGAAGTGTCCCGACTATTGTCACTCCTGGGTTGCCGGATCATAACACATAGTAGGCGACTATAACTTGCAAGATTGGATCTAGAACATAGATATAATGATGGTAGCATAAACGGTTCAGATCTGAAATCATGGCACCCGGGCCCAAAGTGACAAGCATTAAGCATGGCAAAGTCATAACAACATCAATATCATAACATAATGGAGGACAATGACTTTTATAACTTGTTTCACTTGCCTATGTCTTCCATTGCAGTACAACAGAGTAAAAATCTCAGAGAGCTGATCAATAGCAGAGATAACTAGCAAATGCCAGACTCATGGAAATTTTATTGGGGTGGCACTAAGTACTCTAATAAGAGAATATATCTCGAACTCATGGGAAATCCTACTAATGCTACCAAACCTTATTAATGGATATGGAAGTCATGTTCACTCCCCAAGCAGAAATTCTTCTTCTTGCTTCTGTTACAAGATAGATTAAATACTAGAGACCTACTTAACAGGAAGAATTTCTACATTGAGACAAGTAAGTGTGTGTTATGTGATGATGAACCTAATGAACATCTAATGCACCTCTTTTTTAGCTGTGATTTCAGCCAATATTTCTAGATGAACATTGGTTACCAATGGGACACTAATTATAACCCTATAGAAATGCTCCTGGAGGGTAGGAAACAACATACTTATGGTTGTTTTAAAGAGTGTCTGATTGCTGGATGCTGGAGTTTATGGAAGCACAGAAATAGCATCATCTTTGATCACAAGGTCAAGAATATGGCATACTGTCTGGCCACTTTAAAGGAACACTTCAGCATGATCATAAAGAAGGCAAAACCTGGATTGAAGGAGGGCATGCAAAGTTGGCTAGATTATTTGTAGACTTTCTGTTTTATTTTCCCACTTTTTCTCCACCATGTACATCCATATGTAACTGTCTCATATTATAAATGAAGATGAGAGTTACAGTGGGGGCCTTCCCCACCGTTTTTTCTCAAAAAATCCCTAACAAAACTAACTCGATTACATGATGAATCTCATCCAAATCCTCACAGGCCAGCGAGCCTACGAAGGAATTACTCACCCCCGATGGGGAGCATCGTCATGGAATTGGTGATGGAGGAGGGTTGGTGATGATGAAGATTGAAGATCCCCCTCTCCGGAGCCCTAAACAGACTCCAGATTTGGCCACCCGATGAAGAATAGGAGACGGCGGCGGCTCCATCTCATGCAGCGCGATAATTCTTTCTCCCTGATTTTTTCTGGAAAAATAGGATTTTATAGCGTCGGTTTCAGGGTCTGCGGGGCCACCAGGTGGGGACAACCCACCTGGGCGCGCCTAGAGGGCGTGGCACGCCCTAGTGGGTTGTGCCCACCCACGTGCCCCCCTCCGCTGGTTCTTGGCTCCAGAAATTATCTTTTATTGTATAAAAATCCTCGCAAAGTTTCATTCCAATCTGAGAACTTTTATTTCTGCACAAAAACAACACCATGGTAGTTCTACTGAAAACAGCGCCGGTCCGGGTGTCACACCCTAGCTAGTTCAAGCATTAGAGTGTGCATCATGTTTAATTTCCTTTTAAGTTTGAAATGGGGATGACAGAACCCCCAACACCCCCCTGGAAACAACTAGGGTTTACTAAAATTATTTTCAATGAACCTGAAATGCCCTTCTAAAAAGTTCACCCTCTTTGTCTTGGGTTAGAACCTCTGGCAAAATTGGTGCACAATTTTCTAGGTCAATAGAAGGTCATTGAATTAAATCATAAGTATTTGATTTTGGGCATTTAAATGCTATGAAATAATTTAAATGCGCAAATAATTCTGGAAATAAATGTTTGCTGTTGGAAATATTCTAAACAGAGCCCACAATTATTTTCAGGATTTTGGGAAATGTTTTAGTATTTTTTAATAAAGCCCAAGAGTTGCAGTTAAATAGAAAAAGAAAACAAATCAGAAAAAGAGAGAGAGGGAGAAGCCCACCTGGGCCTTACCTGTGCTGGCTCGGCCCACCTGGCCTGTGCCAGTCCTCACCCACATCTGCCAGTAGGCAGAGGCGTGTCACCGGCGCGTGCTCCCGCGGCCACCTCCTGCTTCCACCTCCTGCTGCCTCCTCGTCCCCATCCGAGTGCCACGACGACGCCCAGCACCTCCCTGCACTCCTCCCCTCTCTCCCCCTCGTCTCCCTCACCCTCTCCCGTGATGGCCGAGCGCGATCCTCGCCGCCGTTCACCGTAGTTGTCACCAGAGCCACCCCCTCGCCTCCCTGACGTGCCCGTGAGCTCCGCCTCCATCATCCACGCCTCCTCGTCGACTCACGCGACGCCGGACGCCTCCAAGCGCCTCCCCGACGCCTTCTTCTTCCTCGGTCCGCCGAGATCGCCGGCAACGCCCCGACGACGTCCGACCTCCCCGAGCCCGCTGAGACGCGTCCTGCAACCGCCGTGAGCTCCTCTACCAACCCCCCCTCTTCTCTGCTTCGTTTGCTCGCCGTAGACGCCGCCCCTTGCTCACCGTAGCACGCCGCCGCGTGAGCTCGACGCCAGCGTCACTCCGGTGGCCATTTGGTCACGTGCGGGTGCTTAACGCACTCACCGCACCTCGTAGCGCCTCGCTAGTGCGTCTGTTTCCCCGCTAGCTCGCTGCAGCAGCAAAACCACCAACGGCCGAGCTCCGGCCGCCGCGACGAGCTCGACTCCGGCGAGCTGGCTCCACCCCAGCTCCTCCCACTTGCCCCACTAGATGCGCGCGAGCCCCAGCTACACGTAGGACCAAACTGCGGTCGAATTGGTCGCCTGTGGGCAATTTCCGAAGCTCTCCACCATCTCGGCCTTGCCGGCGACTCAACGCCGGCGGGATTAACCCCGCTGACCAGGGGTTTGACCCCAGTTTGACTCCGCCTGAGACACTGATAGGTGGGGCCGGCTCCTAACTAATTTAGATTAGTTTAAATTAGAGCTAATCACTCTGTTAGAGGTTAATGACGTTGTTAACTAACCCTCTCTCACTGACATGTGGGCCCAGAGCCCAACTAACCCAGTTTAGTGCTAACTAAACACTAACTAACTCTGTTAGTTAGCTGAGAGACTGACGGAAGGGGCCCACCAGTCAGGTTTGACCTGGGCTGGCGCCTTTGACCCGCTGACGTCATAGTGACGCAGTGCTGACGCATTAACTCAATTACTGGATTTATTCTTTAATAGGAAATTCCAGAAAATAGTCAAAACTTCTAAAAATCATAGAAAATCAACCATAGCTCCAAATGCAAAGATTTATATATGAAAAATGATCAGAAAAATTCAATCTATCCATATGTAATGGTTTCATGCATGACAAAACAAGTTAACCCTGCTGTTTAAGCAGAATAAGGTAATGCACTAATAAGGCCATGTTTAATGAGCTAGTATTTGAATCTTTGATTCAAATGAGTTCATTCCCTTCTGTTTTAGCTTGCATTAGGCCAAAACACTTTCATCTTGCCATGTCATAGCATGCATCATATTGTTGCATATTGCCATGTGTTGATTATGTTCAGTGTGTCTTTCGTGGTAGGTTCTGCCTCCGAGGATAACCCCGAGTATCCGTCTGAAGGGCAGTACCCTACTACCTCTACAACAGGCAAGCAACCCATTGATCATTCCGATACAACCCATGTTCCCGCTTCTGCTCTTGTCTACTGCATTAAGACAACGCGTTTCAAACTGCTGTGTGCTACGGTAGTTGAACCCTTATCCTCTGCATGACCTGTCATTGCCACAGTAACTAGATGAAACCCACTAGCATGTGTAGGAGTTGATTGAGCCATGTATGTGATTCCTACTTTGCTATGCCTGCTATGCTTAGCATTGTGTCAGGTCTGGTTCATCTGGGTGATGGGATAGAGTGAAATGTTTATGTCGGTAACGTGAGGGATGTGTGGAACATGTTTTGGTAAAGGTATCGATGAGGGGCCATGTAGGAGTACACGGTGGGTTGTTTCATTGAGGCCGTCCCTAAGAACTGAGATTTGTATGTGTGATTTAAGATTCAGCTACTACCATGCATTGGGATCCTTAATTGACCCTCTCGGCTGCTTAAATACCTTAGTACTCTGTCCAGGAGTTGCAAATAGTTTCTGGTGTTGTAGGTTATGTGTTGGCGGCCATGCGTAGCGCTGACCCTAGGGGTGGGCTATGTTGCGGTAGATACACCGTGGCACGGTGTACCGAGTCACCCGTTTGGTGTCTCGGGAACCCTGTTCACATCGTTCGGGGCCGTATGTGGAAACCTCGGCCGGACTCCCTGCGGATGGAACCTAGATAGGCGATGAACCTGGACTAGAGACTTGAGTGTTTAGGTAGGCCGTGGCCGACACCCTCGTTGGGCCTCCGCTTGAAGGTTGCCGAGTACATGTCGTGTAAACGGCGGTAAGTGGTGAAAGCGTGTATGACGAGGCACACCCCTGCAGGGTATAAAACTATTTGAATAGCCGCGTCCGCGGTAAAGGACTACTTGGTTACCTATACAGTTTATAGACAAGTTAAATGGATACTATTAAAAGTATCAAGATAAGTGTGAGTACCGAGGATGGCCCTCTCGTAGGATGACGAGGGAGGATCCATAGTGGAGTATTGTGTTGGTGAGTAGTGGACTCGTGTGCGAAAACTATTTTACTAGTGAAGTTCCGTAGGATAGCTTAGTCAAGAGTCAAAGCTGGCTTGCTGTAATAACCCCACCACCTTCTTGAGAATGAGCATGTATATTAGGTTCTGATGTAAGACTTGCTGAGTACCTTTGTACTCATGTTTGCTTAATTACTGTTTTCAGACGACAACACCGCCCCCTCCGATGGGTTCTACGTAGACCTTGACGTCGACGAGTGACTAGCCACCCAGGTGGTGATCCTGGCCATGGAGGGCCCTATGTAGATAGACAGGCTTCGAGAAGCCTTCTTTCTTTCTAGTGTCTGTACTCAGACTAGTTGCTTCCGCATGTGCTTGTATGATTGTATGACTTGAGTGTTGGGTCATGTGACCCCTATCTGTATGAACATGTTATGTATGGCTCTCTGGAGCCTTTAAATAAAGTACTTGAGTTGTAGAGTTTTGTTGTGATGCCATGTTGTATGTACTCATATCGGGCATATTGTGTGTATGATTGAAATGCTTGGTATGAGTGGGATCCGACAATCTAGTTGTTTATCCTTAGCAGCCTTTCTTATGGGGAAATGTAGTCTAGTGTTCCTCGAACCATAGTAGTCCACTACAGCCCGGTTCACCGGAGTCCTGCTAGCCCAGCACTACTGGTCAGGACACTTGACTGGCCGGCATGTGTTTCACTTCGTTCCTATGTCTGTCCCTTCGGGGAAATGTCACGCGGTGATATCCGGAGTCCTGCCTAGCCTGCTACAGCCCGGGTTGCCCGGAGTCCTGTTAGCCCAGTGCTACAGCCCGGAATCACTCGCTGATGACCGACATGCTCGATGTGATTCATGTATGCCTATCTCCATAGGTCTGGGCCGCTTTGGGTTCACGACTAGCCATGTCGGCTCGGGTTCTCTGTCATATGGATGCTAGCAACACTATCATATACATGAGCCAAAAGGCGCAAACGGTTCCGGGTCATGGTAAGGCGACACCCGTGGAATACCGTGCGTGAGGCCACAAAGTGATATGAGGTGTTACCGGCTAGATCGATGTGGTTTGGAATCGGGGTCCTGACACCGGGTTACTTCATCCAAATCATGCAAATTAGAGTACAAAACAAGAGGAAAAGCATTAGGAAAAGTAGATACGACGGAGACGTATCAACCGCCTCTTCTCGCCTTGATTTTTTTATAGATGGAACATAAACCAGTAGGAGTATTGTGCTAAATTTTGGAATTAACCGGGTTCGTCTAGCCTTTTTCATACATTAATTGAGTTTTATAGGCATTTAATGTGCATAATTCAAATTCGAACTACATGCACATGCTCCAGTGCACCAAAGTTGGTTGAAAAATCATATGTGTGTCCTTGATTGAATGTTTAGGTCCCATGCAAGAAATGAGAATGAATTTCAAACATCTGGGTATCGTGGCTTGGCCGAAAACATTGAGAAACTTGGTTCTTAATCTCCCATAAATCCAAAACTCGTCTGAAAATCCTGAAACTTGGCATGGTATCATTACATGGCACCAACATGATGTGGTAAAAATTTTGTCTAATTTGGGACAAGTTTTGCTATAAGCTTCTTTCAAGCTGGAGCTTCCCTCAAGAAGGCTCGTGGTTCCGAGAGGGAACCTGTCACCTCTGCGTGCAAAATGACATACGCTGCCTCTTCCTGCCTTGACTTTTTTTACAGAGGCAACATAGACCAATAGGACTTCCATGCTCAATTTTGGAATTATTTAGGGTTTGTTTCGCCTTTTTATACATTATTTTAGCTTTATAGGCATTTAATGTGCATAATTCAACTTTGAACTACATGCACATGCCCCAGTGCATCAAAATGGGTTGAAAAATCATATATGTGTCCTTGGGTGAATGTTTACGTCCCATGCAAGAAATGGGAATGAATTTCCAACATCTCGGCATCGTGGCTTAGCCGGAAACATTAAGAAACTTGTTTTTTAAATTCCTATAAATCCAAAACTCACCTGAAAATCATGAAATTCGGCATGTTAGCTTCACATGGCACCAACACGCTATGGTAAAAAAATTGTCCGATTTGCAAAGGCGCACACATTAAAAACCAACAAAATCATTTTGGAACAAGTGATGCCATGTTACAATCAGAAACACAAGTATTATTGAAACCGCGGGCGTTCTACTAACCATTTATGTGTCGTCACATGTCCCCTTTTTATTGGCTAGGAGGCGTCGTGTAGGGTAGCTATTTTAGTACGGGAGGCGTGTGAGCAGACCCCTATGCATGCTTATCGATAAGAGAGCCATTTGACCTCCATCCGCCGCCCACCTCTCTCCCAATTTCTCCATTAATGATGCCCGAGCCCCTATTTTACAGGCGCTTAATGGTGTGTCTATGTCTCACTAGACTGAGATTTACTAGAGAAAAGAAAATCTGAAAAGAAAATTTTGCACGGATCTTGATGCACTACTGCAGGATGCTGGTAAAGCGACACTACGATCAGAGACTCTTCAACGAAATTGTGTGCAATGCAATAATCGCAAACAGTGGTGTAAAAAAACTGTCAAAAGGTGCAAAATGTTTGTGATGGTGGAGCCATCAAACACGGTTCAAATTTTAGTTGCGTGTGAGATGCAGGGCATATGGTTCAGTTCAATGAACTATTTGCGATGAGGCGGAACCAAAGAAATGGGCAGCCAGATGAAGGCGTGTGCGATATACAACATACGGTTCACTCGGAGGAACTGTTTGTGATGAGGAGGAACAATAGAAATGGACAGCTAGGTAAAGGTGTGTGCGATGGAGTGCATACACTTCAGAAGGATTAACTGTTTGTGATTAGGCAACATAACAGAAATGGGTCAGCCAGATCAAAGTGTTTGCGATTGATGGCATACACTTCACACGGATGAACTGTTTGTGATTAGCCACAACAAACTGAAACAATTATATAGATCAACGTGTGTGCGCTAGACGGGCACACACATTCTAATTAAAAGAAGCGTGCGCGATGGTAATAACGAGCGCGCACGGTTGTTGGAACAAGACGTGTGCTGACATTGCCTATTGTGGTGCACCCTATGGTGCAGACGCCACGTACGCGGCCGAGAAGGTGTACGTGCCCATGTTACGCCTTCCGGGAATAGTGCCACACTTATAACTGTCAGTAAATTTTGAGCCTGCGTGCCGTGACATTCCAAATTGCAAACCTGTTCACACCGATCAAAACCTAAATGGTTTCCCACTTAGGAGCATATTAGTACTCAGTTATAAATACTACTATTCCAAGATGACTGCACATTCCTCCTCAACTCCTTATCCACAAAAATAAACACGTCATTCATCATCGTTCCCTTGCGTTTGCCATGGCCAGTGTGATCTCTGGGTCAAGAGATTGCCACTAGGGAGATGCGAGCATGGAAGCGGAAGCACGAGAGATGTCCCGCCTTGCCTCAAACGCAGCGGGCACGTCATGCCGCACGGCCGTAGCAGGACAGAGGTCTGGCCGCGCCGCCGAAGCAGCATAGAGGTCTGGCCGCACTGTCGATGCAGTAGACTGGTCCGGCCGCGCCGCGGAAGTAGAAGAGATGTCCAATCGTGCCGCGAATGCGGCAAAGATGTCCTCCCGCACCGCGGTGGCCAGGGAAAATGTCTTGCGGGCAGGCAAGGACTCTTACAGGCGCATGCGTGTGATCGCCCATAGCCACATGGATCAGATCTCTGACTGGGCAAGGTTGCAGGACGACATGAAAGCCTCTTTTAAACAGGCTACCAGCGTCATCTGACAACTAAATGAGAGCAATGCGAAGCTCCTGGCTGAGCACGACCTGCTGCGGGCAAAGATCGTCAGAAGTGCGGAGCAGTAGGAGGAGACCACTGCCTTGTTGAAGAGGACCAGCGTCATCGTCGAGAAACTTATGGACGAGAATGCCATGCTGCGCATCGAGCACAGAAAGCCGGTGGAGGAATCCGTGGATGCTCTCAAGCAGCATCTTGAGGACAAGAAAGAGCTCATCGCCGCTTGCCGTGGAGACTAGTTCCTGCGGCCTACAGCAACGCATCAAGAAAGTAGAGATCAACGAGCCAAATCATTGTCTTCCTTCTTCTTTTGCCCTTGTGTATTTCAGGCGTTGTCGCATGTGGCTTTTTTAATTATGTTCCTAAATATGTATGACAATTATTATCCACTGTCATTGTCCTTATATTCATCATGCTTGCTATAAGTCACAGTCCATGCTATATAGGTCCGTCGGATCTTAGATAAAGATCAGTGCCAAACTTTATTTTCAGATTTTCATTTCTCTCTTTTAATCTCAGTCCAGTGAGACATATAGCCATGCCGTAGAACAGGGGCTTGGGCGCCATTAATGGAGATGTTGGGAGGGAGGTGCGCGGCGGGCAGAGGTCAAAGGGCTCTCCTCCCGATGAGCACACGCAGCGGTCTGATCGCACGCCTCCCGTACTCAAATATATACCCCACACGGCACCTCCTAGCCAATAAAAAAGGGGACGCATGGCGGCTCGTAATTGTTAAGTAGAACACCCACGGTTTCAATAATGCTTGTGTTTCTAATTTGTAACATGACAACACTTGTTCCAAAATGACTTTGTTGATTGTTAATGTGTGCGCCTTCGCAAATCGGACAGAAAAATTACCACAGCATGTTGGTGCCATGTCATGACACCATGCCAAGTTTCATGGTTTTCAGGCGTATTTTGGATTTACAAGAATTAAAAAACCAAGTTTCCCAATCCTTCCGGCCGAGCCATGACGCCCAGATGTTTGCATTTCATTCCCATTTCTTGCATGGGACCTAGAAATTCACCCAAGGACACACATGTAAGTTTTCAACCAATTTTGGTGCACTGGAGCATGTGCTTGTAGTTCAAATTTCAATTATGCACATTAAATGCCTAGAAACTCAATTAATGTATAAAAAAGGCCAAACGAACCCGGAATAATCCCAAAATTTAGCACGATACTTCTATTTGGTCTAATCTTCCTGTGTAAAAAATTAAGGCTGGAGAAGGCAGTGTACGTATGTCGTTTCGCACACGGAGGTGACACGTTCCCTCTAAGAACCACGAGCCTACTTGAGGAAAGCTCAAATTTGCAAGAAGCTTACACCAAAGCTTGTCCCAATTCAGCCAAAAAATTACGGCAGCATGTTGGTGCCATGTCATGACACCGTGCCAAGTTCCATGATTTTCAGGCATGTTTTGGATTTACAGGAATTAAAAAACCAAGTTTATCAATCTTTACAGCCGAGGCACGACGCCCAGATGTTTGAATTTCATTCCCATTTCTTGCATAGGATCCAGAAATTCACCCCAAGGACACACATGTGATTTTTCAACCAACTCTGGTGCACTTGAGCATGTGCTTGCAGTTCAAATTTGAATTATGCACATTAAATGCCCATAAACTCAATTAATGTATAAAAAAGGCCAAACGGACCCGAAGTAATTTCAAAATTTAGCATGATACTTCTATTTGGTCTAATCTACCCGTGTAAAAAAATTAAGGCGGGAGAAGGCAGTGTACGTATGTCGTTTTGCACACGGAGGTGACACGTTCCCTCTCGAAACCACGAGGCTTATTGAGGGAAGCTCCGGTTTGCAAGAAGCTTAGCCCAAAGCTTGACCCAATTCGGCCAAAAAAAATTACCGCATCATGTTGGTGCCATGTCATGACACCATGCCAAGTTTCATGATTTTCAGGATGTTTTGGATTTACAGGAATTAAAAAACCAAGTTTCTGAATATTTCCGGCCGAGCCACGACGCCCAGATGTTTGAATTTTATTCCCATTTCTTGCATGGGACCTAGAAATTCACCCAAGGACACACATGTGATTTTCACCAACTTTGGTGCACTGGAGCATGTGCTTGTAGTTCAAATTTGAATTATGCACATTAAATGCCTATAAACTCAATTAATGTATAAAAAGGCCAAATGAACCCGAAATAATGCCAAAATTTGGCACAATACTTCTATTTGGTCTAATCTGCCTATGCAAAAAAAATTAAGGCGAGAGAAGGCAGTGTACGTATGTCGTTTCGCACACGGAGGTGACACGTTCCCTTTCGGAACCACGAGCCTTCTTGAGGTAAGCTCCGGTTTGCAAGAAGCTTACACGAAAGCTTGTCCCAATTCATCCAAAAAATTTACCGCAGCATGTTGGTGCCATGTCATGACACCATGCCAAGTTTCATGATTTTCAGGCGTGTTTTGGATTTACAGGAATTAAACAACAAAGTTTCTCAATCTTTCCGGCCGAGCGACGACGCCCAGATGTTTGAATTTCATTCCCATTTCTTGCATGGGACCTATAAATTCACCTAAAGACACACATGTGATTTTTAAACAAACTTTGGTGCACTCGAGCATGTGCTTGTAGTTCAAATTTGAATTATGCACATTAAATGCCCGGAAACTCAATTAATGCATAAAAATGCCAAACTAACCCGGAATAATTCCAAATTTAAACATGACACTTATGTACTAGTTGCATGTTCACTGTACGTAAATGTTCTAGCAATTCGAACACCAACCTTTCCCTCCGTAACACCATTTTGTCTTTCAAAACATAAGAAAAATCAGGTATACCACAAAACAGTTTACTAGAAAGAATCATGTGGGATGCGATATAAAATATCTTGGCGCACCGTCTTGTCTGGCTTACGCAGGAAGCTTCGTCATCTATAGTCCACCGCCCCTGCTTGAACCACACTTGCGCTAGTTTCTCGTGGCACCGAGCGAAATTCTTTTGCCACCGCAGAAATATCTATCTCCCCCCTCCCTCCCACCAAAAGCCACATTTCCACTGTTCCTCTTTGCTTTCCAAGTTCAAACCTTCACTGCTGCTTACTGGCAGCTCAGCCTCCTTGCCGGTGACCCTTCTTCTTGCAGCGCCACTTCCTCGCCGGCAACCCTTCTTCTTGCTGCGCGGCCTCCTCACCGCCGACCCTTCTTATTGCTGCGCGACCTCGTCGATATGGTCAGGTAATCCACACCCCACCACACCATCCTCCTCCTTTCCCATCCCACATGCCCTTACCGATGTCTCTACACCTTTTACCGAAATCACTGTCCCCCTCCTCCAATTAAGCGCCGCCCACATCCATTTTGCACGCAGTGTAATGTGAATCTCAGTAGCATGCGGCCACGCACGTGCACAAGGTTGCTATGGCTGCCATGCATGCCGACCGCCAGATCTTGAAGGAGCACCTTGTCTTCGAGGCCACCGTCGACACCGCCACGCGGTTGTCTACTTTAAAACGCAGTGCATGCTATTTTCTCGAGGCCATCACCAGTGCCTTCTAGTGATTTGTCCTTTGTAATGTTAATATGCAATCTGATGTTCAGTTAACAGTTTGGTCCTGGGAAATGTAATGTTCAGTTAACATTTGGTACAACAATTGCTACATTTTGTAGTATTGTTCTCAAGCATTCTTTGTTTCATTAACTGTCTTATCTTCTAGTACATGTTTCTATTCTGCAATGTCGTGCTCAGTTAACTATTTTGGTTCATTTTGTTTGCTGTCCATTTAACTGTTTGGTTCAGTTCTGCAATTTGATTTTCATTTGATGTGGGTACAATTTTGTATTGTTATGCATGTGACACCAATCGAATTTGGCTATACTCAATACATATTCTACTGATAGTATGGCAACTCTTAGTTAACCTGATCAAGATCTTCCTTATGTGTGTTGCAGGGAAACAATGGGAGACACTATGGTTTACCATCAAGGTTTGTTCAAGCATGTTCCTTTGCAGGAATCATTCTAATATTTAGGTTTCTTACAATTTGTCCTTGCGCATGTAGGTCCTGCTGTCAAAGGCTTAGACCCACTGTTTGACCCATTTTGCATAAGGGGAAATGAGATGTCCTTGAATATCAGTCAAGTCAATAAACTCAGAAAGAGTGTTAGGATGAAGAAACTTGCGACAAATAACAGCAAGATATTTGTTTGCACAATAAAGAAGATATCAGTAAACTATAGGATGGTACTAAATCTTTTACCTTGATTTTACCCCTTGCGCCATTTCAAAATTTATAACTGTGATTTATGCATATCTTTGTTTTCAGTACTTTTCACAGCAGTTCATCGATGATTACCTCTCAAACCACCTGCATGGTCAAGAAGCAAGGAAGGTATTCATTCAACACCCACGATACAATATTGAAGTCTTGTTCAAGAGGATGAAGGTTGGGTGGGCAATTATCCATAGCCACTGGCCTAAAGTTGCAAGGACATTCAACATCACTGAAGGCTCAATATTTGCCTTCCGCTTCTGTAGTTTCCCAGATGAGATTCATCTGTCAATTTATCATGTATGATGCTACTTTCCAAAGGTTTTTGATGTTGCATGTGAAACTTGGTGCTGTTGTGTAATGACGCAACTGAGTGCCGAAGCTATCTGATGTAATTCGATTATGAAATCATGGTTGATGTTATACGGATATGAAATATCTGGTGTGTTTTATAAGAAATATTAGTTTGATTAGTACATGGATTATCAATAATAGGTTAATTACCCTGGTTACTGGGGTTTTCTATTGCATACGGTTACTCAGATAGCACCATGGGCGATGAACTCAAACAACCAGCACGATCTCTAGAAAGTAGGCTGATATGTCCATTTTGCATCATGCTTTTATATCAATATATATTGCATTATGGGCTATTATTACACATTATGTCACAATACTTATGCCTATTCTCTCTTATTTTACAAGGTTTACATGAAGAGGGAGAATGCCGGCAGCTGGAATTCTGGGCTGGAAAAGGAGCAAATATTAGAGACCTATTTCGCACAACTCCAAAAGTCCTGAAACTTAACGGGAGCCTGTTTCAGAATATATAAAAAATATTGGGTGAAGTAAGTACCATAGGGGGGCCACCCACCATCCACGAGGGTGGGGGGCGCGCCATACCCCCTAGGCATGCCACCCTGCCTCGTGGGCCCCCTGGCAGGCCTCCGGTGCCCATCCTCTGGTATATGAGGTATTTCGTGCGAGAAAAAATAATAAGCAAGCTTAAGGGACGAAACTCCGCCGGCACGAGGCGGAACCTTGGCAAAACCAATCTAGGGCTCCGGTGGAGCTGTTCTGCCGGGGAAACTTCCCTCCGGGAGGGGGGAAATAATCACCACCGTCATCATCATCTATCCTCTCATCGGGAGGGGGTCAATTTCCATCAAAATCTTCACCAACACCATCTCATCTCAAACCCTAGTTCATCTCTTGTATCCAATCTTTGCCTCAAAACCTTAGATTGGTACATGTGGGTTGATGGTAGTGTTGATTAGTCCTTGTAGTTGATGCTAGTTGGTTTATTCGGTGGGAGATCATATGTTCAGATCCTTTATGCATATTAATACCCCTCTGGTTATGAACATGAATATGATTTGTGACTAGTTACGTTTGTTCCT
The DNA here is from genome assembly GCF_002162155.2 of Triticum dicoccoides. Classification (NCBI taxonomy): domain Eukaryota; kingdom Viridiplantae; phylum Streptophyta; class Magnoliopsida; order Poales; family Poaceae; genus Triticum; species Triticum dicoccoides. Next base: position 338,122,734 of record NC_041382.1, read on the forward strand.
GAGGACATGGGAGAAGTCTTGCTATAAGTAGTCATGTGAATTTGGTATTTGTTCGATATTTTGATGAGATGTATGTTGTCTTTCCTCTAGTGGTGTCATGTGACTGTCGACTACATGACACTTCACCATTATTTGAGCCTAGGGGAAGGCATTGGGAAGTAATAAGTAGATGATGGGTTGCTAGAGTGACAGAACATTAAACCCTAGTTTATGCGTTGCTTTGTAAGGGGCTGATATGGATCCATATGTTTCATGCTATGGTTAGGTTTACATTAATACTTCTTTTGTAGTTGCGGATGCTTGCAAGAGGGGTTAATCATAAGTGGGATTCTTGTCCATGGAAGGGCGGTACCCAAGCACCAGTCCACCCACATATCAAATTATTAAAGTACCGAACATGAATCTTATGAACGTGATGAAAACTAACTTGACGATAATTCCCTTGTGTCCTCAAGAGCGCTTTCCTTTCTATAAGAGTTTGTTCAGGCTTGTCCTTTGATAAAAAAAGGATTGGGCCATCTTGCTGCAGCTTATTTACTTTTATTACTTGTTACCCGTTACAAATCACCTTATCACAAAACTATCTGTTACCGATAATTTCAGTGCTTGCAGAGAATACCTTACTGAAAATTGCTTATCATTTCCTTCTGCTCCTTGTTGGGTTCTACACTCTTAGTTATCGAAAGGACTACGATAAATCCCCTATACTTGTGGGTTATCAAGATTCTTTTCTGGCGCCGTTGCCGGGGAGTGAAGCGCCTTTGGTAGGTGGAATTTGGTAAGGAAATATTTATATAGTGCGCTCAAATTTACTGTCACTTGTTACTATGGAACATAATCCTTTGAGGGGCTTGTTAGGGGTATCTTCACCCCAACCAGTAGAGCAAAGAGTTGCTTCTCAACCTACCGAACCTACTGAAAAATGTTTACTTTGAAAATCCTTCGGGTATGATAGAGAAACTGCTTGCTAATTCTTTTATAGGAGATGGAACATTGCATCCCGATTTGCACCTAATCTATGTGGATGAAGTTTGTGGATTATTTAAGCTTGCAGGTATGCCCGAGGATGTTATCAAGAAGAAGGTATTCCCTTTATCTTTGAAGGGAAAGGCATTGACATGGTTTAGGCTATGTGATGATATGGGATCATGGAACTACAACCGATTGAAATTAGAATTTCATCAGAAGTTTTATCCTATGCATCTTGTTCATCGTGATCGTAATTATATATATAATTTTTAGCCTCGCGAAGGAGAAAGCATCGCTCAAGCTTGGGGGAGGCTTAAGTCAATTTTATATTCATGCCCCAATCATGAGCTCTCAAGAGAAAAATTTTATTCAAAATTTTTATGCTCGGCTTTCTCTCAATAATCGCTCCATGCTCGATACTTCTTGTACTGGCTCTTTTATGATGAAGACTATTGAATTCAAATGGGATTTATTGGAAAGAATTAAATGCAACTCTAAAGATTGGGATCTCGACGAAGGTAAGGAGTCAGGTATAATACCTAAGTTTGACTGGGTTAAATCTTTTATGCATACTGATGTTTTCCCTGAATTTAGCACTAAATATGGACTTGACTCTGAGATAGTAGCTTCTTTCTGTGAATCCTTTGCTACTCATGTTGATCTCCCTAAGGAGAAGTGGTTTAAATATAATCCTCCCATTGAAGTAAAAGTAGTTGCACCTATTAAAGTTGAAGAAAATACTATCACTTATAATGATTCTGTTGTTCCTACTACTTATATTGAGAAACCACCTTTCCCTATTAGAATAAAGGATCGTGCTAAAGCTTCAACTATAGTCTGTAAGAGTAATACTAGAACACCTACACCCGCTGAGCAAATTAAAGTTGAACCTAGTATTGCTATGGCTAAAGATCTCTTGGCTGATAATATTGATGGGCATGTTATTTACTTCTGTGATGAAGCTGCTAGAATTGCTAGACCTGACATTAAAAATAAACATAGACTTGTTGTAGGCATGCCTATTATTTCTGTTAAAATAGGAGATCATTGCTATCATGGCTTATGTGATATGGGAGCTAGTGGAAGTGCAATACCTCATTCCTTATATAAAGAAATTATGCATGATATTGCACCTACTGAGATAGAGGAAATTGATGTTACAACTAAGCTTGCCAATAGAGACACTATTTCACTAGTTGGGATTGTTAGAGATGTTGAAGTCTTGTGTGGGAAAGTTAAATATCCTATTGATTTTCTTGTTCTTGGTTCCCCACAAGAAAACTTTTGTCCCATTATATTTGGTAGACCCTTCTTGAATACTGTTAATGCTAGGATAGATTGCAAAAGGATGTTGTTACTATTGGATTGGGGGATATGTCTCATGAGTTTAATTTTGCTAAATTTCATAGACAACCCCATGATAAAGAATTGCCCAATAAAGATGAAATTATTGGTCTTGCTTCTATTTCCGTGCCTCCTAATGATCCTTTAGAACAATATTTGCTCGACCATGAAAATGATATGTTTATGAATGAAAGAAGGGAAATAGATGAAGTATTCTTTAAACAGGTGAGGGAGTCCTGGACTAAGGGGTCCTCGGGCGTCCAGCCTGTTATCCACGGGCCGGACTGATGGGCTGTGAAGACATGAAGGACGAAGACTGCACCATGTCCGGATTGGACTCTACTTGGCGTGGAAGGCAAGCTTGGTGACCGAAGATTCCTTCTTATGTAACTGACTCCATGTAAACTCTAGATCCCCTCGGTGTCTATATAAACCGAGGGGGGTAGTCCGGAGAGGACAACATATATACTCATTACCATACCTACATAGGCTAGGCTTCTAGGGTTAAGCCATTACGATCTTGTGGTAGATCAACTCTTGTAACACCCATATTCATCAATATCAATCAGTCAGGATGTAGGGTATTACCTCCATAGAGAGGGCCCGAACCTAGGTAAACATTGTGTCCCCTGTCTCCTGTTACCATCGATCCTAGACGCACAGTTCGGGACCCCCTACCCGAGATCCGCCGGTTTTGACACCAACATTGGTGCTTTCATTTAGAGTTCCACTGTGTCGTCGATGAAAGGCTCGATGGCTCGCCTTGTCATTAAAGACAATATTACCGCATGGGTAGTTTTGGCCTCGGGCCAAACCCTCCGGCTGGGCAACTTTACTATGATCGCCCGTTCGGCCGCAGGGCCGACGATGACCTCTCGGGCCATCGAAAATCCCCTTCGCATCAACTCTAAGCACTCCAAGCAGATGGATCCGGTTGAGTTTTCGTCCTTAAACGAGCTCCTAGATCGCATCGCTGCTTTGGGAATCGCCACAGATTACGATCAGATCGGGCCTAAAACTAATTAGGGAGAAACCGAAACCCCACCGGTCACCCACCAGATCGCGGTAGTCCTGGAGCAGGACGGTGAGTCTTCTTCTATATTGAAGACGAACTATGTTTGGGTCGCCGTTCATGTAGAGCCGGATACTCACCCGCGAAAGGACTCAACCAGCGCTCCGAACATAGCATCAGACGGTAGTTCCAAACAATCAGAAGACATTCCGGAACCCGGACTGTCTAGTCTGGAAGGTCGTCGGACTCCGGACAACCAGTTAGGTCGGGGTTCGAATTTAATTCCACCCACCCACCTGGATGCAGAGGCTCTCATGAGCATAAAACAGCAATCTTAGGAGAAGGTCCACCACTTTTGGGCCAGATTGCTCCCTGTCAAGGACAAGGTAAGGATTGTCGTGACGAGGACGCAATATCAGCATTCTGCAAAAACTGTGCGGACAAAGGAATTCTCAACGCCATCAATCGCCGCCGCATAGTAAAATTCGCTGACTTAGCAACCATCCTACAAAAATACTATGCGATGGAAAGCGCCTGGGAAACTTGGGCAGCTCGCTGGGAACCACCAGCCCCAACCCAAATCCCCCTACAGGCAAAAAGGGCGTACCCTCGTGGCACGCCCAATCCAACAGTCAAAAAACACAAAGCCACTATACGACACTGTTCTGGAAGGGTGGCTCGATGGCCCATGCAAAATACATACGACAACAGATATCGTGGCAACCCACAACCTTAGAGCATGTTGGATACTACGACAGGTAGCCAAGAGCGGCGAGGACATCCTTATCAAGGACACCCTAGAAGAACACCCCCCCAGAAGATGACGACCCAAGAGTATTAATAGTCTTCGAGACATTCGCTTCAAATAACAAGCACAAAAGGGAACTTCGCGAGCTCAACGAAGTCTGCCAAATTGCTGTAATAAACCCATGGAATGACATGGCTATAACATTCAACGCTAGTGACGAAGCAAAGTACATAACAACACGAGCACCAGCCGCATTAGTCCTCAGCCCCATCGTGGATGTGTTTCGGCTCACTAAGGTCCTCATGGACGGCGGCAGCAAACTAAATCTCATTTATGAGGACACACTCCATAAAATGGAAATAGACAGGGGCCGCATCAAACAAAGTAACACAACCTTCTAGGGAATTATTCCTAGTCGGGAGGTGCGGTGCGCGGGCAAAATCACGCTTGACATGGTGTTCGGATCACCGGAGAACTATCGGTCCGAAGAAATAACCTTCCAAGTGGCTCCTTTCAGCAGCGGAGATCACGCCCTGTTGGGGCGGGATGCTTTTACACGCTTCCAAGCTATACCCCACTACGGATATATGAAGCTCAAAATGCCCAGATCAAACGGTATATTCACTCTCGTCAGTGATCCGGACATAGCACTCCGCGCTGTAAACAAAACCGCATCCCTGGCCCTGGAGGCGCTATCCTATCCCTCGCGGGCGAAGAATTAACCACACTATGCTCCACAGTGGACAGGGACGACGTGATCCTTGACAAACGCCCCAAATCCACCTCGTTCAAACCAACAGAAGAAATAGTCAAATTCCAGGTCCACCCAACAGACTCCAAGAAGACAACATCCATCGGAGCTCAACTGAACCCAACAGTCGACGCCGCACTACAAGAATTCCTGCGCGAAAACAGGGACACATTTGCCTGGCACCCTTCGGATATACCACGGATCCCACGCAAGCTGGCCGAACATAGCCTCAACATATTAAAGGGGTTTAAACCGGTTGAGCAAACACTGCGGTGCTTTTTTGAACCCAAGCGACAAGCCATGGGGGAGGAGCTGGCCAAACTCATCGAGGCCGGATTCATTAGAGAAATCAAACATCCGGACTGGCTGGCAAACCTGGTGATGGTACCAAAGAAGGACAAATCCTGGCGCCTGTGCGTCGATTTCAAAGACCTCAACAAAGCCTGCCCTAAGGATCCCTTCCCCCTCCCCCACATTGATCAAATCATTGATGCCACCGCAGGACACGACTCACTGTGTTTCCTCGATGCATACTCTGGATACCATCAAATCAAAATGAAGGAGTCCGATCAAGCTGCAATAGCATTTATTACCCCATACGGGCCATTCTGCTTCAATACCATGCCCTTTGGGCTCAAGAACGCCGGCGCCACATATCAACACATGATTCAAACATGCCTGGAGAAAAAGATTGGCAAAACAGTAGAAGCTTACGTTGATGACGCCGTCATCAAAACCAGGCACGTGGAAACACTAATAGACGACTTGCATCTTACATTCGACAACCTCAGGGCGTATGACATTAAGCTCAAGCCAGAAAAGTGTGTCTTCGGCGTCCCTGCTGGAAAACTACTGGGCTTTATTGTTTCCAATAGAGGAATCAAAGCAAACCCAGCCAAAATCCGAGCTTTGTCTCAATTGGCTGAACCAACAGACCTTAAGCAAGTTCAAAAACTTGTAGGTTGCGTGGCAGCTCTAAGCCGCTTTATCTCCAGATTAGGAGAAAAGGCACTGCCTCTCTATCGCCTTCTACGGCGAACCGACCACTTCGAATGGACGGACACGGCAACAGCCGGACTAGAAGAAATAAAAACCCTTCTTGCAAGCAATCCAATCCTGGCAGCACCAAACTCCGGCGAACCGATGTTATTATACATATCGGCAACACATCAGGTGGTGAGCGCTGTACTCGTTGTTGAACGAGAACAGGACAAACATAATTTCCCGCTTCAGAAGCCAGTATACTACGTATCTACTGTCCTTACACCATGCAAATCTCGGTACCCTCATTATCAAAAAATAGCATACGCGGTCTTCATGGCATCCCGTAAGCTCCGTCACTACATCCAGGAGTGTTCGATCACGGTGGCCTCCGAAGTACCACTCAATGACATTATAAACAACCACGATGCTACGGGCCGAATTACCAAATGGGCCATCGAGCTCCTGCCATTTCACATTACATATAAACCACGTCGAGCTATCAAATCCCAAGTACTGGCCGACTTCATCACCGAATGGACAGAGGCCGAACTCCCTAAAGAGTATGGCACATACTCCAATTGGGTCATGTACTTTGACGGCTCCAAAATGCTGGCAGGGTTAGGAGCGGGTGTCATTTTAACGTCCCCTACTGGAGACGTCGTCCAGTACGTTCTCCAAATACTATACACAGACTCCAATAACGCAGCCGAATACGAGGCCTTACTGCATGTTCTCCAGATGGCTGTCTCCATGGGCATACAACGCCTACACTATTGGAGTCAGTGCGCGGGGACTCAAACCTTGCAATATCTCAAATAAATGGAGACTTCGACGCTAAAGATCCAAAGATGGCAGCGTATCGTAACACAGTCATAAAAATGTCGGCCTAGTTCGAGGGGCTCGAGTTCCATCATGTGGCTCGAGAAAGTAATCAAGCGGCGGATGTTCTTGCTCATATTGGCGCTAAGCGCGACCCCGTCCAACCTAATATCTTCCTGGAAAGGCTCTTGAAGCCATCCGTGGTGTGGCAGGGGGAAAACGGCAATACTAGTCCGGACCCGAACATAACCCCAGATCCCGGAAACATCGACATAACACCATCGACGCATCTCATCATGGCAGTCATTGCCCCATGGACCGAACCGTTCCTGGCCTACCTTAATAGGAAGGAGCTTCCCGAGGACCAGAGTAAGGCTCACTGCATTGTCCGGCGCTCAAAGGCCTACAAGGTTCATGATGGAGAGCTCTACAATAAAAGCGCCACCGGAGTCCTTCAACGATGTGTATCCGAGGAAGAGGGGCGACAACTCCTGGCTGAAATTCATGCCGGACTCGGCGGTCACCATGCCGCAGCTCGGGTACTTGTTAGCAAGGCCTTCCGCACAGGGTTCTATTGGCCGACGGCCCGAGCGGATGCACAGGACCTTGTCCAACATTGCATCGAATGCCAATTGTTTGCCAATCAAAGCCATATGCCCCCCACTGCCCTACAAACAATCCCGATCACTTGGCCTTTCGTGGTCTGGGGACTCGACATGGTTGGACCCCTTAAAGGGGGAAGCCATAAGAAAAAATATCTGTTGGTTATGGTGGACAAATTCACTAAGTGGATAGAGGTTAAACCGGTCAAAATGGCTGAGTCTGGCCCGGTGATAGACTTCAGATCCGATGTTGTGCACCGTTATGGTGTCCCACACAGCATCATCACCTACAATGGCTCCAATTTCACAGCCGACGAGGTAAAAACCTGGCGTACTACTCTGGGTATTAAACTCGATTACACCTCCGTCTACCACCCACAAACCAACGGTCAAGTAGAACGCACCAACAGTCTTATTATGAGCGGCATCAAGCCCAGACTAGTGCGGTCTTTGAAAGAATAAGACAAACACTGGGTTGAGGAGCTCGACTCCGTACTCTGGGGGCTGCGGACCACACCCAACCATACTAACAGGTACACACCTTTCTTCGTGGTGTATGGTTCAGAGGTCGTATTGCCCAGCGATATTATTCACGACTCACCTAGAGTGCGTATGTACGAAGAGAGAGAAACCGAGCTCGATCGGCAGGACAACCTAGATGCACTAGAGGAGCAACGCGATGTGCAAAAGCTCGTTCAGCAGTTTACCAACAACAGGCTCGAAGATATCAAATCAGAGAAGTATGGGCCAAGACTTACAACATCGGTGAACTCGTTCTACGCCTCCCGGAGAAGAAAAAGGACAAACTGAAGCCCAAATGGGAGGGTCCCTTCATAACTGATGAAGTTCTCACCAGAGGAGCGTACCGTCTTTGCGATGCATCAGACAATCGCCTCGAGCCGAACCCCTGGAACGCGGCCAGACTCCGGAGATTCTACGCCTAGCGCTAAACTCATTGTTCGTCTCCTCCCCCTGTAGTTTCCATTATTTTTTCTCTCTTTTCCGATTACTTTCTTTCTCTCTCTTTTAAGCTTTAAGTATGGCTAGACCGCACACCATTGGCACATACATCTTTAAACATGTACGCCACTTGTATCTGGGGGCTTCTTGGACAAATGTTCTTGTCATTCCTTGAGCATCAAGCTCCTCACATACGAGTTTATCCATATGTACCTTTTCTTTGCCACTATATGCATCGATATGACTTAAGTTTTGGCCAAGCTGGGTTGCCTGGCTCCTGTGCTTATGCCCTACGTTCCCAGGCATAAAGGGAGCACCTCTGCAATTGTTACTGTTGGGTCATCCGGATGTGTACCTCAGACTGGGTGAAGCCGAAAGCTACCGTTCTTAAGGTAATATTCGGTCGGCGAATTAAAGATGTTTTGTAAACTCACTCCATTGTGCACCCCTAGAAGCTATACAAACTATGGTTCTTGCATCACAATTCAGACATGTACATTAAATGCATGCACACCCAGGGAAAGGAAACCTTAACGGAACTATTCTCTCTGGAAGATGTTTCTTACAATATCAATGTAATATAACATAGCTAGCTGGATACAACTTGTCTGTTCAAGCAACTATGACCCCTACGCCTAGTTTTCCAAGCATACCCCGGCCTATTCGGCCGCGACAGTATTCGGAAACACTCCACACCTTAGAGTCCGGAGGTTGAAGAGAAAAAGTCTGCCGTGACAAATGATATACAATTCAGCTAGATGAGGGAAGTACACAGTCACTTGGACTCGAACACCTCTTCCTCTACACCTTCCAACGGGTAGTCTAACTTACAATCCAGCTGAGAATTTTTGGCGGCCACCGCTACTTGCTCATATACTATACTAACGGGAATTTCTTCCCCATTTCGGCCCTACCGGCCCGACCCGAGCCATGTGATTAGGATCCAGCTTGGTATAGCGCGTCTTCACCATGGCCCAGGCCTCTCGCGCACCCTCTCGGCAGGCAGATATGTTCCATAGCCGGATACGCCACCGCGCTCCCTTGAATAGCTCTACCAGCTTCTCCATGCTCCCTGGAGGGGAGTCGGATGGCCATAAAGCCTTGGCTACACTTCGCATAGCTTGCCGAGCCTGCTCGTGCAACTGTGACAGCTCCTGTAGAAGATCATTTGATGATCCGGACACTTACTCTTCGGGGCGGTTCGTTAACACACCTGCAATCACAGCTATATCAGCTACCGCTACCTCCAAATTGTTGTAAGGTAAAAGCGGTCACATACCGAATATGCCGCCTCAGAGCTTCTTATTCTCCTTCACAGAGTCGGCTAGCTGCGCTCACACATCTTTCAATTCTTCGCCAAGGTTGATGTTCGAATCCTGAAGTTTCTTTTTCTCTTCAACGACCTTCGTCAATACACGCTCGCCCGTTGCTAGCAGCTTTTTGGCTCCGTGTTCTTCGCTTCGAGCGGCATCAAGCTACTTTTGTATTTGGTCTAAATGACCAACACAAAGATTAGAACCTAGATTCACACTATCGGTGTAGCCTTATGAATCTTTGATGGAGGAAAATATTACCTGGAGACGCCTTGTATTTCTCCAGTTCCGCGTTAGTAGCAAGCAGCTGGCGCTGGCACTTTTCTAGTTCCTGAGCCAGCTGGGTATTCTTCTCCGTAAGAACCTGGTTGTACATTGATCCTTAAATCAATTGATTCAACTCCTTTAAGTCTCGGGGGCTACTGTCATATGGTTGTCATTGTCAGACAAAGCAAATTTACCTGCACATCTTTCATATGTTGCTTTGTGGCCCTGCTAATCAAATCTCGAGCAGCCTGGATGTATGCATCGGCTGCGTTGAAGGCGTTAAATGACTCTTCCGAAAAGCCAGGATCTCGTAAAATGGCCTGGCGGTGCCGATGATTCATAGCACTCTCCACTTCCGAGTTGGTGACGGATACATCGTCCGAGTCCACGGCTGGAGGACAGTCCGGCGTCGCCCCTGCATCAGTCCCCGTCTTCACAACGGGATTTGAATCCTAGCTGTGGGAAGTACGGTCGCTCGGACCCCCGGATATAGTCTGGCGTGCCTTCTTCCTGGCAAAGGGAAAACGGAAAGGTCACGGTTGGACGTGTCTGCTCAGGGGCAGTTTGGCGAATTCATACCTCCTCAATGAAGGCGTGACCCTGTCTTCATTTGCTTTCCTCTTGGAAGGATTGTCCGGCGCGGGAGCCGATCTCTCTGAAGCCGCCGAACGTCTCCCTTGTAAAGCGCGATACGGTGTGATGGGTGAGACGAAGTAAGAACACTCTTTTATAGTAGGTGATTTCTTAATTATTTATATGAGAAGCAGGAAGAAGGCCAGGATAGTCTGCGGTGATGGCCATGTATGTGCCGTCGTAGCTTGTCTGGTAGAACACTCCCTCCACAAGCACCACAAATATATCCGGATCCTCTTCGAACCCGGGATCCAGCTCCCGGTTGTGGTCCTCCGGCTGTGGGGTGGGACTATAAAATCCCTCGGTGACCTTTCGCCAATGCTGTCATAAGCAAACGAGCTAGAAGTTTATCAAAGCCAATTCGGAGATGGAACAAGTAAAAATGGAGGGGTCGGGCCTTACCCAGCTGGGAGGGTTGTACATAGAGTACCCATCTTTAAATTTGATGCAGAGGAATTCCTTTTCCTCCCCTTTGAATAGTTCGGCTAATATCTTAGCCAAAGAGGCAGGGGTATCCGGACCTTTCCGGCGGCAGAGAGAGGCGTCGTCCTCCCCATTGTAGTGCCACATGGGAAGACCTTTGTATTGGAGCGGCTGAACCCCTTGCGCTATGGAAATCGCCATTGTTGGGGAACGTAGTAATTTCAAAAAAAAATCCTACGCACACGCAAGATCATGGTGATGCATAGCAACGAGAGGGGAGAGTGTATTCTACGTACCCTCGTAGACCGATAGCGGAAGCGTTATGACAACGCGGTTGATGTAGTCGTACGTCTTCACGGCCCGACCGATCAAGCACCGAAACTAGGGCACCTCCGAGTTCTAGCACACATTCAGCTTGATGACGATCCCCGGACTCCGATCCAGCAAAGTGTCAGGGAAGAGTTCCGTCAGCACGATGGCGTGGTGACGATCTTGATGTTCTACTATCGCAGGGCTTCGCCTAAGCACCACTACAATATTATCAAGGACTATGGTGGAGGGGGGCACCGCACACGGCTAAGAGAACGATCTTGGAGATCAACTTGTGTGTCTAGAGGTGCCCCCCTGCCCCCGTATATAAAGGAGCAAGGGGGAGGCCGGCCAGCCCTTGGGGCGCGCCAAGGAGGAGGAGTCCTCCTCCTAGTAGGAGTAGGACTCCCCTCTTTCCTACTCCTACTAGGAGGGGGAAAGGAAGGGGGAGAGGGAGAAGGAAAGGGGGGCGCCGCCCCCCCTCTCCTAGTCCAATTCGGACCAGAGGGGGAGGGGGCACGCGGCCCACCCTGGCCGCCCCTCTCTCTCTCCACTAGGGCCCATAAAGCCCATTACTTCTCCCGGGGGGTTTCCGGTAACCATCCGGCACTCTGGTTTTCTCCGAAATCACCCGGAATACTTCCTGTGTCCGAATATAGTCGTCCAATATATCAATATTTATGTCTCGACCATTTCGAGACTCCTCATCATGTCCGTGATCACATCCGGGACTCCGAACAAACTTCGGTACATCAAAATATATAAACTCATAATGAAACTGTCTTTGTAACGTTAAGCGTGCGGACCCTACGGGTTCGAGAACAATGTAGACATGACCGAGACATGTCTCCGGTCAATAACCAATAGCGGAACCTGGATGCTCATATTGGCTCCCACATATTCTACGAAGATCTTTTATCGGTCAGACCGCATAATAACATACTTTGTTCCCTTTGTCATCGGTATGTTACTTGCCCGAGATTCGATCGTCGGTATCTTAATACCTAGTTCAATCTCATTACCGGCAAGTCTCTTTACTCGTTCTTTAATACATCATCTCGCAACTAACTCATTAGTTGCAATGCTTGCAAGGCTTATGTGATGTGCATTACCGAGAGGGCCCAGAGATACCTCTCCGATAATCGGAGTGACAAATCCTAATCTTGAAATACGCCAACCCAACATGTACCTTTGGAGACACCTGTAGAGCTCCTTTATAATCACCCAGTTACATTGTGACGTTTGGTAGCACACAAGGTGTTCCTCCGGCAAACGGGAGTTGCATAATCTCATAGTCATAGGAACATGTATAAGTCATGAAGAAAGCAATAGCAACATACTAAACGATCGGGTGCTAAGCTAATGGAATGGGTCATGTCAATCACATCATTCTCCTAATGATGTGATCCCGTTAATCAAATGACAACACATGTCTATGGTTAGGAAACATAACCATCTTTGATTAACGAGCTAGTCAAGTAGAGGCACACTAGTGACGTTCAGTTTGTCTATGTATTCACACAAGTATTATGTTTCCGGATAATACAATTCTAGCATGAATAATAAACATTTATCATGATATAAGGAAATAAATAATAACTTTATTATTGCCTCTAGGGCATGTTTCCTTCAGCCATAACCTCGATTACTGTGAGTCTGGACTAAGTGAGCTCTCTTATCCTGCTCATCAAGACTTTTTATTCAAGACTCCGGGGACGCCAACTGTTGCATTTCTTCCGTGGGACGCGAGCAAATTCAGGAAGACCCTTTCGAATCGGGTCAGGAAGCACAACATCCTCTATATAAATCCATTCGGAGGGCCATTCTTCAGGTGCCTTCCTTGGTGTATCGGATGGATATCCGGTATCGGCGACGCGCCACACTTCGGCTCCACCCACTTCAAATATCGACCCTTCGTGATTGTGCGGGACGAGACAAACCAGCTTCCGCCACAACTTGAAGTGAGCTTCGACGCCCAAGAAAAGTTCGCATAAAGCGGCGTAACCCGCAATGTGCAGAATAGAGGCTGGCGTAAAATTGTGTAGCTGGAGGCCGTAATATTCCAGAAGCCCTCGCAGGAACGGATGGATTGGAAATCCAACTTCTCTTAGCAGGTTGGGGACAAAACACACTCGCTCCCCCCAGATGGATTGGGGAAGTCCTCTGCCTAAGTCCCCTCATTGAAGGAAGCTATCCCCGATCGAACAGGGACTAGATCTGCATGGGGAAGGAACCCCTGCGTTTGCAACTTCGGCAAACGGCTATGAGACACGGAACACCTCTCCCACTCTCCTTTCTCTGGGCTGGGACGAGCGGAGGATCTGGGAGCACTAAACATGCCGGAATGGTTTATCCTAAGCAGTCTCTGGGGATTTCTTCTATGTGGCGCTGAATGGATCTGGGATCCAATCTCTTTAAGTAGGCACTCTTCTTCGTATGATGGGGTGTTATTCGTAAAAATACCCTATCTTTCCACATTAACTCGACACGTGGAGGACAAAGATTATTCAACGCACAAAAGCCAAGGAGGCGACATTGGATCAATGGCCGAATACATTACATGGAGATCATCGAAGGGAGAACCCGCCTTGCAATGCCGAATACAATATGTGTGCCGAGCACCTTGCGATTGAAGACTGGTTCGACGGCTACTGAGGGAGTCCTGGACTAAGGGGTACTCGGGCGTCCGGCCTGTTATCCACACGCGGAACTAATGGGCTGTGAAGACATGAAGGCCGAAGACTGCACCGTGTCCAGATTGAACTTTACTTGGCGTGGAAGGCAATCTTGGTGACCGAAGATTCCTTCTTATGTAACCGACTCCACGTAAACCCTAGATCCCCTCGGTGTCTATGTAAATCGAGGGGGATAGTCCGGAGAGGACAACATATATAGTCATTACCATACCTACATAGGCTAGGCTTCTAGGGTTTAGCCATTACGATCTCGTGGTAGATCAACTCTAGTTACACCCATATTCATCAATATCAATCAAGCAGGACGTAGGGTATTACCTCCATAGAGAGAGCCCGAACCTGGGTAAACATTGTGTCCCCTGTCTCCTGTTACTATCGATCCTAGACGCACAGTTCGGGACCCCCTACCCGAGATCCACCGGTTTTGACACCGACAACAGGGACCTATTTTGAAACACAACTTGCCTGTTGAAATTCTAGGGGATTCTGCTCCACCCAAGGGTGATCCCGTGTTTGAGCTTAAACCTTTACCTGATACTCTTAAATATTCTTATCTTGATGAGAAAGAGATATATCCTGTTATTATTAGTGCTAACCTTTTAGAGCATGAAGAAAAGAAATTATTGAAAACTCTGAGGAAGCATCGTGCTGCTGTTGGATATACTCTTGATGATCTTAAGGTCATTAGTCCCACTCTATGCCAGCATAAAATGAAATTGGAGAAAGACGCGAAACCGGTTGTTGATCACCAACGACGGTTAAATCCTAAGATGAAAGAAGTGGTAAGGAAAGAAATACTAAAGCTTCTGGAGGTAGGTATAATTTATCCCGTTGCTGATAGTCAGTGAGTGAGTCCTGTCCATTGTGTCCCTAAGAAGAGAGGTATTACTGTTGTTCCTAATGATAAAGATGAATTGATCCCACAAAGAATTGTTACAGGTTATAGAATGGTAATTGATTTCCGCAGTTTTAATAAAACTACTAAAAAGGATTGACGGTGTCCTGTACTAGGGGGTACTCACCACGTCATCTCCCGATCTGTTAGATTGGGCCGAGGACCCCCATGGCCGTATACTCATGGGTCAGTTCGGACAGTTGCCGCATACATGGAAGATTCCACAAGACTTGGTGATCAAGACAAGGACTCCTCCCCACCGGTGTATTCGGCTAGGCCTCTTATTATCCTAGGCCTCTGGTGCATTATATAAACCGAGGCCAGGCTAGTCGATAGATCATATACAACAATCATACCATAGGCTAGATTCTAGGGTTTTAGCCTCTACGATCTCGTGGTAGATCAACTCTTGTAATACTCATATAAACAATATCAATCAAGCAGGACGTAGTGTATTACCTCCATAAAGAGGACCCGAACCTGGGTAAACATCGTGTCCCCTGCCTCATGTTACTATCAATCCTAGACGCACGGTTTGGGACCCCCTACCCGAGGTCCGCTGGTTTTGACACCGACATTGATGCTTTCATTGAGAGTTCCGCTGTGTGATCGACAAAAGGATCGATGGCTCGCCTGCAGATCAACTGCGACTTCGGCATCTTCGTCACCAGCTCGACTGGTCACCTTGGTTCGACCAAGAACTGCACCCCGTGTTCGGATCACCATGTTCGTACGAGGGCCTTCATCAAACATCAACTCCGATCTCTATCTAGATCATGGAGGAATCATCCATGGAGCTCGGGGCTCAACGTCAACATTGCCCTCAAGCGACCATGCTGTCTTTCTGGACAGCAAACTTGTGTCTGCCGCCACCGCCTCCTCAAGTGTCTTTTTAACGATCGCTTTGGTGGAATTGTGTGCAATTGAGTCTACAACAACCCTGGAAAATTTCGTCGAGTTCCGATGGAGGAATCTCTGGCAATCCACGATATACCGAAGCCCTCTCAAATCTGGACGGGAATCTGGATGAGTTTAGGGCGTGGTGTCCAGCTTCTAGCTCGGACGTCATTTGTAAGATCCAACCGTTGATCAGCTGCGGAATTCCTATATCTACCACCTCTCAAAATTTCAGCTCGATCCGACCGTCCAAACTCCGGGAACCTTCCGATTAGTGCATCACTTTTGGATCTATTTTCTGCGCAAAAACGAATCCGACCCGAGTTCGTCTTTTTTATGAACAGGATTTCAGACATCCCTTTTGAAGGAAGTTTTGTATGGCGTATTGTATTTTGTTCCCGAACACATCCCACTAACTTTAAGATCTTTTGAACATGATCTTCAACATCATGCTGGTGTCAAACCAGTCCGGCAATATTGCTCCACGGCTGCCGACCTGCGCTAGACACGTCGTCACTTTGTTGAGCCGAGCTCAACTTCTTCGAATCATCATCTCGGCAAGCCGAACAAGAGTCCGGCATCATGAAGGATAAATCATCACCAACATCGCCGCCCCACAGATTACACGGAGCAGGCATACCGGCATTGCCGCACGGTCGCTTCATCAAGCCGGCATCGACCACGCCACGACCTCCATCAGCATGGCCGCACTATTGCTTCTTCAAGCTAGTATCCATCACGCCGGCCTACTTTGACTCATCGGCTGACATCAAGACTTCGACATCTCGGCTGGACCGGGGGCTTCGCCATCTCTTCATCAACCTACTCCGGACACTTCGACGTCACTAGCCGACCAGCTCCGTCACATTAGCTGGACCGAGGGCTTTGCCTCGGCGAGCCAACCTTTGCCAGCATTGCCATGCCATCGTTTTATCGCCCATCAGTCAATGGGTGTGCGGATCGAGTCCCAATTTTGGCACTTTTAAACTATTTCTGTGTTTTCAGCACAAGTCTCGCAGTGCAACGCCGGACACCTTTAGAGATTCGGCAAAAACATTCTCGGATATTGCTATATATGCATCGGTGTCGAATTGTGTCTTCGGTCAATAGTTGGGTTGCCCGGCTCCTGCACTTGCTTCCTACGTTCTGCTTTGTTCAGCTAGGCGTGCAAAGGGAGAACCACTGCGATTGTGCTTCCAGCTCACATGGTTAAGCACCTCAGTGGAGAAAGCCGAAAACTGACTGTCACAATAAGTGTAAACTGGTCAGCGATCCGACGACTGTGTTAAATGGCGGGCCATTCATAACAATGGCCGAAGTGTTTACGGCTTGATCTCGACTGTCGCCAAACACTACCGGGGGCTATTAACTGGCCTCCCAAACTAAATCCTCTATATTTTGCTCTTACATTAGAGGCGAGGTTTCATGATCATGCTTAGCATGACAACCCAAAGAAAGGAACCGATAGCGGGACTATTTTCTTTGGAAGACATTTCTTATGTTAAACAGTAATATAACATATCTCTCTGCGTTCCTTTGTTTATAAAACCGTATGGCCAGATTGCCTTGTTTGTCTTGCCCTCATAAAGGCTTTGTAAAGTAGGACAAACACTCCTCGGCTACTGGCCGAGGAGGTGGAAGCCGATGGTCGGTCAACAAAGTTTTGTACAATGTGGATCCGAGCATTAATGACGTAAAGTACTTGGATACGTAGAGTCATTACACATAATTTGTGATTTTACTATGGATATTGATCCTTAATTCGGCCACCCGTGCCCGCATTAAGGCTCGGGGGCTACGGGGCTATGGGCTTATTATTTACAAATATTAAAGGGCACATCGATCCCCTGATCTGGTGTTGCCACCCGACCAGTGTCTCGGGGGCTACTGCATTGCCTGTCCAATGTAGAAAATTTTATGTGCGATATAGTTTCCGAGGAGATTTTGATCCTCAGGTTGGTCGGCCGCACCCAACCTGAGTCTCGAGGACTGAGCATGCCGCTTTTTGTGTCCCGAAGTATTCTGCCGAGCTAGGACTTGATCCTCAGGCCGATTTTGCAAATCCACCCGAGTCTCAGCGGCTACTGGGATCAGCGGTCTTACGTCATCCTTTAGGTGCATCTCGGGTTTTAGACCGATACACACCTTGAGGGCTACTAGCTGTATATCTCGACAGAGAATAAATTGCACCAATAAAAAAATATTGACAAAAAATTAGCCCACAGTCGAGGTGGTGCACCACCTCGGAAGCAGTCCAGCATAAAGCTCGGGTGCTAGTGGCTGGCTCCATAGAGGGCATTTCTAGCATTAAGCTCGGCTAAACTCCTTCAACTTTTTTGGACCAAGATGATCTATGACATCTTGGATATAGTCCGGCGTTGGAGCTTGGACACAGTCCGACGTTGGAGCTCGGAAGTAGTCCGACATTGGTGCTCGGCTGCAAAAGATACCTCGAATGCAGTCCGGCGTTGGAGCTCGGACGCAAGAGGACACTACCTCTCGGGAACAACTTCAAACCCGAGGTGTGGCATCAAAATAACAAGGCATTCATAAAGGACGGAAACTTAAAGGGGCTCCTCGGATACCCGACGTGTAAACCCATCGAATGCATTTCGGCAATCCTCAAGATCGAAGATGAGAAGATTTGTTGAACCAGTTTTCAAGACCGACAACCGAAGATGAAGAACAGTTTGGAAGAATCGAGGAGCGTCCCTAACTTGAAGACCGGTTCAGGGGGCTACTGACGGTGTCCTATACTAGGGGGTACTCACCACGTCGTCTCCCAATCTGTTAGATTGGGCCGAGGACCCCCATGGCCGTATACTCATGGGCCAGTTCGGGCAGTTGCCGCATACATGGAAGATTCCACAAGACTTGGTGATCAAGACAAGGACTCCTCCCCACCGGTGTATTCGGCTAGGTCTCTTGTTATCCTAGGCCTCTGGTGCATTATATAAACCGAGTCCAGGCTAGTAGATCATATACAACAATCATACCATAGGCTAGCTTCTAGGGTTTTAGCCTCTACGATCTCGTGGTAGATCAACTCTTGTAATACTCATATCATCAATATCAATCGAGCAGGACGTAGGGTATTACCTCCATCAAGAGGGCCCGAACCTGGGTAAACATCATGTCCCCTGCCTCCTGTTACCATCGATCCTAGACGCACAGTTCAGGACCCCCTACCCGAGATCCGCCGGTTTTGACACCGACAAGGATCATTACCCGTTACCTTTTATTGATCAAATGCTAGACATATTATCCAAACATACACATTTTTGCTTTCTAGATGGTTATTCTGGTTTCTCTCAAATACTTGTGTCAAAAGAGGATCAAGAAAATACAACTTTTACTTGCCCTTTCGGTACCTTTGCTTATAGACGTATGCCTTTTGGTTTATGCAATGCACCTGCTACCTTTCAAAGATGTATGACTGCTATATTCTCTGACATTTGTGAAAAGATTGTTGAGGTTTTCATGGATGATTTCTCCGTATATGGAACTTCTTTTGATGATCGCTTAAGCAACCTTGATCGAGTTTTGCAGAGATGTGAAGAAACTAATCTTGTCTTGAATTGGGAGAAGTGCCACTTTAATGTTAATGAAGGTATTGCCTTAGGGCATAAAATTTCTGAAAGAGGTATTGACTTTGATAAAGCTAAGGTTGATGCTATTGAAAAGATGTCGTGTCCTAAGGACATCAATGGTATAAGAAGTTTCCTTGGTCATGCCAGTTTTTATAGGAGGTTCATTAAGGACTTCTCTAAATTTTCTAGGCCTCTAACTAATCTCTTACAAAAAGATGTTCCATTTGTCCTTGATGATGATTGTGTAGAAGCATTTGAAATACTTAAGAAAGCCTTGATTTCTGCACCTATTGTTCAACCACCTGATTGGAATTTACTCTTTGAAATTATGTGTGATGCTAGTGATTATGCTGTAGGGGCTGTTCTAGGACAAAGAGTTGATAAGAAATTAAATGTTATCCAATATGCTAGTAAGACTCTGGATAGTGCCCAGAGAAATTATGCTACTACTGAAAAAGAATTTTTAGCAGTTGTGTTTGCTTGTGATAAGTTCAGACCTTATGTCGTTGATTCTAAAGTAACTATTCACACTGATCATCTTATGGAAAAGAAATATGCTAAACCTAGACTTATTAGATGGGTTCTCTTACTACAAGAATTTGATTTGCATATTATTGATAAAAAAGGAACTGAGAATCCCGTTGCAGACAACTTATCTAGGTTAGAGAATATTCTTGATGACCGACTACCTATTGATGATAGCTTTCCTGATGAACAAATAGCTGTCATAAATGCTTCTCGTACTCCTCCATGGTATGCTGATTATGCTAATTACATTGTTGCTAAATTTATACCACCTAGTTTCACATACCAACAAAAGAAAAAGCTGTTCTATGATTTAAGACATTACTTCTGGGATGACCCATTCCTTTATAAAGGAGTAGATGGTGTTATTAGACGTTGTGTACCCGAGCATGAACATGAACATATCCTATGCAAGTGTCACTCCGAGGCTTATGGATGACACCATGCTGGAGACAAAACTGCACATAAGGTATTGCAATCCAGTTTTTATTGGCCTACTCTCTTCAAAGATGCCCGTAAGTTTGTCTTGTCTTGTGATGAATGTCAAAGAATTGGTAATATTAGTAGACGTCAAGAAATGCCTATGAATTATTCACTTGTTATTGAACCATTTGATGTTTGGGGTTTTGATTATATGGGACCGTTCCCTTCGTCTAATGGGTATACACATATTTTAGTTGTTGTTGATTACATTACTAAGTGGGTAGAAGCTATTCCAACTAGTAGTGCTGATCATAACACCTCTATTAAGATGCTTAAAGAAGTTATTTCTCCGAGGTTTGGAGTCCCTAGATACTTAATGACGGATGGTGGTTCACATTTTATTCATGGTGCTTTTCGTAAAATGCTTGCTAAGTATGATGTTAATCATAGAATTTCATCTCCATATCATCCACAGTCTAGTGGTCAAGTTGAACTGAGTAATAGAGAGCTTAAATTAATTTTGCAAAAGACTGTTAATAGATCTAGAAAGAATTGGTCCAAGAAACTTGATGATGCATTATGGGCTTATAGAACTGGATATAAAAATCCTATGGGTATGTCTCTGTATAAAATGGTTTATGGAAAATCATGTCACTTTCCTCTCAAACTAGAACATAGGGCATATTGGGCCATTAAAGAACCTAATTATGATTTCAAACTTGCCGGTGAGAAGAGGCTTTTTCACATTAGCTCACTTGATGAATGGAGAACTCAGGCCTATGAGAATGCCAAGCTATTTAAGTAAAAAGTTAAAAGATGGCATGACAAAAGGATACAAAAATGTGAGTATAATGTAGATGATTATGTATTGTTATACAACTCTCGTTTAAGATTTTTTGCAGGAAAACTCCTCTCTAAATGGGAAGGTCCTTACGTCATCAAGGAGGTCTATTGTTCCGGTCCTATACAAATCAACAACTTTGAAGGCACAAATCCAAGGGTGGTGAACGGTCAAAGAATCAAACATTATATCTCAGGTAATCCTATAAATGTTGAAACTAATGTTATCAAAACCGTAACCCTGGAGGAATACATAAGGGACACTTTCCAGAACGTTTCAGACTCCGAAAAGGAAGAGGTATGTGGTACGGTAAGTAAACCGACTCCAAAATAGTTCTAATAGTAATTTTTCTCCGTTTTGGAATATTTAAGAAAATAGGAAAATAAGAAGTAGTCCGGGAAGGACACGAGGCGTCCACGAGGGTGGAGGGCACGCCCTACCCCCTAGGCGCGCCCCTTGCCTCATGGGCACCTCGTGTGCTCTCCAGACTCCGTTTTCTTGTGTGATACTTCTTTTGGTCGGTAAAAATTCATTATATAATCTCCCGAAGGTTTTGACCACTGTACCATGCAAATATTCTCTGTTTTGTTTCGAGCAGTTTCTACTGCAGATTTAGAGTAAGATGTTGTCTCCAGACTCCGACGGAGAAAGCTATGTCTCACATCTCATTGCCGATCCAAAGACCTATGGGGATCTATCTCCTAGTGGTCGAACTATGGATGATGAGGAGGATGCTCACTTGAGGATGATCAATGATTCAAGTTCGGAGGAGGAGGATGTCCCTCCACCTCAACGTGGGGATATGCACGTGAAGTTCAAGAAGTCTAGTCTCCCCAAGAGGGCCAAACTGTCTAACAACCGATCTATTCCTTCTCGTTTTTGGCAGAAAAGCAAAGGAGATTTATGTGACAAGATCTTGAGCTGGAATCGGAGGTTGATGATTTAAAGGAGGAGATCGCTCTTCTCAATTACAACATGAAAAAGCTGAAGGCACAATTGTCATCATCATCACCATCACCAGCAAAGAAGAACTGAGTATCTGGTATGGGCACTCCCCTTGGCAACTGCTAAGCTTGGGGGAGGTGCCCCGGTATTGTATCACCATAACACCTTTTTATATTTACCCTTTTTCTTAGTTCGATCCTTTTGGTAATATCTTAATCTAGCAGAATAAAATTTTAGTATGATCTAGTTTTTAGTTTTTCTTTATGACCCTTCTATGTAATCGAGTCCGTGAGCTATATATAATAAAGATTAGTGCTGAGTCAAGGGCTTTTCCATCTTGCTATGATCTTGAGGGAATAAAAATAAAAGAGAAGAGAAACAATAAAAAGAAATAAAGAGATCATATGGATCTTATGGAGAGTAATGACTTCACATATAAAAAGTATGATGAATAAAAGTTGTTGAGAGTTGACAAACATAGTTTTGGTCATCATTGCAATTAATAGGAAGTAATAAAGAAAGAGAGGTTTTCACATATAAATATACTATCTTCGACATCTTTTATGATTGTGAGCACTCATTAAAATATGACATGCTAAAGAGTTGATGTTGGACAAGGAAGACAACGTAATGGGTTATGTTTTCTTACATCCAAAATAAATTATATTGTCATGGATCATCGAACATGTTGAGCTTGCCTTTCCCTCTCATGCTATCCAAATTCCTTGCACCAAGTTGAGATACTACTTGTGCTTCCAAATATCCTTAAACCCAGTTTTGCCGTGAGAGTCCAGCATACCTACCTATGGATTGAGTAAGATCCTTCAAGTAAGTTGTCATTGTTGCAAGCAATAAAAATTGCTCTCTAAATATGTATGATTTATTTGTGCGGAGAAAATAAGCTTTATATGATCTTGTGATGTGGAAGAAATAAAAGCGACAGACTGCACAATAAAGGTCCATATCACAAGTGGCAATATAAAGTGACGTTCTTTTGCATTATGATTTCGTTCATCCAACCATAAAAGCACATGACAACCTCTGCTTCCCTCTGCGAAGGGCCTATCTTTTATTCTTGTATTATACTTTATACAAGAGTCATGGTGATCTTCACCTTTTCTTTTTTACATTTTATCCTTTGGCAAGCACAATGTGTTGGAAAGATCCTGATATATATAGCTAATTGGATGTGAGTTTTCATGAGCTATTATTGTTGACATTACCCTTGAGGTAAAAGGTTGGGAGGCAAAACTATAAGCCCCTTTCTTTCTCTGTGTTCGATTAAAACTTCACACCCATAAGTATTGCGTGAGTGTTAGAAATTGTGAAAGACTAAATGATAGTTGAGTATGTGGACTTGATGAAAAGCTCTTATATTGACTCTTTCCGATGTTATGATAAATTGCAATTGCTTCAATGACTGAGATTATAGTTTGTTAGTTTTCAATAAAGTTTCTGATTCATACTTGAAGCTGTGAAGGAATTGTTACTTTAGCATAAGAAATCATATGAATATATATATATATATATATATATAGTGTTACTATTCATCACCCAGGGTGCAGAATAGGTTATTCTTCACCCGAGGTAATCTTACGATCATTTCATAATTAAATTACGTTTGGAATTTAAATAGTTACATTCCTATTGATTCACTACATAAAATTTGACATAATAAAATAAAATTTTAGGTCATAAGACAAGAAAAATTTGTAGTTTATGTGTATTTTAGACTATGTTTTTACGTTTGTAATTTTACATAACATAAAATATTTTTTACGGTGATTATATATTTTCTTACAGTCCCTTTTTGCGTCGGAAATAAGATAAAATTACGGAATGTAAAATTACGATGCATTGATGGTAAAATAGAGGGGGTGAAGAATAACTATTCCTCACCCAGGTTGACGAATAGCGC
>NC_041382.1:338147114-338154111 GCF_002162155.2 Triticum dicoccoides
GTATGTTGCTATTCTAAGAATGATCATGATGCCCTCATGCCCGTATTTTATTTTATTGACACCTCTATCTCTAAACATGTGGTCATATTTTTCGATATCGGCTTCCGCTTGAGGACAACGAGGTCTAAGCTTGGGGGAGTTTATACGTCCATTTTGGATCATGCTTTTATATCAATATTTATTGCATTATGGGCTGTTATTACACATTATGTCACAATACTTATGCCTATTCTCTCTTATTTTACAAGGTTGCCGGCAGCTGGAATTCTGGGCTGGAAAAGGAGCAAATATTAGAGACCTATTCTGCACAACTCCAAAAGTCCTGAAACTTCACGGGAGCACATTTCCGAATATAAAAAAAATATTGGGCGAAGGAAGTACCAGAGGGGGGCCACCCACCATCCACGAGGGTGGGGGGTGCGCCATACCCCCCTTGGCGCGCCCCTGCTCGTGGGCCCCCTGGCAGGCCTCCGGTGCCCATCTTCTGCTATATGAGGTCCTTCATCCGAGAAAAAATAATTAGCAAGCTTACGGGACGAAACTCCGCTGCCACGAGGCGGAACCAATCTAGGGCTTCGGCGGAGCTGTTCTGCCAGGGAAACTTCCCTCCGGGAGGGGGAAATCATCACCGCCGTCATCATCATCTATCCTATCATCGGGAGGGGGTCAATCTCCATAAACATCTTCACCGGCCCCATCTCATCTCAAACCCTAGTTCATCTCTTGTATCCAATCTTTGCCTCAAAACCTCAGATTGGTACCCGTGGGTTGCTAGTAGTGTTGATTACTCCTTGTAGTTGATGCTAGTTGGTTTCTTCGGTGGAAGATCGTATGTTCAGATCCTTTATGCTTATTAATACCCCTCTTATTATGAACATGAATATGATTTGTCAGTAGTTACGTTTGTTCCTGAGAACATGGGAGAAATCTTGCTATAAGTAGTCATGTGAATTTGGTATTCGTTTGAAATTTTGATGAGATGTATGTTGTGTTTCCTCTAGTGGTGTCATGTGAACGTCGACTACATGACACTTAACCATTATTTGGGCCTAGAGGAAGGCATTGGGAAGTAATAAGTAGATGATGGGTTATTAGAGTGACAGAAGCTTAAACCCTAGTTTATCCGTTGCTTTGTAAGGGGCTGGTTTGGATCCATATGTTTCATGTTGTGGTTAGGTTTACCTTAATACTTCTTTTGTAGTTATGGATGCTTGCAAGAGGGGTTAATCATAAGTGGGATGCTTGTCCAAGAAAGGATAGTACCCGAGCACAGGTCCACCCACATATCAAATTATCAAAGCACCGAACGCGAATCATATGAACATGATGAAAACTAGCTTGACGATAATTCTCACGTGTCCTCGGGAGTGCTTTCCTTTATATAAGAGTTTGTTCAGGCTTGTCCTTTGCTACCAAAAGGATTGGGCCATCTTGCTGCACCTTATTTACTTTTATTACTTGTTACCCATTACAAATCACCTTATCAAAAAACTATCTATTACCGATAATTTCAGTGCTTGCAGAGAATACCTTACTAAAAACTGCTTATCATTTCCTTCTGCTCCTCATTGGGTTTGACACTATTACTTATTGAAAGGACTACGATAGATCCCCTATACTTGTGGGTCATCATAGGCGTGTTCGATCAACTAACAGTCACACACGCCTTCCGGCAGCGAACTTTTTGCGTTAGGCCACCTTGCACAAACGTTTCCACACAAAGAACTGTGTGTGATATACATACGAACGGAAATGATTTTCTGGGATTCACCGTGTGGGTGTACATACGAACGGAAATAATTGGGTTTCGGTGCCCCGCCAGATCGCACACGAGCTCATTTTGCCCCAGCCAGTGAGCCAGGAGGGCCTATCCCTGACGGTTTCTGGGTCGTGTGGGCAGGACCCCCCTATCGCCCACATTCACTTTGCGATGGTTCCAAATGACATCGCGGAACGGGGTTAAAAACCATTTTTTATAGCACATCGCTGTACCAGTGATGTAAGATCTGACAGACATATATAGCATCGACTGAGACTTAGCAAGACTTTTATAAATATAATGACGATGGGAATGGATAATAATTGTATTACATATTTAGGAAGATAATTAAAAATGCCACATGTGTCAATGCCTGTAAGACACAAGGGAAAAACAAGAAGGAAGACGCAAGCAATGATCTGGGTCACTGCTTTCTACTTTCTTGATGCATTGCTGCAGGGCGCGAGTTCCTCCTACACATTTCTTCATCGCCTCCACGACTAGTTCTCGCTACGAACAGCGACGATCACTTTCATGTCCTCAATATGTTGCTTGGTAGCAGCAGATTCCACCACCAGCCTTTGACGCTCGATGTGGAGGATGTCATTCTTGTCCATAAGTTCCGTTTTCTTCAACAAGGAAGTGGTCTCCTCGTGATGCTTCGCCCTTAGCAGGTCGCGCTCAGTGCGGAGCTTCTCCTTGACAACCCTTAGTCCCCGGATGACGCCGGCAACATTATCAAACGAGGCATTGATCTCCTCCTACAGCTTCGCCCAACTATAGATCTGATCCATCATGTTATTGCGCTTAGCACGCATGCACTTGTGAGAGGCCTCACCTGCCCGCGAGAGAACTTTCTAGGCCACCATGATGCGGGAGGAAGTCTCTGCTGCATCCGCAGTGTGGCAGGACATTTATGCTGCTTTCGTGGTGCGGCTGGACCTCTGTGCTATTTCGGCAACATGGCGGGACCTCTGTGCTGCTTTGATAGTGCGGTGGGACATGTCGGCTGCTATCGCGGTGAGGCCGGAGATCTCTCGTGCTGCTCGCCTCTCCCTAGTAATTTCTCAACCCATAACTCATGCGGGTCATGGAAGACGCAAGGAACAACGAAGAAAGACTTGTTTGTTTTTGTTGATGAGGAATTGAGGAGGAATGTGCAGTTATCCTGGAGTAGGTAGTATTTATAACCTAGTAATAAGCTACTACGTGGGAAACCATTTAGGTTTTGATTGGTGTGAACATGTTTGCAATTAAATACAGTATGGTAATTTCGAATGTGACAGGAAGAAAGCTCAAAATTTATTGACAGTTCTAGTTTCAAAGTGCGGCACGATTCCCGGATGGTGTAACATGGGCACACATTCTCGGATGCGTATGTGGCATTTGCACCGCAATCGGCGATGTCAGCACATGAATTGTTCCATCAACTATGCACGCTCGTTATTACCATCACGCACACTTCTTTTAATTAGAATGTGTGCCCGTCTAGCGCACACACCTTGATCTGTCTGACCGTTCCTGTTTGTTGTGGCCAATCGCAAACAATTCATCCGTGTGCAATGTATGCCGTCTATCGGGCACATGTTGATCTGGCTAACCATTTCTGTTGTTTCCACTCATCGCAAATAGTTCATCTGAGTGAACTGTATGCCGTCCATCACACACATGTTGATCTGGTCGATCGTTTCTGTGGTGTTGCCTAATCACAAATAGTTAATTCGACCGAACTGTATGCCAAATATCGCACACACCTTCATATGGTTGACTGTTTCTGTTGTTATGCTCATCGCAAACAGTTCATTTGAGTGAACTGTATGCCACGTATCGCACACACAACTCTAATCTATATCGTTTTTGATGTCTCCGCCATCTTAAACAGTTCGTATCATTTTTGACAGTTTTCTTACACCAACTTTTGCGATTAATGCGTCGCACCATAGTTTCGTCGAAAGGTCTCTAATTGTAGTGTCGCGTTAGCAACATCCTGCTGTAGTAATTGAACAAACTATGAAGCACCTCTCCCACTAAAGATAAATCAATCTAGTTAGCCAAACCAAATGGATAGTCCGGAGAGAAATACAAAGCTATCATAATCAAGCATGATAAAGTTCAGAAAAGACTCAATTACTTTCAATGAATAATCTGATCATATACCCACAATTCATCATATCCCAACAAACACACCTCAAAAGAAGATTACATCAGATAGAATTCCAAGAAGATCGAGGAGAACATTGTATTGAAGATCAAAAAGAGAGAAGAAGCCATATAGCTACTAGCTATGGATCTATAGGTGTGTGGTGAACTACTCACACATCATCGGTAGGGCAGCAAAGTTGATGTAGAAGCCCTCCGTGATCGATTCCCCCGCCGACATAGTACTAGAAAAAGCCTCCAGATGGGATCGTGGAAGAACATAAGCTTATGGCGGCAGAAAAATTGTTTCGGGTTGCACTCTGGGGATTCCCAATATTTCAGAATTTATAGAAGTGGAATTAGGCCAGATAGAGCCACGTGAAGCCCACAAAGGCATCAGGGCACGCCTACCCCCCATGGTGTGCCATGTTGCCTTGTCGTCTCCTCGTATGTCGTCTGGTCTCCTCCTGAAGCTTCCATGTTCTCTTTTGTCCCAAAAAATTGTCAAAAAGTTTCGTAGCATTTGGAGCCCGTTTGGTACTGATGTTCTGGCAAACCAAAAACAGGCAAAACAATAACAACTGGCATTAGACACTTGGTTATAGGCTTTTTTGCAAAAATGATATAAAATTGCATATTAAAGCATATAAAGTATCCAAAATGGGTAATATAATAGGATGAAATAATCAAAAATTATCAATACGTTGGAGACGTATCAGGTGGTCGCGTTTTCAAAAGTGATCAAGCAAGCCGACCAAGGATTTTATTTAGAGCTACAGGCTCTAGGGCATAGACATCTCGAAGTGCGTGTTTTCTTTCCTTCTTTGAGATGTGGGTGACGTAGATCATATTCACATCCTTGACATCGGAAGGGAACTGCTTCTGGCCTTTGTTGCTCGGCCTCCGAGGTTCATCCTCGTCGTCGCTATGGGACTGGCTTTGGCTCTAGCCTTCGACCGCCACCTTGCCGGCCTACTTGATGACCCAATAATTCTGGTTAGTATGTATGGACGGCTCGTCCGAAGTGCCATGAATTTGGCAAGGACTATCGATAATTTTGTCGAGCACGCTAGGACAGTCCTTATTTCCTTTAAAGGGCTTCTTTTTATGGCCAGCCTTGGCGTTGCTAAACACAACATTGGCTGCTACATCCTCGGCATCATTGCCGCTATTTTTATGCCGGCACTTGTTCTTATTGCGCCTAGGCTTGCCGTTGCCATCGCGCACCTCCGAGGGTCCAGCTTCGTTGCCATGAGAGTTCTGAGCTGGTACTTCTTGAACTTGAATTGGTTTTTCCCTTGAAGAGGAAAGGGTGATGCAGCAAAGTAGAGTAAGTATTTCCCTCAGTTTTGAGAACCAAGGTATCAATCCAGTAGGAGACAACAAACAAGTCACCGAATACCTTCACAAACAATCTAGCAACTTGCATCCAACGCGATAAAGGGGTTGTCAATACCTTCACAGTTACTTGCAAAAGTGAGATGTCATAGAGTTAGATAAATGGTAAAGTAAATATTTTTGGTATTTTTGATTAATAGATCGGAAAGTAAAAGATTGCAAAGGAAGTAAATCGGGAACTAAAACTGTAGATCGAAAACTTATATGATGAAAAATAAAAGATCATATGATGGAACATAGACCCGGGGGTCATAGGTTTCACTAGAGGCTTCTCTCAAGATAGAAAATAATACGATAGGTGAACAAATTACTGCCGAGCAATTGATAGAAAAGCGCAAAGTTATGATGATATCTAAGGCAATGATCATGAATATACGCATCACATCCATGTCAAGTAGACCGAAACGATTCTGCATCTACTACTATTACTCCACACATCAATCGCTATCCAGCATGCATTAGAGTATTAAGTTCATAAAGAACGGAGTAATGCATTAGTAAGATGAAATGACGTAGAGGAATTAACTCAAGCAATATGATGAAAACCCCATATTTTTGTCCTCGATGGCAACAATACAATACGTGCCTTGCTACCCCTACGGTCACTAGGAAAGGACACCGCAAGATTGAACCCAAAGCTAAGCACTTCTCCCATTACAAGAAAAAACAATCTAGTTGGCCAAACCAAATCGATAGTTCGAAGAGACTTGCTGTCAGCGTCCTGGGAACGGGGCTCCCCAGACTTGCCTGCCCGCAGCCCGCTGCGTGGCTAAGCCAGCAGGCCGTACGACCCATCTTCATCAACAAGGCATCCAAGACCCTCGCGAGGGGCCAAGCCTCGCGAGGCGGACGACACAAGACCTCCTCTTGAGCGGCCTAGTCAGGAAGGCTCACGAGGAGCAGAGATATCAAGGTGAGGCGAACCTCATGAGGCTCTTGTGACGTGAGCCATGACGATCAACACCAGGCGGGCGCCAGCACGCACAACGGCCTTGTTTCCTCTTTGGTGCTAAGGAAACCAGCACAGGCGAGGAGTACCGAGGCATCATGCAAAGGTTGCCATTTTGGTGCAACAAGACCAAGACCAGAAGGACGGCATGACAGAGGTCATCATGGAGCCCAAGACGGCGTCACCACCAGAGCCTTTGGCAGGCGAAGACCACTTTTGTCAGGATAGCTTGTACTAGCTGCCCCCTTCAAATTTGCCCGCGATTGTTGGCTCCCTTCCCGCTCAGGATTTGGGAAGAGGACTAGGGCCTCTATAAGTAGGACTAGCCACCACCATAGGCAAGAGACGAGATCTGAGATCACTCTTACCGACACAAGTTAGCCAAGCACAAGAACACCTCAACCTCAGGAGGCTGTTCTTCCCATTGTATTGTTCATCATCATCCCAAGAGGCAATCCACCACTGATACGTCTCCAACGTATCTATAATTTTTGATTGCTCCATGCTATATTATCTACTATTTTGGACATTATTGGGCTTTATTATCCACTTTTATATTATTTTTGGGACTAACCTATTAACCGGAGGCCCGGCCCAGAATTGCTGTTTTTGCCTGTTTTAGGGTTTCTAAGAAAAGGAATATTAAACGGAGTCCAAACGGAATGAAACCTTCGGGAACGTGATTTTCTCACCGAATACAACTCAGGAGACTTGGACCCTACGTCAAGCCAATTAACAGGAGGCCACGAGGT
>NC_041382.1:338154446-338163574 GCF_002162155.2 Triticum dicoccoides
CTCCACCCTCGTAGGCGCCTTGTTGCTCCACCGACGTACTTTTTCCTCCTATATATACCTACGTACCCCCAAACGATCAGATACAGAGCCAAAAACCTAATTCCACCACCGCAACTTTTTGTATCCACGAGATCCCATCTTGGGGCCTGTTCCGGAGCTCCGCCGGAGGGGGCATCGATCACGGAGGGCTTCTACATCATCAGCCAAGCCCCTCCGATGAAGTGTGAGTAGTTTACTTCAGACCTACGGGTCCATAGTTAGTAGCTAGATGGCTTCTTCTCTCTTTTTGGATCTCAATACAATGTTCTCCCCCTCTCTCGTGGAGATCTATTCGATGTAATCTTCTTTTTGCGGTGTGTTTGTTGAGACTGATGAATTGTGGGTTTATGATCCAGTCTATCTATGAATAATATTTGAATCTTCTCTGAATTCTTTTATGTATGATTGGTTATCTTTGCAAGTCTCTTCGAATTATCAGATTGGTTTGGCCTACTAGATTGGTTTTTCTTGCCATGCGAGAAGTGCTTAGCTTTGGGTTCGATCTTGCGGTGTCCTTTCCCAGTGACAGAAGGGGCAGCAAGGCACGTATTGTATTGTTGCCATCGAGGATAACAAGATGGGGTTTTCATCATATTGCATGAAACTATCCTTCTACATCATGTCATCTTGCTTAAGGCGTTACTCTGTTTTTAACTTAATACTCTAGATGCATGCTGGATAGTGGTCGATGAGTGGAGTAATAGTAGTAGTTGCAGGCAGGAGTCGGTCTACTTGTCTCGGATGTGATGCCTATATACATGATCATACCTAGATATTCTCATAACTATGCTCAATTCTGTTAATTTCTCAACAGTAATTTGTTCACCCACCGTAGAATACTTATGCTCTTGAGAGAAGCCACTAGTGAAACCTATGGCCCCCGGGTCTCTTTCTCATCATATCAATCTCCATCACTTTATTATTGCTTTGTTTTTACTTTGCCTTTTACTTTTCACTTTGCATTTCTATACCAAAAATACCAAAAATATTATTTATCATCTCTATCAGATCTCACTTTCTTAAGTGACCATGAAGGGATTGACAACCCCTAAGCGCGTTGGTTGCGTTGAGCTATTGTTTTTGTGTAGGTACGAGGGACTCGCGCGTAGCCTCCTACTGGATTGATACCTTGGTTCTCAAAAACTGAGGGAAATACTTATGCTACTTTGCTGCATCATCCTCTCCTCTTCGGGGAAATCCAACGCAGTGCTCAAGAGGTGGCAAGAAGAATTTCTGGCGCCGTTGCCGGGGAGTCTGCGCAAAAGTCAACACACCAAGTACCCATCACAATCCCTATCTCCCGCATTACATTATTTGCCATTTACCTCTCGTTTTCCTCTCCCCCACTTCACCCCTGCCGGTTTATTCACCCTCTCTCTCTCTATCCTCCCTCTCTATTTGCCTCTTTTTGCTCATTTGCCTTTTGTTTGCTCGTGTGTTGGATGGCTTATTTGTCGCGATGGCTCAAGATAATACTAAATTGTGTGACTTCACCAATACCAACAACAATGATTTCCTTAGCACTCTGATTGCTCCTGTTACCGATGCTGAATCTTGTGAAATTAATACAGCTTTGCTGAATCTTGTCATGAAAGATCCGTTCTCCGGCCTTCCTAGTGAAGATGTCGCTACCCATCTTAATAGCTTCGTTGATCTGTGTGACATGCAAAAGAAGAAAGATGTCGATAATGATATTGTTAAATTGAAGCTATTTCCTTTTTCTCTTAGAGATCGTGCTAAAGCTTGGTTTTCATCTTTGCCTAAAAATAGTATTGATTCATGGAACAAGTGCAAAGATGCTTTTATCTCTAAGTATTTTCCTCCCGCTAAGATCATCTCCCTTAAAAACGATATTATGAATTTTAAGCAACTTGATCATGAACATGTTGCACAAGCTTGGGAGAGAATGAAATTAATGATACGTAATTGCCCTACTCATGGTTTAAATTTGTGGATGACTATACAAATTTTTTATGCCGGATTGAATTTTTCTTCTAGAAATCTTTTAGATTCGGCCGCAGGAGGGACTTTTATGGAAATCACTTTAAGAGAAGCTACTAAACTCCTAGATAATATTATGGTTAATTATTCTCAATGGCGTACTGAAAGATCTACTAATAAAAAGGTGCATGCGATAGAAGAAATTAGTGTTTTGAGTGGAAAGATGGATGAACTTATGAACTTATTTGCTAATAAGAGTGTTTCTTCTGATCCTAATGATGTGCTCTTGTCTACTTTGATTGAGAATAATAACGGATCTATGGATGTGAATTTTGTTGGTAGGAACAATTTTGGTAACAACGCGTATAGGGGAAATTTCAATCCTAGGCCTTATCCTAGTAATCCCTCTAATAATTATGGTTATTCCTACAACAATTATTATGGAAATTATAATAAGATGACCTGTGATTTTGAATCTAATATTAAAGAATTTATTTCTTCGCAAAAGAATTTTAATGCTATGATTGAAGAAAAATTGCTTAAGATTGATGATTTGGCTAGGAAAGTTGATAGAATTGCTCTTGATGTTGATTCTTTGAAAGTTAGAGGTATTCCACCTAAGCATGATATCAATGAGTCTCTCAAAGCCATGAGAATTTCCACTCATGAGTGCAAGGAAAGAACCGCTAGGACGCGTGCTATGAAAGATGCCTTTATTAAATCGTGTTCTTCTAGTTCCTATGAAAATAATGATGAAGATCTAAAGGTTATTGATGTGTCCCCTATTAAATCTTTGTTTTTCAATATGAATCTTGATAATGATGGGACTGAATATGATCCACCTTTACCTAGAAGGCATTCCAAGAATTCTGAATCTTTTGATCTTGATGCTAAATTTGATAAAAGTGGGATTGAAGAAATTAAAACTCTAGATGTTGCTAAACCTAATATTATGGATTTCAAGGAATTTAACTATGAAAATTGCTCTTTGATTGATTGTATTTCCTTGTTGCAATCTGTGCTAAATTCTCCTCACGCTTATAGTTAAAATAAAGCGTTTACTAAACATATCGTTGATGCCTTTATGCAATCTTATGAAGAAAAACTTTAATTGGAAGTTTCTATCCCTAGGAAACTTTATGATGAGTGGGAAACAACTATTAAAATTAAAATTAAAGATTATGAGTTTTATGCTTTGTGTGATTTGGGTGCTAGTGTCTCTACTATTCCCAAAACTTTGTGTGATTTGCTAGATTTCCGTAATTTTGATGATTGCTCTCTAAACTTGCATCTTGCGGATTCCACTATTAAGAAACCTATGGGAAGAATTAATGATGTTCTTATTGTTGCAAATAGGAATTATGTGCCCATAGATTTTAACATTCTTGATATAGATTGCAATCCTTCTTGCCCTATTATTCTCGGTAGACCTTTCCTTAGAATGGTTGGTGCAATTATTGATATGAAGGAAGGGAATATTAGATTCCAATTTCCATTAAAAAAGGTCATGGAACACTTCCCTAGAAAGAAAATAAAATTACCATATGAATCTATCATGAGAGCCACTTATGGATTGCCTACCAAAGATGGCAATACCTAGATCTATTCTTGCTTGTTATGCCTAGCTAGGGGCGTTAAACGTTAGCGCTTGTTGGGAGGCAACCCAATTTTATTTTTATTACTTGCTTTTTGCTCCTGTTTAGTAATAAATAAATTATTTAGCCTATGTTTTGGTTTTTTTTTTGTGTTTAGTTAGTGTTTGTGCCAAGTAGAACCGTTGGGAAGACTTGGGGAAAGTCTTGTTGAACTTGCTGTAAAAAACTGAAACTTTAGCGCTCACGAGAACTGCTGTAATTTTTATTTGGAGAGTGCTATTTAGTTAATTCTTTTTGAAGATGATTAATAGATAAATTTATAACGTCCAGAAATTTATTTTAGAATTTTTGGTGTTCACATCTTGCGCTAGCTACAGTTTACTACAGACTGTTCTGTTTTTGACAGATTCTGTTTTTCGTGTGTTGTTTGCTTATTTTGATGAATCTATGGCTAGTAAAATAGTTTATGAACCATAGAGAAGTTGGAATACAGTAGGTATGACACCCATATAAATAAAGAATGAGTTCATTACAGTACCTTGAAGTGGACTTTTGTTTTCTTTCGCTAACGGAGCTCACGAGATTTTCTACTTTAAGTTTTGTGTTGTGAAGTTTTCAAGTTTTGGTAAAGATTTGATGGATTATGGAATTAGGAGTGGCAAGAGCCTAAGCTTGGGGATTCCCATGGCACCCCCAAGATAATCTAAGGACACCTAAAAGCCAAAGCTTGGGGATGCCCCGGAAGGCATCCCCTCTTTCGTCTACTTCTATCGGTAACTTTACTTGGAGCTATATTTTTATTCACCATATGATATGTGTTTTGCTTGCAGCGTCTTTTATGATTTGTGTCTTTGCTTGTTAGTCTACCACAATCATCCTTGCTGGACACACATTTTGAGAGAGCCATACATAATTTGGAATTTTATAGAATACTCTATGTGCTTCACTTATATCTTTTGAGTTATATAATTTTGCTCTAGTGCTTCACTTATATCTTTTAGAGCACAGTGGTGGATTTGTTTTATAGAAACTATTGATCTCTCATGCTTCACTTAGATTATTTTGAGAGTCTTAATAGCATGGTAATTTGCTTAATAATAATATGCTTGGTATTCCAGATTTGTAAAACTTTCTTTTGAGTGCGTTGAATACTAAGAAAAAAAATTGATGCTTGATAATTGTTTTGAGATATGAGGATGGTGATATTAGAGTCATGCTAGTTGAGTAGTTGTGAATTTGAGAAATGCTTGTGTTAAAGTTTGTGATTCCCGTAGCATGCACGTATGGTGAACCGTTCTGTGATGAATTCAGAGCATGATTTATTTATTGATTGTCTTCCTTATGAGTGGCGGTCGGGGACGAGCGATGGTCTTTTCCTACCAATCTATCCCCCTAGGAGCATGCGCATAATACTTTGCTTTGATAACTTCTAGATTTTTGCAATAAGTATATGAGTTCTTTATGACTAATGTTGAGTCCATGGATTATACGCACTTTCTTTCCTTCCACCATTGCTAGCCTCTCTAATACCGCACACTTTTCGCCGGTATCATACACCCACCAAATACCTTCCTCAAAACAGCCACCATACCTACCTAGCATGGCATTTCCATAGCCATTATGAGATATATTGCCATGCAACTTTCGACCGTTCTGTTCATTATGACACGCTCCATCATTGTCATATTGCTAGCATGATCATGTAGTTGACATCGTATTTGTGGCAAAGCCACCGTTCATAATTATTTCATACATGTCACTCTTGATTCATTGCATATCCCGGTACACCGCCGGAGGCATTCATATAGAGTCATATTTTCTTCTAAGTATCGAGTTGTAATTTTTGAGTTGTAAGAAAAATAAAAAGTGTGATGATCATCATTTTTAGAGCATTGTCCCAAGTGAGGAAAGGATGATGTAGACTATGATTCCTCCACAAGTCGGGATGAGACTCCGAACGAAAAAAAGAGGCCATAAAAAAAGAGAAGGCCCAAAAAAATGAGAGAAAAAGAGAGAAGGGACAATGTTACTATCCTTTTACCACACTTGTGCTTCAAAGTAGCACCATGATCTTCATGATAGAGAGTCTCTCATTCAGTCAATTTCATATACTAGTGGGAATTTTTCATTATAGAACTTGGCTTGTATATTCCAATGATGGGCTTCCTCAAAATGCCCTAGGTCTTCGTGAGCAAGCGAGTTGGATGCACACCCACTTAGTTTCTTTTGTTAAGATTTCATATACTTATAGCTCTAGTGCATCCGTTGCATGGCAATCCCTACTCACTCACATTGATATCTATTGATGGGCATCTCCATAGCTCGTTGATATGCCTAGTTGATGTGAGACTATCTTCCCCTCCTTTTGTCTTCTCCACAACCACCATTCTATTCCACATATAGTGCTATATCCATGGCTCACGCTCATGTATTGCGTGAAGATCGAAAAAGTTTTGAAAATGTCAAAAGTATGAAACAATTGCTTGGCTTGTCATCGGGGTCGTGCATGATTTAAAT
This sequence comes from Triticum dicoccoides, assembly GCF_002162155.2. NCBI lineage: Eukaryota > Viridiplantae > Streptophyta > Magnoliopsida > Poales > Poaceae > Triticum > Triticum dicoccoides. Next base: position 338,160,539 of record NC_041382.1, read on the forward strand.
ACTTTGTGTGGTGAAGATAGAGCATAGCCAGACTATATGATTTTGTAGGGATAGCTTTCTTTGGCCATGTTATTTTGAGAAGACATAATTGCTTTGTTAGTATGCTTGAAGTATTATTATTTTTATGTCAACATGAACTTTTGTCTTGAATCTTTTGAATCTGAATATTCATACCACAATTAAGAAGATTTACATTAAAATTATGCCAAGTAGCACTCCGCATCAAAAATTCTGTTTTTATCATTTACCTACTCCAGGACGAGCAGGAATTAAGCTTGGGGATGCTTGATAGGTCTCCAACGTATCTATAATTTTTGATTGCTCCATGCTATATTATCTACTGTTTTGGACATTATTGGGCTTTATTATCCACTTTTATATTATTTTTGGGACTAACCTATTAACCGGAGGCCCAGCATAGAATAGCTGTTTTTTGCATGTTTTAGGGTTTCGAACAAAAGGAATATCAAACGGAGTCCAAACGGAATGAAACCTTCGGGAACGTGATTTTCTCACCGAATACAACTTAGGAGACTTGGACCCTATGTCAAGCCAGTTAACAGGAGGCCACGAGGTAGGGGCGCGCGCCTGCCCCCTAGGCGCGCCCTCCACCCTCGTGGGCCCCCTATTGCTCCACCGACGTACTTCTTCCTCCTATATATAGCTACATACCCCCAAATGATCAGATACGGAGACAAAAACCTAATTCCAACGCCGCAACTTTCTGTATCCATGAGATCCCATCTTGGGGCCTGTTCCGAAGCTCCGCCGGAGGGGGCATCGATCACGGAGGGCTTCTACATCATCATCCAAGCCCCTTCGATGAAGTGTGAGTAGTTTACTTCAGACCTACGGGTCCATAGTTAGTAGCTTGATGGCTTCTTCTCTCTTTTTGGATCTCAATACAATGTTCTCCCCCTCTCTCATGGAGATCTATTCGATGTAATCTTCTTTTTGCGGTGTGTTTGTTTAGACCGATGAATTGTGGGTTTATGATCCAGTCTATCTATGAATAATATTTGAATCTTCTCTGAATTCTTTTATGTATGATTGGTTATCTTTGCAAGTCTCTTCGAATTATCAGTTTGGTTTGGCCTACTAGATTGGTTTTTTCTTGCCATGGGAGAAGTGCTTAGCTTTGGGTTCGATCTTGCGGTGTCCTTTCCCAGTGACAGAAGGGGCAGCAAGGCACGTATTGTATTGTTACCATCGAGGATAACAAGATGGGGTTTTTATCATATTGCATGAAACTATCCCTCTACATCATGTCATCTTGCTTAAGGCATTACTCTATTTTTAACTTAATACTCTAGATGCATGCTGGATAGCGGTCGATGAGTGTAGTAATAGTAGTAGATGCAGGCAGGAGTCGGTCTAGTCGCTACCTTAGGACAATTAGAGTTACTGCCGCCGTTTACCGGGGCTTCCATTCAAAGCTTATCACACTTCTCCTTCTGACCTTCCAGCACCGGGCAGGTGTCAGACTCTATACATCGTGTTACCACTTAGCAGAGTCCTGTGTTTTTAATAAATAGTCGCTACCCCCTGGTATGTGCCGCTTTCCTAATCAAAAGATAGGAGAGCACCCCTTCTCCCGAAGTTACGGGGTCATTTTGCCAAGTTCCTTCGACATGGTTCTCTCGACGCGCCCTAGTATACTCTACTTGTTCACCTGTGTCGGTTTGGGGTACGGTCAGTTCTCGGATGTGATGCCTATATACATGATCATACCTAGATATTCTCATAACTATGCTCAATTCTGTCAATTGCTCAACAGTAATTTGTTCACCCACCGTAGTATACTTATGCTCTTGAGAGAAGCCACTAGTGAAACCTATGGCCCCCGGGTCTCTTTCTCATCATATCAATCTCCATCAATTTATTATTGCTTTGCTTTTTTACTTTTCCTTTTACTTTTTACTTTGCATTTCTATACCAAAAATACCAAAAATATTATTTATCATCTCTATCAGATCTCACTTTCGTAAGTGACCGTGAAGGGATTGACAACCCCTAAGCGCGTTGGTTGCGTTGAGCTATTGTTTTTGTGTAGGTACGAGGGACTCGCGCGTAGCCTCCTACTGGGTCGATACCTTGGTTCTCAAAAACTGAGGGAAATACTTACGCTACTTTGCTGCATCATCTTCTCCTCTTCGGGGAAATCCAACGCAGTGCTCAAGAGGTAGCAACCACCACCACACTGGAGTAGGGTATTACACCACAACGGTGGCCCGAACCAGTATAAATCTTGTGTCTTTCTGTGTTGAGAGTTCGTCGAGTTAGTCCGCGAGATCTTAGTGAGTTAGGGCGTAGATCGGTGGGAGGAAAAGACTTCGCGCGCACCAAAGTGTTCGAATCTTAAGGGTTTTGCCGGAACCCCACATCCGACACTTGCAAAGATATCAAATCATGCATATATGAACTTAGAGAAGATTCAAATAATATTCATAGACAATATAATCATAAATCCACAATTCATCGGATCTCGGCAAACACACCGCAAAAAAGTACTACATCGAATAGATCTGCAAGAACATCGAGGAGAACATGGTATTGAGAATCAAAGAGAGCGAAGAAGCCATCTAGCTACTAGCTATGGACCCGTAGGTCTGAGGTAAACTACTCACGCTTCATCGGCAGGCAATGGGCCCTCCGTGATCGAATCCCCCTCCGGCAGGACATCGGAAAAGGCCCCTTGATGGGATCTCATGGGTACAGTAGGTTGCGGTGGCGGAAAAGTGTTTTCGTGGCTTCTCCTGATTGTTTTGGTGTAAAAGAGTATATATAGGCGAAAGAACTTGGTCGGTGGAGTCACGAGCACTACAAAAAAAAGACACATCCGTGACATTTTGGGCCGAACGAATTTTTTTCCTGTCATACATATGACACTTCTATGACGATAATTGTGACAAAACCCGGTATCATTATAGATGTGGTGGGCTCCTACTTCTATGACAAAAAATCATGACAGAAAATGGGCTTTTCGTCCTGGGCGGGTCGGAGACGCAGCTACATGACATTCTTTGGGCCGTCCAT
>NC_041382.1:338163986-338200068 GCF_002162155.2 Triticum dicoccoides
GGGGGTGGATGAACAGGACCCCGTGGTGTTGCCTCTGGATGAACATGACCCCAATCGATCGAGCTGGTTGGGGCTGGATGAACAGGACCCCATGGAGGGCTAGATGAACAGGACCACCCCGTGGAGGGCAGGATGAACAGTAGACGGTGGAGGGCAGGATGAACAGTAGCCCATGGAGGGGTGGTTGAATAGGAGCCCGTGGAGAGGGCTGGTTGAACAGTAGCCGGTGGAGTAGGGCGCGGTGGAGGCTGGATGAACAGGAGCCCGTGGATGAACAGTCGCAGGTGGAGGCTGGAGGAGGTCGACGGTGGATGAATAGTAGCTCGTGGAGGCTGGAGGGGGTCGACGGTGGAGATGAACAGTATCCCGTGGAGCCCCGTTTTGCGGTACGCCACACCCCTCCCGATGAACAGGACCCCCGTTTCGACCGTAGCGCTCTAACACAAGTCCGTTTCCTCCGTTTTGTCGTACATCACACCCCTCCCGATGAACAGGACCCCCGTTTCGACCGTAGGAGGTCCGTTTCCTCCGTTTTGCGGTACGCCAGACCCCTCCCGATCAAAGGATCCCGTTTCGAATGTGGCCGGTCGAACACAAGGCCGTTTCCTCCGTTCTGCGGTATGCCAGGCCTCGTAAGAACTTTACGTAAGAACTTTCGTTACTTTAGGTGGATGCAGCATTATCGTACAAACTAAAATCCACCGCCCTGATAAGTCACTAATGGGCAAATAAGTTTTCGAGTCTCTGGCCACTTGATGTTTCAAAAATAAATTCAGCTTCTGCGGAGACTTTGTCATTTAGGCTTAGACGCTTGCGGTGATCAGCACGCCATTCATTGTTGCGCCAGAGAACGCCAAACCTCATTACCTTGAGCACACTTGCCTCCAGAGCAAAGAACCTGGCCAATTTAATCTCAGATGTGCTGCCTCGGTAGTCGATCAAATCAATTTCTTTAAGATGGAGATCAAGGCATTCGATGAGATTGTTATAGTGCAGCACATTTTTCACTTTCGGGTCTTTTTTATCTGCAAAAGAAGAGAACATATTAGAGCAGCTGGCTGCATAAGATTGCCGTGTCATCAAGAGGTACCAATATCATTCGCTCATACGATAGGGTTGGCTGGCTAGTGATATTTTTTTCACTCTCTCTCTCTCTCTCTCTCTCTCTCTCTCTCTCTCTCTCTGTTTCCTCTCATTTAACTACGAGCAAGTGAAGAGCTTGGGCATTTGTTGCCTTCCACTATGTGGCCGATGCATATTTCGCAAAAGTATGCCACATAACATGCATCGATGTCAAATCAAAAGATTTTGGCACCGCTCCCGCGATGTGAGAGAGTTGGCACCGTTGTGCACACAGACCCACATGTATAAACAAATCAATCAAACCAACTACACCAAAATCGAGCAGGGTGTCATCGGGGAGGCTGCTGATGAAGTCCAGGCTCGCCGGATGAGGTTTTGGCTCGAGCCGCCTCCGCTTGTTGGCTGCCTCGCCGTCCATCTCAACCAGCGGCGACGCTGGTGTACACGTGTGCTGGTGTGTGTTGTGTGCTGGGTTTGCGCGAGTGCGTCCTTCTGTGCATGCCGCCGCGCAGTGGTGAATTGTGCGTGAGTGCGTCCTTCGCGCGCAAGAAGTTTGTCCTCAATGCGCCCTCAATTTACTAGCGTGCGGGGTGCTACCCCGAGTGGTTTCAACTTTGTTTACTTCACCGCGTGTCAGATGGGCCTCTAGTTTACTTATTTTCACCCACTGCCACATGGGCCAGCACACGAAGATACAGAACACGAGCTGACAAGGCAGCATGTGGATTGGTTGACCGGTTAACTAAACAATATACGGAGCTATACGCTGACACAGTGAGCGTATAATCCGTCGGTATAGAGAGTTCGAGTGAGAGGGGAGGCTCGTGAGAGATAGCAGAGAGAGAGAGGGAGAGAGAGAGAGAAAGAGCTACTCCCTCTGTTCGATAATGTAGTTCCAACATTTTTTAAGTCAAACTTTTGAAACTTTGACCAAGTTTATAAAGAAATTACTTATATCTACAATACCAAAGATAAATGATAGTATGAAGTAAGTACATGTTGTGATGAATCTAATGATCATTCCAGGTTTAAATGTTTTTCTCCACATATACCTGGTCAAATGTTTCTGAGGTTTGACTTTTCAAAACATCCATATGCTTATGGACGTGACAGAGTCCCTAACAAGAGAGAGAGAGAGAGTGAAAAAAGTGTGTGTGCGTGTGTGAAAGAGACATGGACAACACACGATAAAAGTAGATAAAAAGTGTGTGTGTCTTATGCAAACATATCACACATGCATCTTCAACAACGGAGGCAAGGTAAGGAGATAGTGTGTGGTTGTTTGGAACCGAGAGAGCAAGACCCCTAGCACGTGGCCAAGAGGCGTCTGATAAACAAGGGAGAGAGGTCGAGAGAGACATACGGAGAAAATGCAGACATGGGGAGGAGAGAGTGTATGTTTGTCATAGAGAGATCCCCTGGAGATCGTGATGGGACTACATGGGTGGGAGATCAATTCACAAGGTGTGTGCGCGATAAAAGATGCCCCGAGAGATATCGAGATAGACGTATGGATGGAAGGAGACAATACATGTGTTCCTGATGGCTAGTAAGAGATAATCCTACTTAGGAGGGGGGGAGTGCTTGCGCCTATGATGGATTGAGGGATTATGGTACTTAGGGGGGTGCGTGTCACATGGAGAGAGAACAAGGGCGGAGAGTGTTGGATGGGTCTATATGTATAGCGCTAGCGAGACATGTGTATGTGTGAACCAGGGAGATATAAGGCCAGTTTGGCTTGCGTCCTGAGCATCTTTTGCCTTCCTGAGGTTGTGGCTGGATTTCATGCACGCTTGTTTGGTTGCTACCCTGTGAAAAAGAAAGCCTGCCTGGCCTGGGTTCCCTTGCACTTTAATTAGCCTGGCTGAACTCTAGACAGTGCAAGTAGCCTGGCCCAGGCGACCGATTTCGAACGCCTGGTCGTGCCTGGTCGTGTGGCCACGAGGCTAACAGCAACATGGATGGATATTAGCATTAAATAATTGATGCATGGATTGATTGATGGGACGTTGATGCTTTGCCTGGCCCAGGCATGAACCAAACGCTTCAGCACCACACAAGCCTAGCCAGGCAGAAATATTTTACATCTCACGTCCACACCAGGAAGTACCGGCCATCAAGGCATGAGGGTCAGGTCACGAACCAAACTGACCAATAAAGTTTGAGAAAGATTGAGGATCCCCGATAAGGCTGAGTGGTGCGTCAGATAGCTGAGAGGGGGGAAGAGATATTCCATCCGCTTGATAATGCAGTGCATGTAAATTTTTTAGAAGTCAAACTTTGGAAACTTTGATCAGGTTTACGCAAATGTTATTTATATCTACAATACCAAAGATACATCATACAAAACAACATCTCCGTGAATCTAATGGTATATGTTTGCCGTACTAGATGTAATTCTTTTTCTCCACGTACATGGTCAAACTTTGTGATGTTTGACTTTTCAATAAATCTATATGCTATGGACCGAGGAGAGTGCCTCAGTCGAGACAGATCAAGTGCGTGTGAAGGAGAATGAGTAAGTGTGCAAAAAGAGTATGTGTGTGAAAGAGAAAGTGACAACAAATGATAAATTAGAGAGAGTGTGTGTTTTTTCGTTTCTTATGCGAACATATCACGCATGCATCTCCGAGATGGAAAAGCGAGGCAAGGAGATACACGAAGATAGCTAGTGTTTGATTGTTTGCAACGGAGAGAGACACCCCTGTAGCACATGTCCAATAGAGGTGTGGCCAACAAGGAACAAAGCTCGAGAGGGACACATGGATGGCATGGACGCATGGGGAGGGAGAGAGGGTGTGTTTGTGATAGAGAGATCCCGTCGAGATCGTGAGGGGACTATATGGGTGGGAGATCGAGGGAGTGCGTGCGCGATAGAAAGATGCCCCGAGAGAAATCGAGATAGACCATGCACATGTTTGTGATGGAGACTAAGATTAGCTAGTCATATACATATAGGGGGACTGCATGTGCCTACAATTGAGTGAGAGACCATCATACTTGGCTAGCTGGGCATGAGATTGTGTGTGCACGCATGTGAGATGGAGAGAGAACGAGAGGGAGAGATAGAGTTTTAGATGGGCCTATCGAGTGCGAGTGAGATATGCATGTGTATGTGTGACCCAGGTTGATGGAGAGTTTGAGATAGGGGGGAAGAGCTCCGAGACGACATAGTGGTGCGTGAGAGAGTTACATGCAAAGAGCCAAGGAATCTGTGTGCGTACGATGAGTGCACCCAAGATATCTAGCTTGGACTAGCTAGAGTATCATACATAGTGTGCGAGAGAGACCTATAGATGGTGTATATATGCATGCGAACTAGAAAGACCCCCCCCACACACACAAAGAGAGAGAGAGAGAGAGAGAGAGAGAGAGAGAGAGAGAGAGAGATGGAGAGAAAGGGAGAGGGATGAACAAGGTTTTTGTGTCGGATGCGTGCGATAGAATTGAAGATTGTCGGCGAGAGAGAGAGAGATAGATAGCGAGAGAGAACAGGAGTCCGGGAGAGGGGGAGGTCGCGTTTTATGCATCAAAGACTGATATTAACCATGTTTCGATATAAACTTGCATTCAAATATTTAAATTGGAGAACATGTTGTCTGCAATCCACACATGAACGGATATATGCGTATATCAAACAAGTTCATTAATTTGACTTTCAACATGTTCATGGAGTACTACAATACTGTACAACATGCTACTCGATTGAGGTGTTCAATTTTGGATTTAGTTCACTATTTTGACCTACTGAACGAGCTATTTCATTGAATCGAGATATTTCATTTTGGGTTTGATTCGCGTTTTTGAGTGGGTCAACTATTTGTCATATAGTAAATCGCTAGCAACGAGCATGTAAAAACACATTACTCCCGAGCATCATCTCTCCATCTAAAAAAGAAGTGGCAAGCTAATATTTCAAAATTTGATCCGAATCGACTTGGTAAGGTAGATGTGGATGCTCGTTCTCCCAAAATTTGAACGAACCGTTAAACATCCTCTCTGCTCGGTGGAATTCGCCCGAGCAAATAAATGGGAGACGCGAAATTACCGTCCTATGTGGGACACGCATCAATTGGCCCGTTGTACATCGAGGGTAGGTTCGTAACTTCATCCAAGCGCGCCTTCTCCTCGGCCAAAATGACATGTGCCGAATAATTCATAAACCATGGTCGGCAAAACACGGTCTCCTCGCCCTAAATAGCTCGCGCCCACTATTTCAAAACACGCTCTCCTCGCTCGAAATCGCTCGCGCCCACTATAGTTCAAAACACGCCCTCCTCGCCCGAAATCGCTCCCGCCCAGAGAAGCAAAGTTACTCTACTATCCCCGACCCTCAGTACACAAACCCAAGCCGAGAAGCCTATAGGCAAGGATAGAACTATAACTCCCCCTCACATTTCAGACAAATGCGTCCATAAGACAAGGTTCCACTCCCCTTCCAATTTCCCCCGCCTGCCCCCATTCATACCTCGTGGGCGCCAAATCACCTTCTCCCCGGGAAACTCCCTTATCCCGAGCCGCGAAACCTCAACCCCACCTCCATGGCGCCCCCCACCGCACCAATTTCACAGCCGCCCTCCTCCCTAATGCCGGAGACGCTGTCCATTTGCCGTCGTGCACTGCACCGTGTGCCTCTTACTCCGTGCTGCTAGTGCTGCCTCGACGACGGCCGTGTGAACTGTACCAGAGCCGATTCACCCCCGCCGTTGTTCACGGCGCCGGAGCGGCTCCAACTTCGGATCCGTCCAGAGTCCTGGCGCTGCTTCGGCGTAGCCATCAGCCGTCGCGACATCGCTCTTTCCCTGCCGTTGGTCGCCAACGCAACCACGCCGGCCTCACCGACTCGGCAGCTGGACCTGCCTACTTCACCATGCCGCCAGATAGGGCGCACCCTCATCTCAAATCACTTTATTTAGGCGTCAGTTATTTGAATTTTTATTCTGGGCCAATCGATTTGCAATGGGAAGCAGCACCCCTCTAGGCGGCGGAGCTCCTAGGCTGTCGGTTGGCTGGTGTCTAACGTAAGGGTGCGGGGCCGCAAGTTCGCCGCAGAAGCAGCGCTTAGATGGCTATCTTTTAGAGTTGTGTGGGTTGAAGGTACTGCCGCCGCCGGATCTGGATGACGGGGAGTCTTTGTGGATTGGCCCGGGGGCGGTGCAACCACGACAGTGCGGTGGGGCGGGGAGCGGGGTTTTGGCCAAGGCCACGGACGGCGGAGGAAGGCTGCTCTGCCGTTGGTCACTGGCTCTTCGGGGAAGATTCCGAACAGTGTCAGCCGGGAGGCACAAGACGGCCAGCCATCCAGCGTAGATCGGACAGTACCAAAATAAAATAAAATCGTGTGACCCCAATTTAGTCTTCAGTCAACAGACATGTGACCACTCTCGTACCTTGCTGTTGATCTCTTTGTGTATTTCTTCAGATCAAAGAGATATGTCGTTCTTAACATTATGCATTATCTACATCTTCAGACACACCGTCTTCCGACTCACCGCAGCTGCTCCAACAAGGGAAGCATACACCAGAAGGGAGCTATAGTCCCCACTCAATAGTTCCCTGCATCGAATGCGCGTGCCCGACATGCACATCCACAACAACTGCATGGGCCATCGACAAGTCAGCACATGATGCTCACTCCTATGGATGGCAGCCAGATAGGTTGTACCCTCATCTTACTTGTGTGCAACATTTATGGCTTTGTTATTCATCTAAGCATGGAAAATAGATCATCACATTTCACTGTATATTCATGCTGATCTCTTACGGGTCTTGTTCAGGAGTTAACGTTGTTCCATAGTTTAGCTAAGATAGTTGTTCTTTAGGTAACACTGTTCCATAGTTATTGTCACACCCTCGATGCGACTATAGCTCCCACGTGTCGAGGCACGACTTAGAGACATAATCACATTGAAGGCATATGTCGCAAGTTAGGCAATCTTCACAACATCCCATGTAATATAATAATAAAAAGGGAGATAACATAGTTGGCTTACACTCGCCATGTCAATCAAGTACAGAAATAACATTACATCATTCAAACACTCATGGCCCGACTATGGCGCCAAAATAAAGAGAACCCAACATGCGACAACGGTCCCAATCACCCCCAACTGGGAACCACTACTGATCATCGGGAAAGGAAACATAGTATCATTGAGAGTCTTCGTCGAACTCCCACTTGAGCTCATACGCGTCTCCTGGAGTGGAATCATCAGGCCTTGCATCTGGTGTAATAGTAATCTGTGAGCCACGGGGACTCAGCAATCTCGCACCCTCGCGATCAAAACTATTTAAGCTTATAGGTAAGGCAAGGTAAATTATGAGTGGAGCTGCAGCAAGCGACTAGCAAGTATGGTGGCTAACTTATTCGCAAAAGAGAGCGAGAAGAGGAGGCAAAGCGTGAGCGAGAAACTAGAGAGCAACCTGCGCAAACATTACTCCAACACCGTGTCCACTTCCCGGACTCCGCCGAGAAGAGGCCATCACGGTAACACACTCAGTTGATTCATTTTAATTAAGTTAAGGTTCAAGTTATCTACAACCAGACATTAACAAATTCCCATCTGCCCATAACCGCGGGCACGGCTTTCGAAAGTTCAAATCCCTGCAGGGGAGTCCCAACTTAGCCCATGACAAGCTCTCACGGTCAACAAAGGAATAGACCTCCTCCCAAGACGTTCCGATCAGACTCGGTATCTTGGTTACTCAAGACACTTCGACAGGTTAAAACAAGACCAGCAACACCGCCTGAATGTGCCGACAAATCCCGACAGGAGCTGCACATATCTCTTTCTCAGGGCACACTCAGATGAGACATCCTATGAGTAAAACCAACCCTCAAGTTGCCCCGAGGTGGCCCCGCAGTCTACTCGGTCGGACCAACACTCAGAGGAGCACTGGCCCGGGGGGGGGTTAAAATAAGATGACCCGCGGGCTCCGGAAACCCGAGGGAAAAAGAGGCTAGGTGGCAAATGGTAAGACCAAGGTTGGGCATTGCTGGAAAAGCTTTAATCAAGGCGAAATATCAAGGGGTTCCCATTATAACCCAACCGCGTAAGGAACGCAAAAATCCGAGAACATAACACCGATATGACGGAAACTAGGGCGGCAAGAGTGGAACAAAACACTAGGCGAGAGGCCGAGCCTTCCACCCTTTACCAAGTATATAGATGCATTAAGATAACATGGCAATATAATGATATCCCAACAAGTAAATAAATGTTCCAACAAGGAAAGGCCTCCAATCTTCACCTGCAACCAGCAACGCTATAAGAGGGGCTGAGCAAAGCGGTAACATAGCCAATCAATGGTTTGCTAGGACAATGGTGGGTTAGAGGTTTGACATGGAAATTTGGGAGGCTTGCAAGCAAGTGGTAGGCATCATAGCAATGGCATAGCAAAAGAGCGAGCAAACTAGCATAGCAAAGATAGTAGTGATTTCGAGGGTATGATCGTCTTGCCTGCACAGTTGTCAGAGTTGACTGGATCCTTAAAAGCAAACTCAACGGGCTCCTCATTAGCGAACTCGTCTCCCGGCTCTACCCAAACAAGACAAACAGGCAACAAGGATACAATCAACCACGTGCAAGAACAAGCAATATGATGAAATGATGACATGCTATGCGGGATGCGATGCGGGATGCAAAATGCAAGATATGACAGGAAATGCATGAACCTGGCCTCAACTTGGAAATCCAAGTATGCCACTGGAAAGATGAGATGAAATCACTTGAAAACGATATAAAGAACGCCAGAATCGGAGTTACGGTTTGGAAATGGCAAGCGATTCAAATATGACACCGGTCTGCGATTTACAGCAAGTAGGCATCTAAATGCAACAAAATGAACATGCTACAACCACCAAACATGACAACAAAATACATGGAAGGGAAGCATTCAAGATGCTTAACAAAAGTCTAGCACTGAGCTACAGCCAAATCATCCATTAACAGGTTCAAACAAGCATGGCAAAAACGCAAATGGCAAACATATCTCAGACTTAGTGAAATTAACACTTGTCTGGAATTTCAGATCATATAGCCCTCTTCGGAGCAACAAAACAACATGCTACAGGACCTGAACATGACAAAGAAAGACATGGCATGGAGCTACTCAACAAGCTTAACAAAAGTCCCTTAGTGACCTTGAGCCAAAAGGGATCTCAAAATATACTTACAAGCACAAGAACATAGCAAAAACATAATCAGTTTTCCGACTTAGTGAAAACTGGGACATGCTGAAACATAACTCACGAAGGCATGTTTACGAGCTTGATGCACTCACCACGGTGCAAGTCATGGAAATATAAGCATACACCCCTTAAGAAGGCACAAAATGCAAGCCATACATGGCAAGAACAATGGCATAGCATGCACGGATCAACTACAATAACATCGACAAAGTCGCAAACAAGTTGACGATCTTCCCAGATTCGCAACGAAGCAAAAGTAGAGCTCGATTGACTCAAGCTAGGGTGCTTTATAATTGCAAACAAAGACATGGATGGATAGAGTACTACAAGATTAACGAAACTCCCTTACTGATCATCCTCAAAAGAGGCACGGATCACTAGGAAACAACAAGAAGATATGGCATCGTGAGATAAACAGCTCCAGGACTTAGTGAAATTACTAAGTCCCTGAAAACAGAATTAGCAAATGCACCACTTTGCAAGCTTGCACAAGTCACCACACACATCCTAAAAATACATGGGTTGCACCTCTGGAAAGATGACAAAACCCTTAACAACACATATTAAGAACTCACGGGCATATCATGCACACATTAATCATGGCAAAAATGACAAAAGTGCTAAACGGAGTAACAGATCTGACAATTAACTCAAGTAGCCCTCTTCTAACAGCATTTCGGGCATCAAGATGAGCTCAAATGAAAATGATGTAATGGAATGAAATGATGTACTCTCTGAGGTGAACATTTTGATATGCTATATGCATGAATCGGAGCTACGGATACAAAGTTACGGAGTCTCGAACATGGGCATATGAACTATAAATATCCGGGACTTAGTGAAAAAAACTACCCCGGATTAGGGTTTACTGTAGCAACCCCGATCCAGATCTGGATCGCACTGTTCACCGGCGCGCGGAAGCCGAGGACGGCAGGGACGAAGACGGCAGCCGGCGGAGGCGAGGTCGCCGGCGGCCGGGGCGGCAGCGCAGGGGCCCGCGGCGCTCCGGGCGGCGGCGGCGGTCGGGCAAGGCGGCGACGGCGGGGCGAGGCGGCGGCGGCGGAGCGAGGCGGCGGGGAAGCGGCGCGGTGCTCCGGCCGGCGGAGTGGGCGAGGCAGGCGGCGGAGCCGGGAGCTACGGCTCGGGTGAGGCGCGGCCTGGCGGCGGAGGAAGCGGGCTCGGGGGGCCTCCCGCGGGCTCACCGGGCCGGCGGCGCGGGGCGGCGGCGCCCGCCACATGGCGCCCCGTGGTAGGCGTGGGCGGCTGCGCGGACAATGTCCGTCGGCGTGACTTTTGTCCGGCGGCGCGCAAAGACGAATGGAGCTAGGGTTTCGGTGGAGGAGAAGATCCGGATTTCGGGGGTTCTTTAAATAGACATAGAGGGAGCTAGGAGAGTCCAAATGAGGTGCGGTTTTCGGCCACGCGATCGTGATCGAACGCTCTAGGACATGGAGCAGAGTTAGGTGGTTTTGGGCCAAATTGGAGGGGTGTTGGGCTGCAACACACACGAGGCCTTTTCGGTCCCTCGGTTAACCGTTGGAGTATCAAACGAAGTCCAAATGATACGAAACTTGACAGGCGGTCTACCGGTAGTAAACCAAGGCCGCTTGACAAGTCTCGGTCCAATCCGGAAATGTTTAATCCCCACACACGAAAGAAAGCTAGAAATTACCACCGGAGGAGAACGAAGCGCCGGAATGCGAAACGGACAACGGGAAAAATGCTCGAATGCATGAGACGAACACGTATGCAAATGCAATGCACATGATGACATGATATGAGATGCATGACAAGGACAACAACACATGGAGACAAAGACCAAAACCCGAGGAAATAAATATAACTTAACGCCGGAAACGGCAAGAGTTAGAGTACAAATAGGGAAAGTTACATCCGGGGTGTTACAGTTATCATCCATCAACCAATGCTATCCCACAGGCTGGTGATTATAGTATTATACCACTTCTAGTATTTCCTATGTTGTTCTTTAATACTTTTGTGTGCCATCTAGTTAATCTCGAGTACAAACGATACATATTCTGTAGCTTCCATCTGTGTTCTCCCTTTAGTTTATGAGACCTGTTGCTGCTTGTTAACCCCAATCCTACTATTTATGTCGTCTCCTACAGGCACTCATTACATAAATCTAACTACTAGTTGTCTTCCATGCATGTCAGATATAATTGCGCACACTAATATATCCACAAGAACCTCACGGAGCAATGTAAAGGCCAATAAACTTGATGTCAATGATACCCAATATGATGGAACATGTAAAGGCAATTCTTCAGAAGACTTGCAGAAAGATGATGAATCCTATTCACCCCACAAGGTCCTTGCTCTAACTTGGCCTGTGATATGGGTACAACATGCATATAATGTCCTGGAGCATGTGCTTAGCATGCTGATCATGCATGTAAATATGTCATTCCTTCCTGTTTTTCAGTACCTGTTCCATTCATGATAACATGTTTTCAAATTCAAGTACTGTCATTCTACTCTATCGCAATGCCATCTGCTTAATTTGGACATCATGCTTCTGAATATCTTATGCATTGTTATTCATCAGTATGTACTTCATCTGTCTACCATACCATGTTTTTTTACATTGAAGTGTTGTTCTAGTGCTCTGTTGCAATGCCATCTTATTTTCCCAATCATAGATGTGTATGTTGCCTTAGATTTCTGTACGCATTTCGCTAGCATACAGTTTTACATTCAACTAGTGTTTTTTTGCTATGTTGTCCTGTCGTATCCCTAGCTCTTACACGATACTCCCTCCGTCCGGATTACATGCTGCCGAAATGGATAAAAAAGGATGTATATAGAACTGAAATACACCTAGACCCATCCATTTTTTTCCGGATGGAGGGAATACATGTCAATCTGTCATGCCTTTCTATTCTTCAGTACCTATTCCATCTCTCTGCTGCCGCATGTTTTATAATTAAAGCACCATTCTTCTATACAAGGCATACAAGGGGAAGACGACTATGTTAGAAACTGAAGGGTTACAAACAAGGCCTTTGCAAAAGATCCAAACGCCAGGAGATAATAAACCAACTCTAGTTTTTATAGATACTGCTCCAGCACAGAGAAACCCAACTCCTACTAATAATAAGCAGATTCTAGTGGCCAAAGAACTAGTCCGCTCCAGTCTAGCAAAAATATGTCAACTCAATTCTAAGAAGCGTGTTTGTATCCTTGCATCATGAAATTTTATAGCATGCTAATCATATTTTCTACATGTTTCTTACCCATCTCTCTTTTAGAAAATAATCTTAACAGATAGAAGATTTTATGCAATGGTATCGTTTATGAGCAAAGATTCTTGCAGGAATTCTCTGTGCTCCAATGTAGATTTAAGTACCTGTTGTATATCACTATATTTTTACATCAATATGTATTTTGTTAATTGGCATGAACCCAACCTTTATCTGATCTAAATTTAGTTGTAGCAAAATGTATGATTAAAGGCCACAATGTTGATTTTTGCAAGGAAAACTGTCTGGTAGTTTTGCATCCTGAGCTGCATGAGTGTACTATCTCATATCAGTGGGTTTGAATACTTTGGTTCTGCAGTGGGTTTTTTAGTGTTTTTTTACTGTGTTGTCCTGTCGTATCCCTAGCTCTTAAATCATACTCCCTCTGTCCGAATTAAATGTCGCAGAAATGGATAAAACTGGATATATCTAGAACTGAATACGCCTAGACCCATCCATTTATTTCCGGATGGAGTGAATACATGTCAATATGTCATGCCTTTCTATTCTTCAGTACCTATTCCATCTCTACTGTAGCATGTTTTATAACTGAATCACCATTCTTCTATATAAGGCATGCAAGGGGAAGACGGCTATCTTAGAATCTGAAGGGTTACAAACCAGGTCTTTGCAAAAGATCCAAACGCCGGGAGATAATAAACCAACTCCATTTTTCATAGATACTGCTCCAGCACAGAGAAGCCAAACTCCCACTGATAATAAGCAGATTCTAGTGGCCAAAGAACTAGTCCGCTCCAGTCCAGCAAAAGAATGTCAACTCCATTCTAAGAAGCGTGTCCGTATCCTCGCATCATGAAATTTTATAGCATTCTGATCATATTTTCTACATGTTTCTTACCCGTCTCTCTTTTAGAAAATAAGGTTAAACGATACAAGACTTCCTCCATTGGAATCGTATTCGAGGAAAATATCTTGCGGGAATTCTCTATGCTCCAGTGCTGATGTAAGTACCTATTGTATATCACTATATTTTTACATCCGCATGTATTTTGTTAATCGGTGTGAATATAACCTTTATCTGATCTAAAATTAGTTGTAGCAAAATGTTAAAGGCACCAATGTTGATTTTTGTAAGGAAAACTGCCTGGTAGTTTTGCGTACTAAGCTGCATGAATGTGCTATCTCATATCATGCACATTACTGAATTGTAGTGCTTCTCTGGTTGCCCATTCATTCATTGTGTCAATGTTGCTTTCGCATTACCTTACCTGGCTGAGGATAGTTATGCCATATTGTGTTAATTTGGTGTAGGCTAGTTGCCCAAATGTTCGTTGTGTCAATGTTGCTTTCCTATTATCTGACTTGGCCAATGATACAATGCTAGTGTGTTAATTTTGTGCAGGCTGCTGAAGTATAAGAAGACAAACTCTGAAAACAGCAAGGCAACCCCATTGTTTCTTTCCAGTAAATCTAGGCCAGGTAATATGGCAATAACTCATGATTAATCTGTTTGGTTCCCGTCCTAATTTATGTTATGATGCAGTGGTCAAGACACTCTCCACTATCAATAATACAAGCCTGCCAAAATCGCCACCTGAATCTGTTCAGTATCCTCTGTCTCGAATGCAACGGAATAAATGTATGTTTGTGAACCAATTAATGGCTGAAGCAATGATGGAAATGGTGGATGAATCAGAGTTGCAGAGTCGTGCGACCCAACAACTGATCAATGTTTTAAGAGACAGTGTAGCAAAGCAGCAAGAACTTGCCCACATGCTTATGGGCGTCATCTATGCTGAGCTTGCATATTGTGACGTTGTAGATGGTTAGGTTCTGCTCATTTATTTATACTGGCATCAATCTTTGATTGCCCAGTGGATGTAATTTCCTATAATATATTCTAGATGTGCAACGTTATTCCCTGTATGTCGTACCTTTGCTCGTCGTAATGGGCTCAAATTATCTAATTTGGCCTAAAGACATGAACGAACTTTAGTGGGCCCATTAAGTTAATGGGCCGTTACTAGGCCGAAAGTTAATGGTCGGCCCTCTTACCTCCCGGGTCGTTAACAGGCCGACATCGAAGTGGGCAACAGGTGGACCCAATTTATTTCACGGGCCGTTAACAGGCCGTTACTAAGTTTGGGCTACATATGGCCCAACTATACTGTAGGCCTTTAGCAGGCCGAAAGAGACAGCGGGCTTGTATTGGACCATGAAGAGCATGGGCCTCTCACTACTAGGAAAAGGCCTACTAATGGAGCACCAGTTTTGCCTACTAATGGTGCACTACTGGTGCGCCATTAGTATCACGCCACTCGTATTTCTTACTAATGGCGCACCACTGGTGCGCCATTAGTATCTGGTATACTAATGGCGCACCACGCAGTGCGCCATTAGTATAGAACACCATGTGCCATTAGTATGTGTCACACCCTAGCTAGTTCATGCATTAGAGTGTTGCATCATGTCTATTCTTTCATTAGAAACCTGAAATGGGGATGACAGAACCCCCAGCCCCCTCTGAAACCAACTAGGGTTTACTAAAAACTTTTTCAATGAACCTGAAATGCCCTTCTAAAATGCCCATCATTTTTGTCTTGGTTCATAACCTCTGCCAGAAGTGATGCACATTTTCCTAGGCCATCTTAGGGTCTTTGAATTAAATCATAGATATCTGAATTTGGGCATTTAAAATTATATAAAATATTTCAAATGCTCAAATATCTCCAAACTAAAATGTTTCATGTTGGAAATAATCCAACTATGGACCAGGAGTAGTTTGGTGATTTTAGGAGTTGCCTAAGTATTTTTAATAATTCAACAAAGTTGCAGAGGAATTAAAAAACAGAAAACAGGGAATAACATAAAACTTACCTGGCGCCCAGCACCCGGCCCACCTGCCGGCCCAGCCCTGTGCCGCGCCAGCGAGCTGCTTGCCGGCCAGGCAGGCAGGCAGGTGCCCGACGGCGGCCGCAGCGTGCGCCACGCAGCTGGCCGTCGCCCTGCTTCACCTCCTCGCCTCGTTGCTGGATGGATGAACTCCACGTCGAGCCGTGAACCCCCAGGACACCTCCATTCTCCCCCCCAACTCCTCTCCCTCGCTCTCCCACGCCATGGCCGACGCCATCGCCGCCACCCCCTCGCCGTAGCCACGCCCTCCGTCAACCCCACGCCGTGCCGCCATGTCCAGGAGCTCCGCCACCCTCCTCTCCTTCGAGCAAGCCGAGCCCCGAGCGCTCGCAAGGCCCGAGTCCACCGCATCGACCTCGACCGAACCGCCGTCGCCGGAGATCCCCTTCAACGCCGTCGTCGCTCCGGCCCGTCCCCGGCCGCACCAAGTGTTTCGTCGAACTCCCTGTGAGCTTAACCATCTTCCCCTCCCTTCTTTTCTTGCCCCCGAGCTATGTAGTGACCTCCCAGAGCTCAACCGCACCCACCGCCGCGGAGCTCGTCGCCGACGTGCTCCCGGTCACCCTCCGGCCACCACTTGGTGTCCATCGTGCTCACCACGTCACGTAGCACCTAACCAACTACTCCCCGCACCTCACCGACCCCTCTAGCCTCAAGTTCGCCTTCGGCCGAAGTCCGGTGGCCGCCAAAGTCGTCGCCGGCGCCAACTCCGGCCACCCCGACCCCAACGGACTCCACCAAGAGCTGCGGCTCGTCCTCAGCTCCACTCCGATGGCCTCCGCGACCCATTTGGTGGCCGGAACGGCCAAAACCACTTCCGCTGCCGCGTCGGGCTCGCCGGCGGCTAAACGCCGGTGCAGCCGACCTGGCTTTGACTGCGGGTGGGCCCTGGTTGACTCCGATGAGTCAATGATAGGTGGGGCCCAGCCCTGTTAACTAAATAGGTTTAGTTTTAATTAAACTTTAACTAAACTAATTACCCTGACACCCTGGACCCACAGTCAGGTTTGACCTGGACGTCTCCGTTGACCCTGACGTCATTCTGACGCATGGCTGACGCAATAAATTAATTTCTGGATTTATTCTAATATAGGAAATTCCAGAATATAGTTTAAACTTCAAAAATTCATAACTTTTAATCTGTAACTCCAAATCAAACAAGTTATATATGAAAAATGATCAGAAAAATCCAATCTATCCATCTGTACTGTTTTCACGCATGATTAAACAAGTTAACTTGCTGTTTAATGCAGAACAAGATAAAACACTTTAAAGGGCCATGTATGAGTTTGAAATTTGAATCTTTGGTTCAAATTGGTTCAAACCCTTCTGGTCTTAGTTGCATTAGCCCAACACACTCATATTGCCATGTTTCATGCATGCATCATATTGTCGCACATTGTTTGGTGATGGCTGTGTATCGGTGTTCTTTGCGGCAGGTTCTGCCTCCGAGGAGTACCGTGATTACCCTAGCGAAGAACCATATCAGTGCATCGAACCATCAGGCAGGCAACCAACTATTTGATCATATCGATACAATCCCATGTTCTCGCTCCTGCTCTCTTTTACTACATTAAGACAACGCGTTTCAAACTGTTGTGTGCTACGGTAGTTGAACCCATTTCCTCTGCATGACCTGTCATTGCCACAGTAACTAGATGAAACCCACTAGCATGTGTAGGAGTTGTTTGAGCCATATGTATGTGTTGTTCCTACCTTGCTATGCCTGCTATGCTTAGAGTCGTGTCAGGTCTGGTTCATCTGGGTGATGGGCTAGAGTGAAATGATTATGTCGGTAATGAGAGTGATGTGGTGAACACGATTTGGTAAAGGTATCGATGAGAGGCCATGTAGGAGTACATGGTGGGTTGTTTCATTGAAGCCGACCTTAAGCACTGAGATCTGTATGTGTGATTTAAGATACAGCTACTACCATGCATTGGGCCCTGAAATATGACCCCGCTCGACTTCTTATTCACCCTAGTCCTCTGTCCAGGAGTTGCAAGTAGTTTCTGGTGTTTGTAGCCTACTGGAGGCCGTGGACAGCGCTGACCGTAGGGGTGGGCTGTGATGCGGTAGGTACGTGGCACGGTGTATCGAATACCCGTTAGGTATCTCGAGAACCCTGTACACATCGTTCGAGGCCGTATGGGAAACCTCGGCCGGACTCCCTGCGGATGGAACCTGGATAGGCGATAAACCTGGACCAGAGACTTAGGTGTTTAGGTAGGTCGTGGTCTACACCCACGTCGGCTTTCGCTTGAAGTCTGCCGAGCACATGTCGTGTGCAGACGCTAAGTGGTGGAAACATGTATGAAGAAGTACACCCCTGCAGGGTTAACATGATCTATTCGAATAGCCGCGTCCGCGGTAAAGGACTACTTGGTTGCCTATACAGTTCATAGACAAGTTAATGGAAACTACTAAAAGCCTCAAGATAAGTGTGAGCGCCGAGGATGGCTCTTCCGTGGGAAGACGGAGGTGGATCCTCGGTAGTGTATTGAAGTGGTGAGTAGTGGACTCGTGTGCGCAAAACCATTGCAAGTTGGAGTCTCGTAGGATAGCCTAGCCAAGAGTCAAAGCTGGCTTGCTGCAATAACCCCACCAACCCTTCTTGATAATGTGCATGTATGTAGGATCTAATGTAAGTCTTGCTGAGTACCTTTGTACTCATGTTGCTATAATTTAAATTTTTACAGAAGACGCTGCAACCCCTTCTGATGGGTTCTTCGTAGACGTTGACATCAATGAGTAGGCTAAGGCCCAGGTGGTGATCCTGAGCTTGTGAAGGACCACGTAGTATAGCTAGGCTTTCCAAGCCTCTTTTATTTTACTAGTTGTCTGTACTCAGACAAGTTACTTCCGCTGCTGGTTTGTATGACTGTATGACTTGAATGCTGGGTCGTGTGACCCGTACCTATGTGTATGTTATGTATGGCTCTCTGAGCCTTAAATAAAGTACTTGTGTCGTAGAGTCATGTTGTGATGCCTTGTTGTATTTACACATATCGAGCATATTGTGTGTATGATTGAAATGCTTGGTATGTGTGGGATCTGACTATCTAGTTGTTTATCTTTAGTAGCCTCTCTTACCGGGAAATGTCTCCTAGTGTTACCACTGAGCCATGGTAGCTTGCTACTGCTCTGGAACACTTAGGCTGGCCGACATGTGTCCTTCTTCGTTCCTGTGTCTGTCCCTTCGGGGAAATGTCACGCATTGAGTACCGGAGTCCTGTTAGCCCGCTACAGCCCGGTTTACCGGAGTCCTGCTAGCCCAGTGCTACAGCCCGGACCCACTTGCTGATGACCGACACGTTCGATGCTGGGTCATGGATGCCTGTCCCTGTAAGTCTGTGCCACTTTGGGTTTACGACTAGTCATGTCAGCCCGGGCTCCTTATCATATGGATGCTAGCGACACTATCATATACGTGAGCCAAAAGGCGCAAACGGTCCCGAGCAAAGGTAAGGCGACACCCGTGGGGATACCGTGCGTGAGGCCGCAAAGTGATATGAGGTGTTACAGGCTAGATCGATGTGACATTGAGTCGGGGTCCTGACAGCGTTGGCATCAGAGCCGGACTGCCTATAGGTTCTCCAAGCCAAACTGGTCGATGTTGAGTCTAGAAATTCTTTAGTTATATGTAGGGGATTTGTTTGTGGGTTGGAACGTAAGGCTCTTTTTACTCCTTTATCTTATGGCATTCTGATCTGAGTCAGTCTATTCTTCCACCGGGGGTTAAGGAATTAGGATCTTTTCTCTCTATCAGGTTCACGTGTTACTAATCAGTAGTACCTTATAGGTTTGATGGATACAAGCCTAGTTCAGTTCTACTACCACATTATGTTGCTAGGATGGACCCAGAACTTTGATATGATGTTGTTGAGTGTGTATGAAATCCTTTGTCAAATGTCTCAAAATCCTTTTTGAGCATTTACAGCCGTTATGCCGTCGAAATTTTGCTAGAAATTCTAATGCCTTTGCATTATGGTTGTGCTTTCAGATGGCCACTCGCGACCTCAATCAAGTGGTTCGCCTGACTCGATGCCTAGATGTACCCGGCCATACTGCCATGTTGGTCAGGGTAATGACTGAGGCTGGATACCATTGGTATCCTGAGTACACGGTCGAAGAGAAATATCGAGACTTTAATCAAAGCCAGTATCTTTGCACTATCAGGATATTTCCATCTTATCCTGGATCCACCGAGCCCCTTCACTGCTCCTATGGACTCGGGGTTACTATTGAGATGGCTGTGCAGGATGCCGCCTACTCTATGATGACCATCATGCGAGTCAGGACTGGCCTATTTCGGGACTCTGATTTCCGGTATATGCCAGCATCACTTCCGGGAGCACAAGGGTATCTCTAGGCTATCTATGCTAACCCCACTCAGGAGGATTCACGGATTCGTACCACTGCTGAGTTGCTCGAGGATAAGGACCGTGAAAATCGGGCCTTGAGGCTAGAGCTTTTCAATACCCGTGCTGACCATTGGGCCACTTTGACTCGGTTTGCACCGGCTGTGCAAGCTGGATATTCGGATATGTGCGATCTCTATCCTGTGAGATCTGCTCTGCCAGACGTGATGGGTTGGCGTGATGTAGGAGGCATCACCCCACCTCGTGGTCCCCGCAGGCCACCGTTTGTTGGTCCAAGACCTCATCCTAGCCCCTATGGTCCACAAGCTCCGCGAGATCGTCTGTTCCCGGATGATCATGTTGAGCTTCCAGGCTATGGAGGTGACTTCTACGAGGACTACTACGGATCGGTCTGAGTTAGTGGTAGTATCACTAGTTCGTACTAGTTGTGTCGTCTATCATCCTGCATGACTCGTGGGATATGACCTAGTTTGTACCGCCTTCCGGAGGTGTAGAAAAATAATGTATAGGAGCTTGGGATGCCTCCGATGAGATGTAATCCTCTTTTCACCGTAACAGTACCTTGTTTGGTCTTGTACTAAACCTTGTATGGTGTGTATGACGATGGAATAAAAGAAGCAGTTTCTGTATCTACCATGTCATACGGATGATCATCTTGCATTCCGAGTTATTCCTTACATTCTGTATTCTATGTCGGAATCTTATCATTCTGACTAAATCATTGTCTTGTTTACCTAGGATGGTCAACACGCGCAATAACCCTGCTTCCCAAGAGCAGGCCGAAGGCAGTGAAGTCGGGAATGCAAACCTGCCTCACCCTCCTTCCCTAGCCGAAGTTATGCTGGAAGCCGAGAGAAACAAGCGGGAGACCAACCGTTTGTTGGAGCGTATTGAACAGAACACAGCACACCATCAGAGAAATAACTTGGTGTCACTCAGTGATTTCATCAAGTTACATCCACCCACGTTCCACCACTCCGTCGAGCCTCTCGACGCTGATGACTGGCTTCGCAGTATTTCTCACAAACTGCGTTCCGCGCTAGTAGCTGAGGCTGACAAGGTCACCTTTGCTGCATATCATCTTGAAGGCCCCGCCGGTCTATGGTGGGAGAATTATGGAGCTATGCGCCCAGCGGGCCATGTCACTACTTGGGCTGAATTCAGCGAGGCTTTCCGTGAACATCACATTCCGGAGGGTCTCATGGACCGTAAACGTGAGGAATTTTGCAGTTTCACTCAAGGCCGACTCTCTGTGGATGCTTACAGCAGGGACTTCGGTAACCTTGCACGATATGCAACTGAGGAAGTTTCTACTGATGCCAAGAAGCAAGCAAGGTTCCGTAAGGGACTTAGTCCTGAGCTTCGCCGCGACCTCCCTCTGCATGAGTGCACATCTTTTTAGAAGCTTGTTAACAAGGCCATCAGTGCTGAGACTGGTCAGACTGATTATGACGGAACACGCAAGCATGGTCGTGACGTGGGTTCCTCATCCGGTGCTGGTCCTCAGAAGCGCCGCGTGTGGGTGCCTAACACTGCCCTGCCACCCAGGTTCACACTGAGGCCATCCTTCCAGGCGCCTCGCCCCGTTCAACAGTTTGCACCAGCCAAGCCCTATGGTGGTCCAACCAACAATGCTCCTCCACGCACCAGTTCCGTGACTTGTTTCAAGTGTGGGGAATTGGGCCACTATATGCGCGAGTGCCCCCAAACCAGTCCCAACCAATCTGCTAAAGCTGTTGGCCGTGGCAAGCCGACAGGGAAAGTGTTCTACGCCAAGCCGGCCACCGCTGCACGTGGCCATGTCAACTGTATCTCTGCCGAAGAAGCTCAAGAGGATCCCAACGTCGTTCTCGGTACGCTCCTTGTTAATTGCCACCCGGCATCTGTTCTTTTCATACAGGAGCATCTCATTCATTTATATCCGAGAGTTATGCTCGTCTGCATAACACCACATTCTGTGAGATGCCCACCTCTATGGTAATTCAAACTCCGGGATCCAAATGGCAAACTTCTAGAGTAAGCCGTGGAAATGAAATTCAAGTCGATAGACTTGCTTTTCTCACATCTTTGATAGCCCTCAAATCTTCGGATATTAATATCATCTTGGGTATGGACTGGATGTCAGCCCATCATGCCAAAATTGATTGCTTCTCTAGGACTGTTCAACTCACCCATCCTTCGGGGAAGATAGTCAATGTCTTGACCCGAATAGCCAAGCGACAGTTATATTCTCTTAACGCCAGCCCTTTGCCAGACCTTGAGGATGTTCCGGTAGTCCGTGACTTCCCAGATGTCTTCCCAGAGGAATTGCCAGGTGTTCCACCTGACAGGGATGTTGAGTTCGTAATAGACCTCATTCCAGGAACCGTCCCGATTGCTAGAAGACCCTATAAGATGGCACCACTAGAACTAGCTGAGCTTAAGAAACAACTCGATGAGTCCTTGAAAAAGGGTTTCATCCGACCTAGTTCATCTCCGTGGGCTTGCCCCGTCCTCTTCGTCAAGAAGAAGGATGGTACGGACCGGATGGTTGTAGATTATCGACCTGTCAATTTGGTCACAATCAAGAACAAATATCCGCTCCCCAGGAGCAACGACCTGTATGATCAGCTCACTGGATCCTCAGTCTTCTCCAAAATGGATTTGAGGTTGGGCTACCATCAAATCAAAATCAGGAACGGGGACATTCCTAAAACGGCCTTTGTTACTCGTTATGGCCAATACGAGTACACCGTCATGTCCTTCGGTTTAACCAACGCTCCAGCCACCTTTTCTCGGTTAATGAACTCAATCTTCATGGAGTATTTGGATAAATTTGTCGTGGTTTACCTCGATGATATACTCATCTACTCCAAGAACGAGGAAGAACATGCCGAACATCTAAGGCTAGTGTTGAAGAAACTTCGAGAGCATCGTCTTTATGCCAAATTTTCTAAATGTGAATTTTGGTTGTCAGAAGTGACCTATCTGGGTCATGTAATATCTGGTAAAGGTATTGCTGTTAACCCTGAGCGAGTTCAAGCCGTCCTTAATTAGACTCCACCTGAATCGGTCAAGCAAGTTCGGAGTTTTCTGGGCTTAGCGAGCTATTGCCGTCGCTTTGTCGAAAATTTCTCCAAAGTTGCAAAACCTCTAACCGAACTCCTCAAGAAAGATAAAAAGTTCGAGTGGACTCCACAATGTGAGCACAACTTTCAGGAACTGAAAAGACGCCTGACATCTGCTCCCGTATTGGTACCGCCAGATTTCTCTAAGGACTTTGTTATCTACTGTGACGCCTCGCGACAAGGACTAGGTTGCATTCTCATGCAAGATCGACACGTAATTGCTTACGCTTCACGGCAATTGCACCCACACGAGGAGAATTATCCTACTCATGATCTAGAGCTTGCAGCTGTAGTCTATGCACTTAAAACCTGGCGACATTACCTCCTCGGTAATCGTTGCGAAATATTCACTGATCACCAAAGTCTGAAGTACATCTTCACCCAACCGGATTTGAATCTCAGGCAAAGACGTTGGGTCGAGTTGGTCACAGATTTCGACTTAGGAATAACTTACACCCCAGGGAAAGCCAACGTCATGGCTGATGCGCTAAGTTGTAAATCTTATTGTAACAACCTGATGTTACAACAAAGTCAACCGCTTCTCCATGAGGAATTTCGGAAGCTTAACCTTCACATTGTTCCTCAAGGATTTCTTTCCACCTTGGTGGCGAAACCTACTCTTACGGATCAAATCATCGCTGCCCAAAAGCGAGATAAGGGAATATCTAAGATCAAGGAGAACATTGCTAGCGGAGGTGCTAGATGTTTCTCCACAAATGATCATGGTGTTGTGTACTTTGAGAACCGTTTAGTGGTTCCCAAGAACCAGCATCTACGGCAGTTGATCCTTAAGGAGGCTCATGAATCTCCTCTCACCATTCATCCCGGTAGTACCAAGATGTATCAGGACCTACGCCAGAGGTTCTGGTGGACTAGGATGAAGAGAGAAATTGCTCAGTATATTGCTAATTGCGACGTCTGCCGTCGTGTAAAAGCAGAGCATCAACAGCCTGCTGGCACCCTTCAACCCCTAGCTATTCCTGAATGGAAATGGGATAAAATTGGTATGGATTTCATTACCGGTTTTCCCAGGACCAAGAGAGGGAATAATGCTATCTTCGTCGTTGTCGATCGTCTTTCCAAAGTGGCCCATTTCTTACCTGTTCGTGAGAGTATAACTGCTAGTCAGTTAGCAGACTTGTACATCTCCCGAGTAGTGTCTCTCCATGGTGTTCCGTTGGAAATTAACTCGGATCGAGGAAGTCTTTTCACCTCTCGATTTTGGGAAAGTTTCCAAAATGCTATGGGAACCCGCCTTTCCTTTAGCACCGCTTTTCACCCTCAATCAAGTGGTCAAGTAGAACGCATCAACCAGATTCTAGAAGACATGCTTCGAGCTTCTGTTATCTCATTCGGAATGGAGTGGGAGAAATGCCTTCCATTTGCCGAATTTGCTTACAACAACAGCTATCAATCTAGCTTGGGTAAAGCCCCTTTTGAAGTTCTCTATGGACGACGGTGTCGAACACCCCTTAATTGGTCAGAAACCGGGGAAAGACAATTCTTTGGCCCGGATATGATCCAGGAAGCAGAAGAGCAAGTTCGCATCGTTCGTGAAAAGTTGAAAACAGCCCAATATCGTCAAAAGAGTCAATATGACCGAAAACATAAGGCTATGACTTTCGAGGTTGACGAGAAGGCTTACCTTCGGGTTACTCCTCTGAAGGGAACCCATCGTTTCGGTATCAAAGGCAAATTGGCTCCCCATGACATTGGACCTTTTCGTATTCTCGCTAAACGAGGAGAAGTTGCCTACCAGTTGGAACTACCTCCGCATCTCTCCAGAGTCCACGATGTCTTCCACGTTTCTCAACTCAGGCGTTGCTTCTCGGATCCTATCTGTGGAGTGGACCACAAAATGCTTGATCTCCAAGATAATCTCACGTATCGAGAGTACCCCATTCGTATCCTCGATCAGGCCGAGCGTACCACTCGACGTCATAATATCAAGTTTCTCAAAGTTCAATGGTCGCACCATTCTGAGGATGAAGCAACTTGGGAAAGGGAGGATCGTCTTCGACTCGAGTATCCCGCCTTCTTTCCGGAGGAACCCAAATCTCGGGACGAGATTCTTTTGAGTGGGGGTGAGTTGTCACACCCTAGCTAGTTCATGCATTAGAGTGTTGCATCATGTCTATTCTTTCATCAGAAACCTGAAATGGGGATGACAGAACCCCCAGCCCCCTCTGAAACCAACTAGGGTTTACTAAAAACTTTTTCAATGAACCTGAAATGCCCTTCTAAAATGCCCATCATTTTTGTCTTGGTTCATAACCTCTGCTAGAAGTGATGCACATTTTCCTAGGCCATCTTAGGGTCTTTGAATTAAATCATAGAAATTTGAATTTGGGCATTTAAAATTATATAAAATATTTCAAATGCTCAAATATCTCCAAACTAAAATGTTTCATGTTGGAAATAATCCAACTATGGACCAGGAGTAGTTTGGTGATTTTAGGAGTTGCCTAAGTATTTTTAATAATTCAACAAACTTGTAGAGGAATTAAAAAACAGAAAATAGGGAATAACAGAAAACTTACCTGGCGCCCAGCACCCGGCCCACCTGCCGGCCCAGCCCAGCGCCGCGCTAGCGAGCTGCTTGCCGGCCAGGCAGGCAGGGAGGTGCCCGACGGCGGCCGTAGCGTGCGCCACGCAGCTGGCCGTCGCCCTGCTTCACCTCCTCGCCTCGTTGCTGGATGGATGAACTCCACGTCGAGCCGTGAACCCCCAGGACACCTCCATTCTCCCCCCAACTCCACGTCGAGCCGCCACCCCCTCGCCGTAGCCACGCCCTCCGTCAACCCCACGCCGTGCCGCCGTGTCCAGGAGCTCCGCCACCCTCCTCTCCTTCGAGCAAGCCGAGCCCCGAGTGCTCGCAAGGCCCGAGTCCACCGTATCGACCTCGACCGAACCGTCGTCGCCGGAGATCCCCTTCAACGCCGTCGTCGCTCCGGCCCGTCCCCGGCCGCACCAAGTGTTTCGTCGAACTCCCTGTGAGCATAACCATCTTCCCCTCCCTTCTTTTCTTGCCCTCGAGTATGTAGTGACCTCCCGGAGCTCAACCGCACCCACCGCCGCGGAGCTCGTCGCCGACGTGCTCTCGGTCACCCTCCGGCCACCACTTGGTGTCCATCGTGCTCACCACGTCATGTAGCACCTAACCAACTACTCCCCGCACCTCACCGACCCCTCTAGCCTCAAGTTCGCCTTCGGCCGAACTCCGGTGGCCGCCAAAGTCATCGCCGGCGCCAACTCCGGTCACCCCGACCCCAACGGACTCCACCAAGAGCTGCGGCTCGTCCTCAGCTCCACTCCGATGGCCTCCGCGACCCATTTGGTGGCCGGAACGGCCAAAACCACTTCCGCCGCCGCGTCGGGCTCGCCGGCGGCTAAACGCCGGTGCAGCCGACCTGGCTTTGACCGCGGGTGGGCCCTGGTTGACTCCGATGAGTCAATGACAGGTGGGGCCCAGCCCTGTTAACTAAATAGGTTTAGTTTTAACTAAACTTTAACTAAACTAATTACCCTGACACCCTGGACCCACAGTCAGGTTTGACCTGGACGTCTCCGTTGACCCTGACGTCATTCTGACGCATGGCTGACGCAATAAATTAATTTCTGGATTTATTCTAATATAGGAAATTCCAGAATATAGTTTAAACTTCAAAAATTCATAACTTTTAATCTGTAACTCCAAATCAAACAAGTTATATATGAAAAATGATCAGAAAAATCCAATCTATCCATCTGTACTGTTTTCATGCATGATTAAACAAGTTAATTTGCTGTTTAATGCAGAACAAGATAAAACACTTTAAAGGGCCATGTATGAGTTTGAAATTTGAACCTTTGGTTCAAATTGGTTCAAACCCTTCTAGTCTTAGTTGCATTAGCCCAACATACTCATATTGCCATGTTTCATGCATGCATCATATTGTCGCACATTGTTTGGTGATGGCTGTGTATCGGTGTTCTTTGCGGCAGGTTCTGCCTCCGAGGAGTACCGTGATTACCCTAGCGAAGAACCATATCAGTGCATCGAACCATCAGGCAAGCAACCAACCATTTGATCATATCGATACAATCCCATGTTCTCGCTCCTGCTCTCTTTTACTGCATTAAGACAACGCGTTTCAAACTACTGTGTGCTACGGTAGTTGAACCCATTTCTTCTGCATGACCTGTCATTGCCACAGTAACTAGATGAAACCCACTAGCATGTGTAGGAGTTGTTTGAGCCATATGTATGTGTTGTTCCTACCTTGCTATGCCTGCTATGCTTAGAGTCGTGTCAGGTCTGGTTCATCTGGGTGATGGGCTAGAGTGAAATGATTATGTCGGTAATGAGAGTGATGTGGTGAACACGATTTGGTAAAGGTATCGATGAGAGGCCATGTAGGAGTACATGGTGGGTTGTTTCATTGAAGCCGACCTTAAGCACTGAGATCTGTATGTGTGATTTAAGATACAACTACTACCATGCATTGGGCCCTGAAATATGACCCCGCTCGACTTCTTATTCACCCTAGTCCTCTGTCCAGGAGTTGCAAGTAGTTTTTGGTGTTTGTAGCCTACTGGAGGCCGTGGACAGCGCTGACCGTAGGGGTGGGCTGTGATGCGGTAGGTACGTGGCACGGTGTATCGAATACCCGTTAGGTATCTCGAGAACCTTGTACACATCATTCGGGGCCGTATGGGAAACCTCGGTCGGACTCCCTGCGGATGGAACCTGGATAGGCGATAAACCTGGACCAGAGACTTAGGTGTTTAGGTAGGTCGTGGTCTACACCCACGTCGGCTTTCGCTTGAAGTCTGCCGAGCACATGTCGTGTGCAGACGCTAAGTGGTGGAAACATGTATGAAGAAGTACACCCCTGCAGGGTTAACATGATCTATTCGAATAGCCGCGTCCGCGGTAAAGGACTACTTGGTTGCCTATACAGTTCATAGACAAGTTAATGGAAACTACTAAAAGCCTCAAGATAAGTGTGAGCGCCGAGGATGGCTCTTCCGTGGGAAGATGGAGGTGGATCCTCGGTAGTGTATTGAAGTGGTGAGTAGTGGACTCGTGTGCGCAAAACCATTTCAAGTTGGAGTCTCGTAGGATAGCCTAGCCAAGAGTCAAAGCTGGCTTGCTGCAATAACGCCACCAACCCTTCTTGATAATGTGCATGTATGTAGGATCTAATGTAAGTCTTGTTGAGTACCTTTGTACTCATGTTGCTATAATTTACATTTTTACAGAAGACGCTGCAACCCCTTCTGATGGGTTCTTCGTAGACGTTGACATCAATGAGTAGGCTAAGGCCCAGGTGGTGATCCTGAGCTTGTGAAGGACCACGTAGTATAGCTAGGCTTTCCAAGCCTCTTTTATTTTACTAGTTGTCTGTACTCAGACAAGTTACTTCCGCTGCTGGTTTGTATGACTGTATGACTTGAATGCTGGGTCGTGTGACCCGTACCTATGTGTATGTTATGTATGGCTCTCTGAGCCTTAAATAAAGTACTTGTGTCGTAGAGTCATGTTGTGATGCCTTGTTGTATTTACACATATCGAGCATATTGTGTGTTGATTGAAATGCTTGGTATGTGTGGGATCTGACTATCTAGTTGTTTATCTTTAGTAGCCTCTCTTACCGGGAAATGTCTCCTAGTGTTACCACTGAGCCATGGTAGCTTTCTACTGCTCTGGAACACTTAGGCTGGCCGGCATGTGTCCTTCTTCGTTCCTGTGTCTGTCCCTTCGGGGAAATGTCACGCATTGAGTACCGGAGTCCTGTTAGCCCGCTACAGCCCGGTTTACCGGAGTCCTGCTAGCCCAGTGCTACAGCCCGGACCCACTTGCTGATGACCGACACGTTCGATGCTGGGTCATGGATGCCTGTCCCTGTAAGTCTGTGCCACTTTGGGTTTACGACTAGTCATGTCAGCTCGGGCTCCTTATCATATGGATGCTAGCGACACTATCATATACGTGAGCCAAAAGGCGCAAACGGTCCCGGGCAAAGGTAAGGCGACACCCGTGGGGATACCGTGCGTGAGGCCGCAAAGTGATATGAGGTGTTACAGGCTAGATCGATGTGACATTGAGTCGGGGTCCTGACAGTATGCCTCCCAGGGGGCCATATTTAACCATGTGCTTTGGCATACTAATGGCGCACTGTTGTGTGATGCGCCATTAGTATACTTTGGCATACTAATGGCGCACTGTTGTGTGATGCGCCATTAGTATACTTTGGCATACTAATGGCGAACGGTTGTGTGATGCGCCAGTAGTATACTTTGGCATACTAATGGCGCACTCTGTAGTGATGCGCCATTAGTATGAATATTAGGTTTTATTCTTTTTTACTTTTCTGATTTTTGCACAGGTTACAAAATATATTATTTGACAGAATATAGACAACAACACACAGCAACAACAGATTCATCGAATACAATAGAAGATTAGTCTCCGAATACAATTCATCACATTAGTCTCTGAATTCAAAAGACCGAACAAGGATAAAACATTACAAGTCTCGAGACCGCGAGTATCGAGTTTGTCTTCACATTACAAGTCGATATCGATCATCTAAACTACCATCACATATAAGAGAGTTGCGGTCATCACGATGAGCATCATCGCGATGAAACTGGTCTTCATCCGGTTCCTCCAATGCTCCCTCCTCTCTCCCGCTAGATAGCGGGCGTATCTAGATTCGGCCTCCGCCCTAGTGGTGTACCCTTTGTAACTGTTACCGCTGAAATGGTGAACCAGTCTCCGACACTCCTCCTAGTCGTCATAGACTCCGGGAACCTTACCCTTGTACACGACATACGACGGAATCTCTATGCACAAGCCAAACAACAGACAATACATACATAAGCAATATATAAGTATGCAACAAAAGGATCAGAAGAGAAAAGCAAGACATGACATTAATAGCATGATTCATGGTCCTACTAATAAATAGCATCGATTACATCTAAGTTGAACGACTGTCCAAACCAAAGAGACATACAAGTTCATTAAAGTTTAATTACAACATGAGCCAATCAATGTTTCAGAACTACACATAGCATCACTACTGTCGACTCGACTCATGGGACCGGAGCATGGATGAAGCCGCCGTCTGTCGTGATGGTCATGAAATCGCGGGCGTTGTCAGCCTGCATTTGTAGCGTTTCGTCTATCTCCCTGTTGGACGGTTGATATCTGAGGTAGAACTGCCCCGAGGTATGAAGGACATCTTGATGGATGATGTCCGCAAACTCCGACTGGATGCGAAAGAATTCTTGTCTGATGTTCGCGTCCTGGATTGCCGACAAGCTCGCGACCCAATCTTTGAGATTATCTGGTAGCAGAAGGTGATGATGGTCCCTTACGATCGCCCGCATGTGATGGAGGGCGTAGTAGGCATCCTTCTGACCGCCAGGCGGCGGCTTGACGCAGCAGAACTTAGTATTGTGGGCAAACACGTGCTTGCCGTACCTACGAACTGGCCTGGTGAAGGTGCCTCCAGATTTGGCGTAGCCGGGGAGAACATCATCAAGAACTTTCTTGATATTTGTGTCATCCATCTTGGAGTCACGGTTCGGGTCGAAATACGTGGCCATGGAATATTTCGGGCTTAAGAGGATGAGTGTGCAATGTGTGTCACTGCACAGAACACAGAATGTTAGAAATAAAAGAACGATCGAAATCTAAGAAATCATATGTTACGGGATGGTTAAGGGATGACTTACTCGGGAAAGTAAGCCACGAGGAAGTTATCCTTATCTGGGTTTGCCAGAATGACGCCTTCGAGGTGTGAACTCACGACTTGGCGTTCCCCAGTGCTGCCCAAGAGCTTGGCACACATGTAGAAGGGGTCGACTATCACAATGTCCAGGGTCTTGTCTCTAATGATCCGCATCTCCATACTCAACGAAAACAGCCGAACGAAGGTGTAGTGCAGCGGATGAAGGTTAAATGTAGCAAAGATGTCATCAAACCGCAGGACGATCGTACCCCCGATGGCGCCATCCACAAAGCCCTCGCCCTCTGGCACCTTGGCCATGAAAACCGGGTATGCCACATCATTCTCTCTGAGACGCCGCTTCTCCAAAGAAAGAACACTGTCATGTAGACTCCGCATAGCACCGGTTGCAGCATTGAGCATATTTGTCGGTAGCATCGCCCTACCCACGACATGCACCCTCCTCGAGCTATACTTAGGTGAAGTTGGCCTGTCCTGAGCACGGATCGTACTCGGTGCCGGCTGGCTTGCACCCTTGTTACTCTTTCTTTTCCGTCCCTTCTTCGTCTTCTGTTGTAATGGGACCGAGTTCTGCTCACAGACCGCCTTCTTGAGTGTGTTGGGGCTGATAATATTTGGCACCTCGGCTATCTGAGGCTCGGTGAAGTCGGCAGCTGAAGGCGTCTCCTGAGAACTGAACACCAGACGACGCCTGTTGCAACTGGGTTTCTCCGCCGTACCAGCTAGATCGCGGTCGTCTTGGTTGGGTTCTTGAGAAAGAGGCCCACAGAATTCGTCATCGTACCCATGTTCAGCAAAGTACTTATCGATGTTGCTAAATGTACGGCCATCGTCGTTGTCGTCGTCGTCCAGATCCTGTGCCATATGCATGTTCGGATCCTGTGCCATAGGGATGTCCGGCATGTCCGGTAGCGTTGCGGCGGTCTTGCCATGGCTTGGCTCCGGCACGACTGGTGGTGTTGTCTTTGGGGTGGTGTCCCCGCCCACAAACGAATCTGTCTCTTCGGCCAAAGCAGGGGCCAGCTTAGGCAGGTGCTGAGGGTCATCAGATCATCTTCGTCGGCCCTGGCGGGTTGAATTGGAGGTAAAAACTCGTCGCAGCGTGGCAGCACCTGAACCAGTTGAACCCCATACACGGTGGGTGGCATCGGTTTACCGTGGGACACGGGGTTGCCCGGTTGAACGATTTTGCCCTTGGCGACATCGACCAACTCGTCGTTCACGAAGTGCAGGAGAGTGCACGGAACGTTGGCGGCGCCCTGCGAAAACATGTAGGTCGTCAGGGATGCCCAGTCAAAGGCAAGGAGATGAAGTCCTCGGCCGAGAGGCTTAATTAGTTACCGTGATGATGGTGTCGAGCTCGGCTAATGTCGAGGCACCGCCAATGGCGGACGTGCAACTGACGGAGGGGCCGCTTGCTGGCGAGGTGCCGGCCGGCGTACACCCGGGTGCATTAAGCTCCAATGCTAGCGTCGGAGACACCAATACCGCCGCCGCCGGAGACACCAATGGCGCCGCCTGCGCGTTGTGCGAGTTGCTGGCCAAGTAGCTGGGAATCGGGGGCGGCCCCTATTGGCCACTCGCAATCCACGTCGTTATCCCATGAATCAAGGTAGGCATAATGCCGGTGAGCGTCGATCCCAGTTGTTGTTGGACTTGCTCTTGGACCATCTCCGGAATCCGTGCCACTTGCGCCTTGAGTGCTTCAACCTTGCGCGACTGGCTTTCCAAGCTGGTCTTTTTCTCCTTTCGCCCACCAGCGGTATAGTATGACGACCATTTTGTGGACAAGCCTTTGCCGGCCACACGACCAGCTGACGTTGGCTTACTGAGCTTATCCTTGTTTTTCATTACGTTCAACGCCCTATTCAAAGGGGTGTGGAAAGGGGAGCTCTGAGACGACCCCGCGCTACTGCTTTCTTTGTCCTGCGGAAGGAACGTGAACCATTTAGAAATATTGGGGATTAATTAGAATGCAACCATATGGAGCTAATTACGCGGGGGTGTATTCCTTACCAGAACAAGCTCAAGCGCCTTGGTCTTCGGATCCGTGTAAGCTCCTTTGTTACCGGGTCCTCCTTGTACCGGGCCCTGAGAAAGTTCCTGGTCTGCTTGTCATGGTATTTCTTGAAGCGGGGCGGTAGGCCTTGCTCGGCACGCTCCATGTCCTCCTTGTCCCATATAGGCTCCGCCACTCTGTAACCGCCGGGACCGAGTTGGTGGACCCCTAAGTTCAACTGCCGCATTTCTTTCCCCCACTGACTTGATTCGTAGGTTGCGGGGCTCTTGCACTTGATCTTGAACTCCTTGTAGTCATCTTCGCTAATCAAAGGATATTTCGCCTTGATCTTCTCATAACTATCACCTTTGTCAATCATTGCCTTCACCGTGCTTTTCCAAGTAGACAGGGTCGTGCTCATCCTCGTGAGGGCGGCACCGTTCACTTTATACCCCGAGAGGCGTGTGTTTGCAAATTTAGCGGGGAACTTGTATCGTTCGTGCAGCTTCGTGAAGAGGAGGCTGCACAAATTCCCTCGGTCCTTATGCCTTAGGTTCTCGGTGTTGATCGAGGAGGTGCTCCGGAGAATGCACCCGAGCTGAACCGAGTACCCCTTGACTACGTGTTTGGGCGCCGTTGGATGCCCGTCGGAGTTCACTTCAGTAAATTCCTCCCTGACGGTGCCGAGCACGTTCGGGCGCTGGTCCTTCCGTTGCCTCTTCGGTTGGCTGCCATCTGTGCGTGCGCCGCCATCATCAGTGGTGGCATCTGCGGCGCCATCATCAGTGGTGTCATCCCCGACGCCACTAGGGGTTGTGTAGTCAGGATCGGTGTCTTCCACGGTGTCCTCATAGCGGTGAGGTTCTTCCTCCGACTCCTGGGACAGCTCCTAGAATTGCTTGCCACCCGAACCGCCGGCCTCATCGTTGTGGGCCATGTTTCACTCTAAATAGGAAAAAAGTTTGGTCAAAAAGTTGGTTATTGTCAAGGAACAAGATCATGGTCTCATCATTTAGGGTTTGTCGACACCGAGGCATCCTAAAAGCTAAGCTTTTATCATTTAGGGTTTGTCGACGCCGAGGCACCGTAAAAGCCTAAGCGTACATCATTTAGGTTCTCATCGACACCGAGGCACCCTATAGAAGCCAAGTTAAGTTTTCATCATTCAGGGTTTATCGCTGCCGAGGCACCCTAGGTTAGGCCTAATCACTTGGCACTAATCACTTGGCTCTATTGCCACCTATGTTGAGTTTATCATCTAGGGTTTATCGATGCTAAGGAGAATTCTAAGTTGGGCCTAATCACTTGGCTCTATTGCCACCTATGGTTTAATGCAGCAAGAATGGCGGGGCAGTTGATCCTACTTAACTAAGTACTAAGATACCCCGGACCATGCATTAGTCGCAAGTACCCCGTATGTCCTATTTTTAGCAAAGTCATGCTAAAATTCATGGAAAATTTCAGCATGACCTTTGCTGAAAATAGGACATATGGAGTACCCGAATTTGCCAGACCAGAAGTTAATCGACATTCCGGCAAACTCAAGGGCCTCTCGGGGTACCTGCAAATTCATCACGACACAATGGTCGGAGACGAAACCCAGCAAACTAGCACCACAATGTGCCTCCACTTTCATATGGATGAAAAGGCCACAGACCATATGGTCCTCTGCTTGCATATGGACAAAAATCAGCTCAACTTATGTGAGCTTCCATTCCAGATCTAATAGGTCACCCAACAAAAATTATAAGTCCTCACACCATATATACTTTATCACATTATAAGTCCTCACACCATCAACTATGAAAAAATCGGAGAGTATAAGTCTGGTTACATTCACCCAAGTCCAAACATAAAATTATGTCCAACATAGTACAACCCACTTTGATAATTTCATAGGATTTAATATACCAAACGAAACCTGACAAGTGATATGTGTTTTAAGTATCTACAGAACTAACTAGCAGCAGCTGTGCAATGACAAAATTCTGGAGTTATGCTATGCAATCTAGAATGTAGTCTAAGGGGAACTAACTAGCAGCAGCTCATCTAGAACACATGTGAGTACCTCAATGGAAATAGTAACATCAAGAAGAAAAGAAGGAGCATTGTCCCACAGTAGCAACAGCAGGTGTTCAATTAGTCAAGCAGCAGGAACACACAAGCAAAGCATGTGTTCAATTAGTGAAGCAGTTGGTGTGACTATACAAATTACTCTACTGATACATGATACATGTGTCATGTGCATTGATCTCTATAGACTTGTTCTCTGACCAAACATCTTCATCTCACTACATGGACAACGTAATGTACTATTATGTCCACTCACAGACCAAAAAATTGCAACCAATAACAAACAAATTCCTAACAGTTCCATGGAGCTACTGGATTAAGTGAGAGCTATATGCGGGTTTTTTTAAACAAGTGAGAACTCCTACATGCTTGCCAGGCCATGAAAAAATGAGTGTTGTTTCCAGAATTATTTCTTAGAGTGAATACAGTATGTTCTCCAAAACTCAGCAAACAATATGCAGATCATTCTTAGTGTCTCTTGCTTTTCTGATAGCCAAATAGCCACTAATAATATGCCATTGGGATCATCATCACTTCAAATCATTTGTCTGGAAACAAAGGAATGTATAAACTGAATTTGCAGAATAATAAAGACAAATATGAGTTGCTAGCTGTTATGAGGCACCAGATATGTCTTTGCTTGCTGCAGCTGTGGTTCTGTGTCATTGATGTCCTAGGAGTTTTCTCAAATTTTACTAGCTCAAGTGTGATGCTATTTCCTGTTACCTATGTGTGCCACAATTACTTTGTAACATAATTACCCTTTCATAAACTAAGCAATTAACATGAGCACATAGTTACATACTAGTATGTTTCACACAAAAGCAAACAAATCTCTTGGAATGTGTCACGAAATTGAGTTTTAACCAACTGCCATATATAATTTTGTTATTAAGCACAGATCATTTTTGTTCAGGTTTCTTTTCCAGAAGAAGTATAAATCTGCTCCTAAACAAACAAGGCCGGCCCTGTGGCGAGTTGGATAACAGCTTGCTACACTGATAGAGAGGAAGAAGAAATCGAAGGGGGGAGGGGAACCGGTGCAGCTCACCGAGAGGAAGATGATGGCGAGCTCGTGCGGGGCCAGGGTTGACGAGGTGAAGCGGATCGACGGTGAGGCCGCGGTGCCGGAGGTGGAAGAAGACCTCGATCCGCACGATGCAGAGTCGTCGAGCTCGAACGGCTGGCCGTAGATGACGTAGAAGAACACTGCAGAGCTCCTGGACTGCTTGGTGGGGTGCGGGGATGATGGTGGTCGCGGGGACGATGTGGTGACGGGGCCGACCTAGTCAGGTGAAGCAGCGCGAGGGGAGGGGAAGTGGGAAGGTGCTAGGGTGTGGAGCGGGCGCGGGGGTCGTTGGAACGGGC
>NC_041382.1:338200295-338200863 GCF_002162155.2 Triticum dicoccoides
GGGGGAGCCGAAGCGGGTGTGGAGCGGGCATGGGGGTCGTCGGAGCGGGCCGGGGGTCGTCAGAGCGGGTGTGGCGGGGGAGGGAAGGGGGATCTGGCGAGGGAGAGGGAAGGGGGGATCGGGCGAAGGGGTATCCAGCTAGAGGGGGGAATGTTAGTAATGGCGCACCCTCCGCTGGTGCACCATTTGTAGTTTTTTTTTCTGATAGCAATGGCGCACCCTCCTCTGGTGCGTCATTAGTAACTTTTTTTCTGATAGCAATGGCGCACCCTCCTCTGGTGCGCCATTAGTAACTTCTTTTTTTCATTATTTCTTGTTGCATCTAATAATTTGTTTTTTTATCAAATTTGTTATTTTCATGAGGACTAGAACAGAAGATATCATCAAATATCATCAATTTTTTTAAATATCATCAAATTTGTTTTTTTATTTTTAATTGAAAATATCATCAAATTTGTTATTTGAAAATATCATCAAATTTGTTATTTGAAAATATCATCAAATTTGTTATTTAAAAATATCATCAAAAAGTGGGGGAGGGTGCGAGGTGTCGGCGGCGGCGCTGGAG
>NC_041382.1:338201039-338231799 GCF_002162155.2 Triticum dicoccoides
CGAGGGGGATCTGGCGAGGGGGATAGCTATCGAGAGGGAGGGGGATCGAGATCGAGTGTCCTCATGAATATTCAATATTTTTTCATATTGAATATGAAAAAATATCATCAAATTTGAAAAAATATTCATGAATTCAAAAAGTGCCCATGAAATTTAAAAATATTCATGATATCAAAAAGTGCCCGAGAAATGAAGACTACGATTTAAATACAATCGATCTTAGCTAGCTATCTGTTCACAATCTTCTTGCCCTTCTTTTTCGCAAATGGAGTTCTTCTATGGAACGGACGTCCTTTAGGTAGGGTGGTCCTGCTTCTTCTTGTGGTGTATGCTGCTACTTCATCGTCGTTGTCATATTCGATCTTCAAGTCGTCGTACTTGTCGAAGTTTTGCTCATTGGCTACTCCATCCATTCCGATGATCTTCCTTTTGCCTCTCCTCACGACAACACCACAGGGCTTTGACGGGTCGGTAATGAAGAAGCATTGGTCCACTTCGGAAGCCAGTACCCATGGCTCATTTTTCGCGGTGACGTTTGCGCCCGCGCTCTTGGAGTTGCCTTCGGGTATAACCATGGTGGTGAAATACTGGTCTTATTTTAGGATGCTCTTGGCCCATCTGACACGGAACATCGGGACCTTCTCTCCAGTGTATCTCAGGTCCCAGATCTCCTCGATCCTTCCATAGTATCTGTCCTTGTCGTTACCGGTGTAGGATTCCATCGTTACCCCGGAGTTCTGATAACCATCGCTCTTCATGTCCTTGTCCTCGGTGGTGAATGTGTAGCCGTTGATATCGTATGCATCATAGGTCATCAGGTTGTGCTCGGCGCCCTGTGACAAGGCAAATATGAGTTGTTCTTCCGCGGAAGAATCCTCATGTAAATGGTACGACAAAAGCTTCTGCTTGAACCAACGCGTGAAACATGAGTTGTGCTCTTTGATTATATCTCTGTCCGTCCTCTGTTGGCCTCGGTCATTGTACGTCTTCTCAATAAAGGTTTTGTGATCTACCACCCAAGGATCGACCACGTATATGTGTTGTAGCGCGACTAGGTTTGCTCTTTCAAAGTCGGCGAGTCGACCCTTGAAGTCGACATGCATTTCGCGCGACCCTCACGGTGACCCCATCCAGCGAGCCTGCCGAGGTGCCTGTTGACGGGCAGACCAACGGGGTTCTCAATGCCTAGATAATTCGTGCAGTAGGAGATGCACTCTTCGGTTAGAAAGCCCCTGGCTATGCTTCCCTCCGGACGTGACATGTTGTGAACGTATCCTTGATGACACCATTTATCCTTTTGAACGGCATCGTGATGTGCAGGAACGTTGGCCCGAGTTGGATGATATCCTCCACGATATGGACCAGCAGATGCACCATAACGTCAAAGAATGCGGGCGGGAAGTACATCTCAAGCTCGTATAGTATCACCACGATCTCTTCCTGTAGCCTTCTTAGTTGCCTCACGCCAACCGACTTCCGAGAGATGACATCGAAAAAGTTGCATAGGCCAAATAGCGTTTCACGGACGTGCGCATCCATGATCCCACGGATTGCAACAAGAAGTATCTGCATCATCAGCACGTGACAGTCGTGAGACTTCATCCCGCTGAACTTCTGCTTCGCTGGGTCTAGGTATCTGCTTATCTTCCCCGCGTAACCGTAAGGAAGTTTTACTCCTACGAGGCAGGTGAAAAACTGCTCGATCTCCTCCTAACTTAGAGTGAAGCACGCGGGAGGGTAGTCATTTCCCGTCTTCTTGGCCTTTTTCCCTTTGCAACGAATTTCTGTGTCCTGCTTCGCCTCATCATCATCATCATCATCATCATCATCACCATCATCATCATCATCATTAGCATGAAGCTCCTGCCTGATGCCCATTGATTTCAAGTCTGCCCTTGCTTTCGGCCCATCTTTGGTCCTCTCTGGCATGTTGAGCAGGGTACCAAGCAGACTCTCGCACACGTTCTTCGTGATATGCATGGCATCAAGGCTGTGAGGCACACGGTGGATCTTCCAGTACGGCAAGTCCCAAAAAATAGACCTCGTTTTCCATACCTTCAGCAGCGGCTCTGGCGCCTTTCGCTTCTTTCCCTGCTCTGGCGCCTTTTGCTTCTTTCCCGGCAGTGGGCAATCTTTCCAATTTTTCAACAGCCTGTATATTTCCTCGCCGCTCCTCGTACGCGGGCGTCTTCGGGGTTCGGTTTCACCATCGAACAGATCCTTGTGTTTCCTCCACGGGTCATCATCGCGAAGCCACCTTCGATGTCCCATGAACACGGTTTTCGAAGACCCGGGATCTCTATCTAGCTGGCGATACGTTGTGTCATCC
Organism: Triticum dicoccoides; assembly: GCF_002162155.2. Taxonomy (NCBI): domain Eukaryota; kingdom Viridiplantae; phylum Streptophyta; class Magnoliopsida; order Poales; family Poaceae; genus Triticum; species Triticum dicoccoides. The sequence goes on from NC_041382.1 coordinate 338,203,369, forward strand.
ATGCACCTGACGCATCCAGAAAATCCATGGACCACCTGCCCCGCGACATATCCGTAACCGAGATAGTCATGCACCGTCGTGAGCAGTGCGGCTATCATAGGGAAATATTCTTTCTCTGCGGCGTCCCACATATTGGCTGGCGTTTTCCACAGCGTGTCTAGCTCCTCTTTCAACAGCCCCAGATACAGATTGATGTCGTCCCCTGGTTGTTTTGGCCCTTCAATTAGCATACTCATGTGAATGTACTTCCTCTTCATGCACAACCAGGGGGGAAGGTTGTACATCCACACAAACACAGGCCAGGTGCTATGTGTGCTTCTCTGGCTGCCAAACGGATTGACTCCATCGGTGCTCGCGCCCAGTACGATGTTCCTTGGATCCTTCCCAAATTCTGGGTGTTCGAAGTTCAATGCTTGCCACTGGCTCCCATCCTAAGGGTGACTCAGCATCTTGTCTTTTTTATTTATCTCCAGGTCATTTGCGTCATCTTCTCGCTTCTTCTCCTCCCTATCCGCATGCCAACGCAGGAGCTTTGCTACCTTAGGGTCCGCGAAATACCACTGCAGACGAGGAGTGATCGGAAAGTACCACACCCCTTTTTGAGGAGCTTTCTTCCTCTTCTTGTATCGAGTGACGCCGCACACCGGACATATGGTAGACTCCGCGTGCTCGTCCCGATAAATGATGCAATTCTTCATGCACACATGGTATTTCACGTGCGGTAAATCCAGAGGACACATGACTTTCTTCGCCTCCTTAAAACTGGTCGGGCACTTGTTCCCCTTGGGAAGACGTTCGTGTCAGAATGACATGTTCTCGTCGAAGCATGTGTCAGTCATTTTGTGTTTTACCTTCATCTCCAGAGCCATGAGCGTTACTTTCAGGCGGGTATCCTCGGGTCTGCATCCTTCATACAATGGAGTAACCGCATCTATCTCCAGTTGATCCAGCTTGGCTTTCTCTCGGGCAGCAGCTCTTGCGTTATCCGTCTGCTTGAGAAGGAGCTCTTGAATATGAGGGTCCTGCACCCAGCCCATCGATGGTCCATCATCGTCTGCTCCGCCGGCATCTTCATCTTCATGATCATGCCCTTCGTCTGCTCCGGCATCTTCCTCATCATCATGTCCGGCATCTTCTACATGATGACTGTGTACAGCATCACCGTCGTGATCATGTCCTGGAGATTCTTTGTCTTCTCGCCCGCCCAAGCCGCGGTGGTTGTCTTGCTGCCCTTCCTCATTTCTTGCCCGGCCCCCATGGACGACTTCATAGTCATCTTCATCACCTTACCACCGATAGACATCCATGAAACAACGCAAGATCAGGTGGTCCCGCACCTGCCCGGAATCCGGGTCTGCAATAAGGCTGTTCAGCTTGCATCTTCGACACAGACATCTTATCTCCGTCTCGTTCTTTTGAAGCATCTCGGCCTTCGCGGAGCTCAAAAACCTATTCACGATGCCCTCGGTCATCGTGCGGACCATGGTCGCCTACGGGGTAGAGAAAAACGATATTTTAGAAGCAAGAAAAAATTTGGCATGACTTTCCCTAAAAATAGGACCAAAAAGAATGCATAGTGCCAAAATTCTTGCCGAAACGGAAATGAATCAACATTCCGGCAAAATATTGGCAACTATCGCATTTCAAATACCGGTACCTTCAAACACAAACATATATGCAACACCACAAACATACATAGATCTAGCTAGGCCACAAAAAGTGCATGTGCACGTTGTTGGAGCGAGCTAGGGAGAAAAAAAGTAGATCTACATCATGAAGATAGCTTTCCCCTTACTTACCTATCAAAAAAAGGTAATTTCACCACTTAATTTTGATGAATCTATGGTGCAAATGAGGTGAGGAGGAGGAGGCAGCCGACAAGCTTGGAGAAGGAGGTGGAGGGAATGAAGTGGGGAAAGTGAGTGTGTAGGTGTGGTTGTCCAAAATATCTAGCTGGTCCCATGTTACTAATGGCGTACCACACAGCCATGCGCCATTAGTAACCCAACATACTAATGGCGCACCTCCTGGCCATGCGCCATTAGTAGTTTTGCAAAAAAAGTAATATATATATATATATATATATATACTAATGGCGCACCGTTGCAAAGTGCGCCATTACTAGTTTAAACTAGTAATGGCGCACTTTGCAACGGTGCGCCATTAGTAGTTTTGCAAAAAAACAGAATAAAAAAAATACAGTAGTGGTGCACTCCATGGCTGGTGCGCCATTACTAGTTAGAACTACTAATGGCGACTTTGCCAGGATGCTCAATTAGTATGTTTGGAAAAATGAAAAAAAAAATGTTACTTGTGGCGCACCTTGTGCCTGGTGCGCCATTAGTGTCTTCCACACTAATGGCGCATCACCACATGGTGCACCATTAGTATATAGTAGTGGCGCACCTCTTCTCTGGTGCGCCATTAGTGTCAATTTCATCTATAGCCCTTTTCCTAGTAGTGTCTAAGAGGCCGAAAGTCAGGTCGTATTGTAAACAGCGCAACTGTGTTGTGGGCCTTTAGCAAGCCGAAAGAGAAACCGGGCTGTTATTGGACCATGAAGGGCATGGGCCGTTAAGAGGCCAAAACTAAGGTCCGACTACAAATGGCCCAACTCATTTATGGTCCGTTAACAGGCCGAAAGGCACACGGGGCCGGGAATTGGCCCAACACTTAAATGGGTCGCTGAAAGGCCAAAACTCAGGTCCGACTACAATTGGCCCAACTGAATTATGGGCCATCAACAGGCTGAAAGTGACACCGGGCCAGAAATTGGCCCAACACTTAAATGGGCCGCTAAAAGGCCAAAACTCAGGTCCACTACAAATGGCCCATCAGATTTATGGGCCGTCAACAGGCTGAAAGACACACCGGGCCGGAAATTAGCCCAACATTTAAATGGGTCGCTGAAAGGCCGAAATATGTACATCCTGAAAATTGGCCCATCCATTAAATGGGCCGTTAACAGGCCGAAATCTCATCGGGCCGATATTGAGCCCAAATATATAGCACGCTGTTAATGGGCTCGAACTGACGATGGGCTGCAATGGTGTCAAATCTTTAATGGCCCGAATTGGCACATCTCGTATGCGTCGTGGGCTTAAATGGACCTGACACAAGTAGGTCTTATATGGGCCGGCCTGCTAATTTTTACTGGGCCGGCCTTTTTCACCGGAATGGGCCACTGTTGGGCCGTGCCACGTGTCGACCTATCATAGGCGCCTCCTGTCCAATGAGTGGATGACATCTGTCCCAACGATGAGCCGACACGTGTTTCCTCTAGCCAATGATGATTTTACACGTGGAAAATCCCCATTGGTCGGGGCTGTTCACGGGTTATCGGATCCAAAACCCGATCCGATAGCTTAACGGCGTTCCGTTACGGTGGATGCCACATGTCGGTCACCCTTGACGAAAGCACTTCTGTGACGCGTGATTTATCGTCATGGAAGAGGACACTTCCGTGATGATAATTTTGGTAATGTCATGGAACACTTCTACGACAGCACAGGTATGACTATCTTGATTCTGTCATAAATTTGTCATGGATGTACATGCATGACAAAAAACGTGACCTACTGTGACAAACACGTATCATCATGGAAGTGTATTATTTTTGTAGTGGAGGGGCCCACAACGGTGGGCGACCGCCCTATCCCCCTGGGCGCGCCCTCCGTCCTTATCGACGCCTCGTGGCTTCTCTGACTCACACTCCAACTCCTCTGGATGTCTTCTGGTCCAAGAAAAATCATCGCGAAAGTTTTATTCCATTTGGACTCCATTTGGTATTCTTTTTCTGCGAAACTCTGAAACAAGGAAAAAACGGAAACCGGCACCGGGCTCTAGGTTAATAGGTTAGTCCCAAAAATCATATAAAATAGCATATTAATGCATATGAAACATCCAAAACAGATAACATAATAGCATGGAACAATCAAAAATTATAGATACATTGGAGACGTATCAAGCATCCCCAAGCTTAATTCCTGCTCATCCTTGAGTAGGTAAATGATAAAAACATAATTTCTGATGTGGAATGCTACGTAACATATTTATCCATGTAATTTCTTTATTGTGGCATGAATGTTCAGATCCATATGATTCAAAACGAAATTTTAATATTGACATAAAAACAATAATACTTCAAGCATACTAACAAGGCAATTATGTCTTCTCAAAATAGCATGTCCAAAGAAAGCTTATGCCTACAAAATCATATAGTCTGGCTATGCTCCATCTTCATCACACAAAATATTTAAATCATGCACAACCCCGATGACAAACCAAGCAATTGTTTCATAGTTTTGATGTTCTCAAACTTTTTCAACTTTCATGCAATACATGAGCGTGAGCCAGGGATATAGCACTATAGGTGGAATAGAAGGTGGTTGTGGAGAAAAAGAGAGAGGGAAATAGTCTCACATCAACTAGGCGTATTAACGGGCTATGGAGATGCCCATCAATAGATACCAATGTGAGTGAGTAGGGATTGCCATGAAACGGATGCACTAGAGCTATAAGTTTATGAAAGCTCAAAAAGAAAACTAAGTGGGTGTGCATCCAACTTGCTTGCTCATGAAGACCTAGGGCAATTTGAGGAAGCCCATCATTGGAATGTACAAGCCAAGTTCTATAATGAAAAATTCCCACTAGTATATGAAAGTGACAAAATAGGAGACTCTCTATCATGAAGATCATGGTGCTACTTTGAAGCACAAGTGTGGAAAAGGATAATAACATTGCCCCTTCTCTCTTTTTCTCTCATTTTTTGGCCTTCTCTTTTTTTATTTGGCCTTTCTCTCTTTTTTTCATTTCCTCATATGGGACAGTGCTCTAATAATGAATATCATCACACTTTTATTTACTTACAACTCAAGAATTACAAATGGATACTAGAACAAAATATGACTCTATATGAATGCCTTCGATGGTGTACTGGGATGTGCAATGAATCAAGAGTGACATGTATGAAAGAATTATGAATTGTGGCTTTGCCACAAATACGATGTGAACTACATGATCATGCGAAGTAATATGACAATGATGATGTGTGTCATAATAAACGAAATGTTGGAAAGTTGCATGGCAATATATCTCAGAATGGCTATGAAAATGCCATAATAGGTAGGTATGGTGGCTGTTTTGAGGAAGGTATATGGTGGGTTTATGGTTCCGACAAAAGTTGTGCGGGACAAGAGAGGCTAGCAATGGTGGAAGAGTGAGAGTGCGTATAATCCATGGACTCAACATTAGTCTTAAAGAACTCACATATTTTTGCAAAAAATCTATTAGTCATCGAAACAAAGTACTACATGCATGCTCCTAGGGGGATAGTTTGGTAGGAAAATACCATCACTCATCCCCGACCGCCACTCATAAGGAAGACAATCAAAAAATATCCCATGCTCCAACTTCGTTACATAACGGTTCACCATACGTGCATGCTACGGGATTCACAAACATAACACAAGTATTTCTCAAATTCACAACTACTCACTAGCATCACTCTAATATCACCATCTTCATATCTCAAAACAATCATAAGGAATCAAACTTCTCATAGTATTCAATGCACTTTATATGAAAGTTTTTATTATCTCCCTCTTGGATGCCTATCATATTAGGACTAAATTTATAACCAAAGAAAATTACCATGTTGTTTAGAGACTCTCAAAATAATATAAGTGAAGCACAAGAGTTCATCAATTTCTATAAAATAAAGCCACCGCCGTGCTCTAAAAGATATAAGTGAAGCACTAGAGCAAAATTGCCTAGCTCAAAAGATATAAGTGAAGCACATAGAGTATTATAATAAATCACAATTCATGCGTGTCTCTACTCTTATAAAAAACGAGTTGGAGATGATGATGTGCCTACCATCCTACAATATAGACCGTCCAATCTATATCTAACGGATAGAAAGTTAATGATGGCAATTTTGCAAAAATATACCCGCACCCCTCTCCACATTTACAGATAAGGCCTTCCCTCGTTCATCTTTGTCTCTCACAAGATAAACAACTCGTATAAATGCATCTTGATATTCCATGCAACACATGGCCCTCTTGCTAGTCTCTCCCAAAAGGTGTATACAGCAAGGATGATTGTGGCAAACTAAAAAGCAAAGACTCAAATAATGCAAGATGCTCCAAGCAAAACACATATCATCTCGTGAATAAAAATATAGCCTCAAGTAAAGTTACCGATAGACGAAGACGAAAGAGGGGATGCATTCCGGGGCATCCCCAAGCTTAGGCTCTTAGTTGTCCTTGAATATTACCTTGGGGTGCCTTGGGCATCCCCAAGCTTAGGCTCTTGCCACTCCTTATTCCATAGTCCATCAAATTCTTTCCCAAAACTTGAAAACTTCACAACACAAAACTCAATAGAAAATCTCATAAGCTCCGTTAGTATAAGAAAATAAATCACAACTTTTGGTACTGTTGTGAACTCATTATTTATTTATATTGGTGTAATATCTACTGTATTCCAACTTTTCCATGGTCTTTTCCATGGTTCTTACCCCCCGATACTAGCCATAGATTTGTCAAAATAAGCAAACAACACATAGAAAAACAGAATTTGTCAAAAACAGAAGGGTCTGAAGTAATCTGGAGATTTCAAATACTTGTGTAACGCCATTTTTTTTGAAAAATTAGGATGTCCTAAGAATTTTGTTTATGAATATTCTTCAGAAAGAATCAGTATTTTATCGCGCTTCCGCTAAAAATGAAAATTAATCTCCTGGGTGCAAAAAATTCTGTTTTTCAACAAGATCAAATCAACTATCACCGTAATCTATCCCAAAGGCCTTACTTGGCACAAACACTAATTAAAACACAAAACCACATCTAACTAGAGGCTAGATAAATTATTTAATGCAAAACAGGACCTAAAAAGCAAGAAAAAAATTGGCTAGCCTCCCAACAAACACTTTTCTTTAAAGCCTTTTAGCTAGGTGATGATAATTTCAATGATGCTCACATAAAAGAGAAGAATTGAAGCACAAAGAAAGCATCATGGAAAACGTGACAAACACATACAAGTAAAACATACTTCCTATGCATAGGCATTTTATAAGCAAACAAATTATCAAGGCAAGCAAGATCTACCATATGCAAGGAAGAAGAAAGAAACAATAACAATCTCAACATAACGAGAGGTAATTTTGTAACATGAAAATTTCTACAACCATAGTTTCCTCTCTCATAATAATTACATGTAGGATCATAAGGAAATTCAACAATATAGCTATCACATAACATATTCTCAACACGATCCACATGCATGCAAAGTTGACACTCTTCCAAAATAGTGGGATTATCATAAAATAAAGTCATGAGCTCTCCAAACCCACCTTTATCAAATAATTCATAAGATTGATCAATCTCTGTCGAATTCGGGGTTCCGGCAAACCCTTGAGGTTCGAACTCTGGGGTGTGCACGAAGATCTCTCTCTCTCTCTTCCTAGCTTGCTCTCGCAACGATCTCAAGGTCTAGCTCGCCGACCCAAGGAACAAGAGACACGAGGGTTTATACTGGTTCGGGCCACCGTTGTGGTGTAATACCTACTCCAGTGTGGTGTGGTGGATTGCCTCGTGGGCTTGTTGAGGAGAGGTGTTCTTGAGCTCAATGAGCCGGTGTGTCTGAGGATGGTCCGAATGATCCGTCCCTTGCTATGGTGGTGGCTAGCCCTATTTATAGAGGCCCTGGTCCTCTTCCCAAATTTTAGGCGGGAAGGGATCCCACAACGACCAATTTTGTAGGGAGATAACTAGTACAAGTTATCCTGACAAAAGGTGGTCTTCGCCTGCCAAAGGTTCTGGTGGTGATGCAGCCGTGGGCTCCACGGTGACCTCCGTCCTGCCGTCCTGCCGGTCTTGGTCTTGTTGCACCGATATGGAAACCTTTACTTGATGCCTCGGGACTCCTCGCCTGCGCCTGCCCCTTTAGCACCAAAGAGGAAACTGGCACTTTGCGTCGGCTGGCGCCCGCTTGGCTTCGGTCGTCATGGCTCACGCCACGCGAACCTTGCGAGGTGTCCCCTGCCTTGATATTTCCGCTCCTCGGGAGCCAACCTAGTGAGACTGCCCCTGAGGAGGTCCTGTGTCGTCTGCCTCGCGAGGCTTGGCCCCTTGCGAGGGTCTTGAGTGGTTGCTGATGAAGATGGGTCGTATCGGGCCGCCGGTAGAGCCACGCCGTAAAGTTCATCCTGTGAAGGTGAACAAAGGTGTGAAGAAGCGTTCTCGTGTCGAAGCTGAAGATGTTGTATCTGAAGAAGATGATATCGAAGTTGATTCTGAAGATGAATTTGCAGTGGTACGTCTTTTGTACTTTATGTGACTGACTAGTTGTACTTGCAATGATTTAATTGTGTCTGGGCTTTTTTGCTGGCCAGGCGAGGCTGGTCATTGTTTGCATCAATCGAGGGTGGTACTGATGTTGTTTCAATAGTTGAACTTGTGAAATCTTTTCTTTTTTCTACTTGCCTTCATATGCTTGTTTTGTTTCTATATTCATTTATTTAAGGTGTGGCTTCTTTATTTTCATTTACAGCCTGTTAGCGTTATGAGTCCGGTCAAGTCGGTGGGACGCAATGCCGGAAAAGTTGCCTTGGATGAAGGTGACCAACGGAAATTGAACTTGATTGTACGATGTTCGTTGGGAGAGGTTGAAGCTTGTGCTAAATTGCTTGAGAGTGGACATGTGGCTAGGGTTCGTGCAGCTGGTTTGGGTTCTATCTTCAATTGGAGGGTTAAGTCTAACATTTCCCGCCCTCTGATGGGAGTTTTGTACCTGAGGATAGATCCTGATACGATGACTCTTGACATGGCTGAGGCTAATAAGAAGCTTCGCATCACTAGCGATGGTGTACAACAATTATTTGGGTTCCCTCGTGGTGGTCGTTCTCCGCCAAGGCCGTCAGAGGATGGATATGACGACGCTCTGATGAAGTTAAGATCGGAGCTTGACATTAGCAGGAACATAGATACCAAGACAAAGGATTTGAGGAATAATCTCAAGGTGCTCGTAAAGGATCCTAGCAAAGATGACCTTGCTCTGAAAGTGTTCTTCATTATTGTGTTTATGAAGGTTGTGTTGCCTGGTGCCGCCCCGCGTGTTTCCAGAGAGGCAGCAATGTTTGAGGGTCTCGTCTTTGAGGACATGGCTAATATGGATTATTGTCAGCTGATGTTTGATGAGCTTAGAAGGGCTATTGTCAGGTACCAAGATGGTGTTACGATGGGGAAGGCAATCACAGGCTGTGCTATAGGGCCTGTACTAATGTACCTTGACCGCCTTATCCGTGGCAAGACTGCGGAGCCTGACATGCGAGTCCCCCGCATATGTTTCATGGATCCTGTCAAGCTTTCTGATCTGGTTGATGCAGATTTGATAAAAAAAGGCAATGCAGATCCAAAGACTTTGGTTTTTGGGAAGCTTCCGGTGAGTTTTATTTCTTTCGTGTCTTGCAGACCTCTTTTTATTTAGGTATAGCTATTTCTGCTGGAGTGAACATGTGTCCCGCAGAGTTACCTGTTTAGATTTTGTCATTTGTTAAGCTTTGTGAGGTTTTGGTATGATTTTTAGTACTATTGTTTCATGTGTGGTTCAACTGAATATCTTTGCTAAACTGTCTTGTTGGTAAATACTAATAAATTGGCACTGAAAGTTAAAGATTGATAGTGCTATTGATTTAAATCTGTTAATATCATGTTTTATTTTTTCCCTCTGTGTTGCATTGATTAATTAACTATTTTCCCCCTTGTTTGTAGTGGAAAACTCAAGAGGAGGTTGTTTTCTCCGACAGTATAAACGGCCAGTCCTGGAGATGTCATCGTCTCAGGTTCCCAAATCTTCATCTCTGCACGATGAGTTGAGAGGTGGTCGTGGTGTTGAGGGTGCTGGTTATGTTCCCCCTGGCCCTAGTAATGCTGGTACTTCACAGAGGCAGGGTTTTGGTATTGATGTTGTTGTTTCTGCATTGGAGCGCACTGAGCATATTTTTAGAAATGTGTGTTCTGAGCTGCAAAAGGTCCCAATGACAGTTGAGCGTCTGAGTTGTATCAATGGTATCCTTCCTGAAGGTCATCAATTTAACGCTGAGGAAGCAGTGGACTATATTGAGATGGAGAGAATTTTAATTGGTGATATGCGTGTTGGTGTTGCTGATCTAGTTCAGAGCTCGGTTCGTCTGTTGAACAACATGAAGCGTTTCAAAAGTATGCAAGACTCTCGCTGCAAGCCATATGAAGAAAGTGCAAAAGTTGTTATCAGGCAGATTGAGCAGGATGAGGCTGTTTCCACCGACAGCAGGGCTGGTGATGGTACTGAGGCTAATGTTCATGATCATGAAACAAATGATGTTGGCTTGGAGCGCGCTGTTGATGATGTGAGTGAGTCCTCGGTGTTTGCAATTTTTACTATGTTGTTCTGCTGTCAGTATTGTAGTTGAACTTTCTCATCTTCATCTGTTTATTAATTTTTCTTCCATGCATATTGAGTAGGATGAGGCTGCTGCCACAGACAGCAGGGTTGATGATGGTACTGAGGTTAATGTTTCTGATCACCATACGAACGATGTTGGCTTGGAGCAGCCTGTTGTTGATGTGAGTTAGTCCTCTGTGTTTGTATATTTTTACTATGTTGTTCTGCTGTCAATATTGTAGTTGAACTTCCCGATCTTCATTTGTTTATTAATTTTTTGTTTTGATGCAGGAGACCAGTCATAATGCTGACGCTGTTGTTGACCGTGGAGTTAATGATCCATCTACTGATAAGTGCAAGGTTATTTTTTGTTTTTAATGTGTTTATTCATATTTCTTGAATTTTCATGCGCACCAATGTGGTTTAAGTCCTTGTGTTTATTGTTGCTAATAATAGCATTGTTTTTTTGTTTCATTACATATGAAATTAGGGTCCTGTTGTTGGCGACGAGCCTTGTTCGCCTGTTGGTGATGTTGCTTTTAACGTTAGCAACAGCAAGATCGATGATGTTTCTGTGAATGCTTCTAAGGTTTTTTTTTCTGTGCACCTCTCGCTAGCTTATTTTTGATTATTAGTTTTGCTCATATTATTCACTTTTTCTGAATTTTTATTTCTTCATATGACTGATGTTGAGCGTGAGGCTATTGTTAGTGGTTGAGATGATGCTCATGGTGTTCCATTGAGTAGTGGGCACGATATTGGTGCCAAAGTTGTTGATGAGGATGTTGGTGCTGCTAGCATACTTGATGGCAAACCGTTTGGCGTTGGTATTGCTGGGAATGAAAATCTTTCTGATTTTGAAGATTTGCCGCCGAAAAATTTCCCGCCTGGAGGGCTTGATTATGGTGATGCATTGCAAGATGCTTCTAGCGTGGAGGAGGTGCCATCCGAGGATGATGATTTACTTCTGTCGATTTCTTCTGGCCCCTTGACGCAGGAGGCGCTTGTCGTCCAGGATTTTCTTTCCACAGACCCTGAAAGCGCAGCGATATTGGTGTCCTCTCAGGATGTGCTTGTGCCATCATCAAACCCTGAAATTTGAGGCATATTGCTCTCATCGCAGGAACTATCATCATCGTCAAACACTGATAGTGCAGGTAAGGACTTGTAAATGAGGCGTACTTCTCAAATTTTTCATTTTGGACATGTTCACTTGCAGTGCTTGAACTTATTATTTTTCTTCTTTTTCTGCAAGCAGAAAGTGAAAATGTTGTTAAGGTTGATATGTTTTTCTTCGCTGTTACGAGGTTGCGCACCAACCGTGCAAAACAGTTAGTTTGGGATTTTGCCCTTATCATTTTCGTATGCTTTTCTTTCTCTCATATGACTATTGTTATTGTTGCAGTAGTTTTAATTCGTGTAATATTTTTTGTTTTCTTAGTGACAAGCCGATGTTTCAAAATAAAGAGTGTGATGCCGGTGTTGGTTCTATTGCTAAAGCATTTGTCCCCACTGGCATGCTCAACTCAGACAGTGCTGACGTTGTTTTACATTCTCTATGTCAGAAGTACCAAGACACTAACAAGTTGATAGTTCCCAGATGGGTGACGGTGAGTATTTTGCTTCTATAGATAGGATGATAACTTGTTTTGCCAATTTTCTAACTGTTGTTGTTCTTTTTATACAACAGACCAAGATCCATGATGGAAATATTGATTCCAATGTGCTAAATTGGTTTATGAGATCGTGCGCTGATGGTTTTGACAAAGTAGGTGAACTTGTACTTTTTTACTCATGAACTAGAACTGTCATGTTTTCTTGCAAGTTTGGGAGGTGGTGCAAAGAACTTGAGCAGCCTGCTTTTAGCCCTGCACATATGAATGATGTGTGCTTCTTTTGTTGAAGCTGAACTTATTGTCGGAAGGAAATTGAACTGATATGTTTGTTGCAATTTTAACTAGAGTAGCATATATTATTTGTAGTGTTTTGCTTACTCAATTAAAACTTATGGTTATCTTATTTTTGTTTGTACTTCAGAATTTCACTTTTTTTCTATTATTTTATTGTTTGGAGGCTGAATTTTTTGTTTGATTATGATTTGTTAAATTCATTTTTCCTCTATGATTTTTTTGTCAGCTTCTCTTCCCTACTTTTGATCCGCCGTCCATTGCGGCTACCATGAAGCCTAGTGAAGAAACTGGGCATTGGTGCTTGATTGTTCTGAATTTGAGGTTCCGTCGTTTTGAGTGTCTTGATTCACTACGCGATGAAACCAGGAGTGATGCAGTTAGATTCTTAAGGAATATGACAGATAACATAAAGAAGCTTTGGAGGGAGTCTAGTGTAGACAGGGCAAAACCGTTCTCGCTGGCGCATATTGATGGTTTCTCTTGTGAGTTTGTGCGGGTGCCACAGCAGAAAAACACGTGAGTATCCATTTTTAATGAGTTTTTGTTAGGTGTTTTTGTTGCTGGGAGGGTGGTCTTACTGTGTTTTCGGATTTGTGATGTACCCATTTGTTTTTTTCTTTTGTTAACATGCATGATTGTGGATTCTTTATGCTATAAAGCTGCAAGACCTATCATTGCCGGGAGGACGGTGTGATTGAAATGTTAGATTACAGCCACGAAGACATTCTTGACATTAGGAAGACTTTTCTGTACACCTGCGCAACTAGTGATGTGTTTGATGTTGACTTCCGTGGTTTGTTTGACATCGAACCCTGTACGTAATGCATGAACTTTTGTAATTTTTTGCAGCTTGTACTTCTTTGATTGGTACTGTCATGAATTATGTATTTGAACTTTACCCTTGATGCGGTCTTTTCTTTTTTTATTTTTGCAGGTGAGTGGCTGGATCTTAATGAGCATGACTACAGGATCTTTGGCATCCAGTTCTCGGAGCTCGAGCGTGTATCTATTGATCTTAGTCAGTGGCGCTCTCCAGAAACGACAAGGTCTGGTGTTCTTAAGGGGCGGTTGGGAGCTCTAAAAGGTTCTACGGCTGCTTGTGCAGAGAGCCCCTCTACACCCAAGAATCCCATTGTGGAATTGATAGACAACGATGATGATGCATTTGACAAGATTGCTGGCATGGGAAGAGTCACCAGGAGCGCTGTGCTACCAAGGGTTTATCCCCACTTGCTGGGAATAGTGGCCTGTAGAGCTGGTGGTGCTAGGAAGGATCCTGCTTTGGATTCTGGCAATGTTACAAGCACGAAGCGTGCACCCAAAGCTCCTATAAAGTTTTGCTCCCCTGTGCAGCAGCTTCACCCTCATAGATTCCCTCACTTGGACAAGGCTCGCAAGTTGTATAATCTGTTGCTTAGCGATGAAGCATGTGAGAAGTATGCCGAGTGAGTATCTCTCATTACGTTTCCTCTTCTTTTCCTCTTTTGTTTGTAAATTCTAGATAGATATGACCCGAACTGTTACTTTTTATACAACTTGAACTGCTATGGATGCCTTATCTTGCTTCCCCTTCCTTTTGTTCTTGTCCGTGCTGCAGCAATACATTCTCAATGATACCTCAGCCTGATGATAGCGTAACCAGCTTCACTGGGAAATGCATCTGGGAAGTTTTTGCACCTGGGCAAATGATGAAGGGTCATGTAATGGACTTCCTTATTGATGATTGGAAGAAAGATCCCGATAGAAATGTCAATTTTGCGTCTAGGAAAAGGGTATTGCTGAGTCCATATTTCATCATGGTAACCAATCAGATCGTTTGTTTCTCTTAAACAAGAACGCCTATTTTGTTTTACGAGTTTTGATAATACCTTTCTTTGTTTATCCTTTTCCACTGTCTATTTCTTTTTTTGGCTTTTTTTGCAGGTTGTGCTTGATTGTACGTTTTACGGTGATGAAAATAAAGAGTTTAATGTGAATAGTGCAGCGAGAGATTCTAAGAGCTATGTTAAAGATAATGATGACTTGCTCAGTGCCGACCTTGTGAGATCTACTAGCTGATTTTTGGTTTTATTTGTTTGTTGTCATGCTGGATTTTATTTTGAATATTTAACATCTCTTTTTTGGTCATCTGTTTTTAGATCATGATGCCTCTATTCAAGCCTATGGTTTTACCAAAGGATAAGAAAGTGAACCACTTTTCCTTATATGTCATGAATCGGTACCGAAGTAGCGTCGACATCCTTGACTCTTTACCTTATCCGAAGAACCATCGTCCTTCAAAGAACACCTATCATAAAGACTGCGAGAAGATTGTGAGTGACATTTATTATCTGTACTGGATTAATTTTTCTACATCTTTGTTTCTGCTTTTTCTTAGACCTGAAAATGTGTGGTTCCTTTTCTTTTCTTACAGATCTTCAGGATGGTCCAAGTAATGAAGGATGTGTATGGTGATGCTCCGTACAATGCGAGCAAGCAGCCAAAATGGGAGCTTTTTGCAAAGAAACCAACGTTTGTGAAGGTTCCACTTTAAGGGGCGAATGAATGTGGCCATTATACTTTGAAGTATGCAGGATCCTATGATGGTGAAAAGATTGTTGGGAACATTCGAGATAATGATGTGGGTTCTAGTTGAGCTTTTCACTTTTCCGTGTTTGGCTGATTGTGTATTCTTCTTTTTAATGTGTCATGATTTTTGATAATTTGTTTCATTGTTTTGCGGCCCCGTATTGTTGATTGGAAGTCTGAGGATCTGTATAGAGTTGTGTTCAACCGGAATAACCAGCTTCTGGTGACGGAGCTTCCCAAGGAGTTTCAGCCTTTGGCTCCTGGTGCATAGAAGAAATGGTCATCATTCGCGTAGTGAAATGGATAGTTGTGTGATATATCTCTTGAAAGCATTGTAGGCTTTGATTGTAGTGTTTGGATGTCTTTGATTTTTGATAGTTGTGTGATATATCACTTGTGTATATTTCATTGGGAATTCATTCTGGTTAAGTTCTATTTTTTCTACTGAAGTCTTCTAAACTAGTTGAACTGAAAACACGTTTTCCCAAGTTCATTACGAGTTGTTGCTGGAAAAGTGAGATTTATCATTTATTTTCATCTGTCCCGACCTAGGTTGGACCTTTATATTTTCTGTAGCCTCTTTTCTTGTACTTATAGTATAGTTATGTTAGTACTGAATTGTAATGTCGTTCAGCGCAAGGCTTTTAAAATTTGGTGTCACGATGGCACTTGTGGATCTAGCATGAGTGGAGTGACGCTTCCTTGTTATGTAGAACTGAATTCATATAATGTATTAGAACTGAAGTTTTTTTTGTGATTGAAATTATTTACGACCAAGTAGCTACGTCATCTCTAGCCAGATTTTATTCAAGTATAAGAAATTTAGCAAGATTTGAGAGCCAAATTTTTGTTTGAACTTCTTGAATTGTAGTAGTTGAACTTCATAGTAAAATTTAAATACTGGTTTAAATTAGCTACATTTAAATATGTCTCCGGGGGGGACCTATTTTCTAGGTTGTGGTTCTTCTCAAGGCAATGTTTTGTATGATCATACTACTTGCCTTACAGACTAAGTTGTACTGACATTTCAGTTGTACTATTAGTGTTATTCTTGAGTGTGTCAATGTTTTATGGAATGTGAACAGAAGCTTCCCGTACCTTTTTATATTTTGTAGAATGAATGTACCATTTGTTCAAGTGTACCAGAACTCTCAGTCCTAGCATGCTAGTGGCTTGGAAATATGTACTAATTGTTCTTTGCTTTTCCTGTTGCCGTACTTAGTAAATTTCTAACTACTATTAGCACGATGCTGTTAGTAGTCCTCAACTGAAACTTATTCTTTGTAGTGTTCTTCCGAAACTAAAAACTAATTTCTTAGTGTGATAGTACTACCGTAAATGTCTAAGATGTACTAAGCGTCCAATTCTACTATTTTGTTGTTGTCCTTAGTTAGTCTGCCACTGTTTTTGTTTTTTTGGTGAAAATATCCATGTATGATTTTTGTTTCTGCATGACTAGTTTCAACTTCAACCTACTTCAACTTCAAATGATGGATGAACAAAAATAGGAAGCTAGCAAACTTGTTGACTGGCATAAGCAAACGATGTACATGATAGAAATAGGAAAACTTGTTCAAACCCTGACACACATAACATAAGGTAGCTGGTTCAACATAACGAAAGCAAACTACAAATCTGAAACAACAATATTAAGGATAGGCAGAAGTGTGAGCAACACGAATGCAGACTTTCATGCATTCTCATCCCGCGAAGTTGAAGTGGTAGTAGGGGTCAGCTTCCTTCTCTTCTGAAATATCCCAACCTGTCACGATGTTGTCGATTGTCTTCCATGACTTGTACGTAGCGTACACATCTATTCCTGTGTACGTGATGAGGTTGTCTGGCAGCGGGCTGGTCCCCCACTTTTTGTGTTCTCCCTTGTCCATCTTCTTCTTCATGCCTTTGTAAGATTCATGGATGACGCCGCCTGCAACATCGGCCAAGGAGTCAAAGTATTTGCTGGTGTGTGGATCTTTCCACTTGCGCTGCATGTCGATGAATTTGTTGGGGTTGATCTCCAAACCAGACTTGTTCAGCATCCGCTTGTCGCCTCCAATGCTGAAACCGACAAATGTGTACAATTTCTCCTCCTGCAGGAACTGTTTGAGGTGCTTGGGCCTGCAAGGGGGGAGACACACATTGAAGGTTAGTGTTCTTTTTTGAAGATTTAATTCTTCTGTTTTTTGGTTTTGAAAGTGATAATCCATGAGGTAGATGCTTATATAGTATAAATCATGGATGAATATAGTCCAGAAACTAGTACACAAAGTCCTGAAATTAAATTCAACTACACCATGTTATTTTTCTTTTTTGCTGTCTTCAGTGCTTCACCAAATGCTTTACCAAATTCAAGAATCATTTTAACAGATTCAATGATATATGTGCTGCTTCATTCAAGTTTAGTTTTCTTTTTGGTTGAATAAAAGACCTATACCAGTGCTTGATACATCTTTGTGCATCAATTCTATATCAAGTTCAGAAATTAATTTGAGAAACATGTGCATCAAGATATGGACCTATACGACTTAACCAAACATCTTTTAATACATCAATTCTATAAACTATACTAGTGCATCAAGATCAGAATCTATGCTAGCACATCAAGTTCAGAAATTAATTTGGTGCATCAAGTTCAGAATTCTATAAACATTTTTTTCAGATGCTAATCTGGTGAAACAATCCACTTCACAGTTTAAGAATTGCATGTAAGTTGAGAAACATGTACTCGTGCATACACTTCACAAAGTATAGTAGTTCATCTAGTTGGGAAACTAGTTTGATGAAGTTTTTAGTGAGTAGTACTAGTACAACAGATGAATGAACAGTAGTATGGGTTACCATTTTGTGGCTACTGCGATGTGGTAAACCAAGCAGAGTTCCTCGATGCACAACTGCAGGACTGCCGCCATCTGTGGAGGTTCCTCATCGCTAGTGAACTCCACATCAACTCCGATGAATCTCAGATACAAGCCGCCGCCCTTCATCCTGAGCCTGCTCATCACCTCGTTGGCCTTGTCTGGTTCACTGGTGTAGACGATCTCCAGCGTCTCTTTGCCGTGGAGCTCAACCCCTGTGAGGGTTCTCGTGTACTCGCGCTTCTCACCGGGGACATGAGCGTCGACGAGGTCGCTGCTCTTGTCCGACGGCTCGCTATGATGACGCTTGGCGGATGGTTCCTCCGCCATCGCCTTCCTGCGGTGACTGTGGGCTTGGGAGAGAGAAGTTTGTGGTTTGTGTGCAGTGGAGATTGAAGTGGCAATGGTGGTTTCTGGGAATGAGGCAGAGATGGAAGACGATGGGGTATTTTGAAGTGCGTCGACGGGGATGTGTGGGAGGCGGTTCGTCAGGGGCGTGGGTGTGGTGGTCGTGGGGGTGCCCGTTTGCAGTCCCTTGTGGCAACCGCTCAGTGGGTGGCGCGGGTGGTGGCCTAGAAGAAGCAACCATCCAATTCAAATGGTTTTACTGCTGCACTGACTTGTCTTGTCAAGCTATACTTATGACCTGCTAAATCCCGCTCGCACGTCTTAGGGGTGGTGATGACGGCATTTTGGACTGTTTAGGTGACATATGCTTTGTGACGTTTTTCCCTGAGGATGTTAAGTATTTGTTTTTCCACTGAAGTCTTATAGACTAGTTTATCTGAAGACATTTTTCAGTGCCCTGGGAGTTGTTGCTCAAAACAGGTACTTATTTTATTTTCATCTGTACTTACCTAAGTTAGGCCTTTATAGTTTTTGTATTCTCATTTTAGTGCACTTACGGTTTAGTGATGTGTGAACTGAAATGTAATTTCATACAGCATGCGGTTTTGAAATTTGGTGTCGTAGTGGTGTGAGTGGCCTGACTGATCCTGCTTTTTAGTACTTATGTCATATGTATGATTGAACTAAGTTTTTTTTGTTTTTCTTCGGTGTTTTGTGGGGATTGAGATTATTTTACGACCAGACCGTTCGTTCAGGTGTGTACAAATTTTATATAAATTAGAAATTTAGCAGAATTGACAAATAAATTCTATTTGAACTTCTTTTATTTTAGTAGTTGAACTTGTGAGATTTTATATAAATAAGAAATTTAGCATAATTGACAAAGAAATTCTATTTTGAACTTTTTGCATTTTAGTAGTTGAACTTGTCAGATTTTATGTAAATAAGAAATTTAGCATAATTGACAAACATTATATGTTTGAACTTTTTGCATTTTAGTAGTTGAACTTGTTAGATTTTATGTAATAAGAAATTTAGCATAATTGACAAACATTATATGTTTGAACTTTTTGCATTTTAGTAGTTGAACTTGAAAGTAATATTTAATTCGGTTTTTAAATTATGTACATTTAATAGATAGGCTATTAAGTTCTCTTTTTTTTAGAGGTTCATTGTTTTTGTATCATATTTTCTCCCTTTTTTATCATCTATGGTGGAGAGCTAAAATTATTTTAATTTTAATTTTTCGTATTCAAAGTTATTTCCTGTGACCTAGTATTTGAATTTATATATATTCAGTTTCAAACATTTTTCTTGTAGTTTATATTTCTTTGCCTCATCCTGTGGTTTGTTTAACTGGGCTTATTTGGTGTGGTGTTTGTAAACGATGCAGGCTATTGGGCCGTTTTCCGGCCCAGATAGCTCGTCCGTGAGGCTGTGCAGTGCGGCATGCGCATGCGCTCTCGGTTTAGTGCCACCTCGCTAGTCGAGGGGGCTCCGAACCTGTTTATAAGCGCAGCCGAGGCTCAGTGGTCAAACTCCTCTGAATACTTACCTGCGCGCTTATACACGGTGCTCGCTCTCTCTCTTGACTTGTGGGCCCTGATCGGTGGGCCCTGCGTTGTGCGGATTACTAGGGATTCACCTATGGGCTCGAGTTCAAGTATCTAGCAGCGTCAGGGCCTGCGCCTGACCTTGGGCGGTCAGTTTTTTCGTTTTTTGTTTGTTTGAATCTAGTACTTGACTCCAGCAGTAACTTGGACTAAAACTTTTTATTCTAGTTCTTGTCAGTTTTGTGTAAGTGTAATTTTAAGATGTACTTGCGTGTAGACTAAGTTGTACTGATAGTCCATTCATAGTAGCGCTTAGGGCTGATGCTTATATGTACTTTTTATTCTAGTAAGTATGTATTGTCCGATCAAGTGTACTAGTACGGTGATTCTTAATCCGCAAGCGACCAACATAAGTGTGTGCTAATGCTTCTTAACTTTTTCTGTTTGTAGTACTTGTTAATTATCTAGTAGCTACATATGAATGAGAACACTACATGAAGTACTAAGAATTTTTGCTTCAACTTTTGAAGCGTTGTTAAGCAACTCAAATTGTGCTGATTGTTCTCAACGTTATGTTTTCTATACAATACTGAATCGAAACTAGAAATGGAACAACGTTGTGTGATTAGTTGCATCATAACTAGTACTTTAGAGCAGCCACGAAGTTCTATTCAGAAGCTACTTTTGAATTTGAAATGATGGATTAACACCATACGAAACTACCAAACTTATATAATGAGATAAGTAAAACATTGTACTTGATGACATAAATAAACTAGTTCAACCATGACAAGCACGACATAATCATACTGGTTCAACCCAACAAGAGCAAACTACTAATTTGAAACAACAAGATAAAAGGCAAGCACAAGCAAAAGTAAAACGAAGGCAGGCTCTGATGTATCTTCATCCCTAAAAGGGGCAATAGGGGTGGTCGTAGAATTTCACAGCCTCCCGCTCTTCTGCAAATTCCGAACCATCTGCGATGTAGTCGATCATGCTCCATGCCTTGTACGTGGTGTATGCATCTACTCCTGCGTACTCCATGAGGTTGTCTGGCAGTGGGCCGGTCCCCCAAAGTTTGTAGTCTTCCTGCGTGTTGATGTTCTTCTTCATGCCTTTGTAGAATGGGTGGATGAGGCTGGCTGCAACATCAGTCAAGGAGTCGTACTCTTTACTGGTGTATGGAACTCTCCACTTGCGCTGAATGTTGATGAACTTGTCGGGGTTGATCTCCAAACTAGACAACTTCAGCTTCTCTTTGTCGCTTTCAATGCTGAAACCGGCAAATGTGAACAACGTCTTATGCTGCAGCAACTCGTTTAGGCGCTTGGTCCTGCAAGGGGACATGCATTTTTGAAAATTAGCACTACTTTGATGTTTGAATTATTCATTTTTGTTTTGTTTTACAAGCGATGAATCTATGAAGTAGATGTTTATGTAGCATAAATAATGGATGAATGTACTTCAAAAACTAGTAAACAAAGTTCTCAAATTAAATTAAGTACATCATGTTATTCTTCTTTTTGGATTATACATGGTTTCAGTCAATGTTGCATGTTCTGCTTTGGTACTAGTTTAGTTTACTTTTGTTGAATAGGATAACACATAAACAGTGCTTCACCATGTTCTTAGTTTATTTTGTTTTGAAAATAACATTAGATCAAATTCAAAAAATACTTCACTACATCAAGTTCAGAAACATCTTTTTAATACATCGAGTACATAAACTACACTCTTGTATCAAGTTCAGAAACTAGACTAGTCGATCAACTTCAGAAATTAATCTTCCGCGAGATTTTCCAAATAGTAATCCGGTGCATCAGGTTCAACAATACATTTATAGTGTATCTACTTGAGAAAATGCAGCAGTGCATCCACCTTTCACAAACCACACTAGTACATCTACTTGGGAAATAAGTTTGATGAAATTTTCAGGATACAGTACTAATAAAACAGATGAACCAAACAGGGCAAATGAGTAGGGTGGCTCACCATTTTGTGGCCGTTGCGATGTGGTACACCAAGCATAGCTCATCGATGCATAACTGCAGGCCTGCTGCCATCTGGGGAGGTTCATCTTCTCTGGTGTAGTGCACACCAACACCGATGATCTTATGAATCTTGCCGCCAGCCTTCCTCCAGAGCCTGGAGATCATCTCGTTGACCTTGTCTGGTTCGCTAGTGCAGACGATCTCCAGCGTCTCCTTGCCGTGGAGCTCAACCTCTCTGAGGGTTTTGGTCTACTCGCGCTTCTCGTCGGGGACGTGAACGTCGATGAGGTTGCTGCTCTTGTCTGACGGCTCGTCTTGATGACGCTTGGTGGATGGTTCCTCCGCCATTGCCCTCCTCCGGCGGCTGTGGGCTTGTGAGAGAGAAGTTTGTGGTTTGTGTGCCGTGGAGATGGAAGGGCAATGGTTATTAGTGGGGATGATGGAGAGATGGAAGATAATGAGGTTTTTTTGTAGTGCGTCGACGGGGATTTGTGGGAATCGGCTCGTCGGGGGCGTGGGTGTAGTGGGTGTAGTGGCGTGGGGTCGCCGTTTGAAGTCCCTTGTGGCAATCGCTCAATGGGTGGCGCGGGTGGTGGCCTGGAAGAAGTAACCGTCCAAGTCCAATGGGTTTTACTGCTGCACTAACTAGTCTTGTCAAGCTGTACTTATGACCTGCTAAATCCCACTTGCACGTCTCAAGGGTGGTGATGGTGGCATTTTACTGTCGCACTGATTCGTCTTGTCAAGCTATACTTATCGGCTGCTTATCCCACTTGCATATGTCAGGGTTGGTGATGATGGAGGTCTGTACTCCTCTACTGTGGTACTTGGACTAATGATTGGAGTGTAATTGAACTTACCAAATACCAATGAGACTATGTGTGATGCTAATGTTTTTTAAAACATTTTTTGTATTTTTTAAAGGATTGTTTATATCAAGATAATCTCTGAGTATTTTTTTACAGATAAATTAGATTTTCATTAGTACAGAATGTATTATATTCGCATTTTTGTTTGAGTTAATTATTTTTATGTACTTATGGTCTTTCTGAATTGGGACTGGCAGAAGCAGACATAGCTTTGTTTTTTTCAAAACGATGTTTTTTTGAGGCGTTCACGGGTGTGTTTGTTTTACTCTCCTTTTCGTACTGACGACTGGTCGACAGTAGTGTTTTTCGTCAGTACAAATGTATTTGTGACTGCATTCAAAAGGATTATCAAATGTTTTACATAATAACGTGACTGCTCCAGCAGGCACAAATCACAAACTATATCAGTACTGATGTGTACTTTGTCTTTGTACTGACGATTGAGAACTATCAGTACTGATGTACTATAGGAGTTTAAATTTTCCTTGACATATTTTTGTTGTTGAGTTACTGGTCGACAGTAGTGTTTGCGTCAGGTAAATCCAGATAAGTTTTTTCAAATGTATTTGTCACTGCATTCAAAAGGATTATCAATTGGTTTACATAATAATGTCACTGGTCCAGCGGGCACAAATCACAAATTATATCTTAACTATAGTACTGATCGAGAAATCGATGATAAAGCTAAATAAGTTTTGGTAACAACAGTGTTTCTGAAATGTTTCCTCAGTTTGTGCCAAGCCAACTGAGACCACTATGTATTGTTCAGTTGTTCAGCCTTGAGCTTCTCCTAACTGGCCCCGAATGTTGTGCCTTGCCAGCGCCCTTTCCTGGTTGAGCCTTGGCAACTTCATCGTCAGTGTCAGTTTCCTCGTCCCCGACATTGTCATCTTCATTGTCTTCGTCTGATTGGTCGTCATTCTCGTCAAATTCTTCTTCTTCATCGTCTTCATTTGATTTTTTAGAACTCTGCACCTTGCCCTGTGTTTTTTCAGCGCCAATGAGCTCCTTGCCCACTCTGCACGTGCGAGCATTATGCCCGTCAGTTCTCCCACACTTGCGGCAAGTGTAGCTATTACGTGTGTTGTCTCCATTGGTAGAAACCTGGGTGGCTCCAATCTGCTTGTGCTTGTTGGCAGTGCCATCTGTGCGGAGTGGGCATGTGCGGTAGTTATGGTTGCTCACGACGTTGCAGAATCCGCATGCCCTTATCCCGAGAGGTTTGCCGTCCGGGCCAAATTCCACATGCTTGATGAGGTGTAGCGGCCTTTTGGCTGCTGCTTTCCCTGCTCGCGTCTTGCTCTTCCTCCCCTTTGTGTTTGAGAATATGGGTGGTTTAATCACTCTTTCTTGCTACTGCTGGTAGGATGTGTTGTTGTCATGTCGTTCGCCTACAACGCCATCAAGCTCATGATCTCGCATGTGAGCTTGTTGGTGATCTCGAGTGTGCACATGGGCAAGCTCTAGTTGCTGCTGCTCCTCTTCCTCATTGTCGAACGGGTCAACAGCTCCCATATGATTCATCTCGGATAACATTGTAGCAATATCCTTCTCAATGGCATCATTGTCGGCCACACCTCCATTTTCAGCAGAATGCATGGCGTTGAGTTCTTGTTCAAGTATGTCCATGACGACCCGCGACCTCGCCATTTGCTCTTGGCTTCTCAAACTTTTCTGTGCACCCTCATGTTGAGCGTCAGCAGTGAGCTTTCAATGTAGTATTGGGACGCCTTGTTTGACGCTACTGTCCTCAAGTCATTTCTGTCGAATGTTGGCTGGATGTTCGGGCGTTTGGTGTATCTCCTGAGGATATATTTCTCTAGAACGCTGGGAGCCTTAATTGTCTACATCATGCACAGGACATGCACGCAGAAAAGACATGTATTTGTTTTTGGAAGAGGTGCATATTTTTTGTCATTTCATTCGAACAAAAACTTTGCAAATAAAGTAGTACAGTATGTAACATCTTTTTTTTTGCAGTCCTCACCTGTGTGGTCCCATAGCCTGCACTCACACTCATATGTTTCTCCCACGGGGTCTGCAACCACCTGGAACGTGTGTTGAGACCATGCAGATAGTTTTTGCGGGTTGTTGTAGCGCACGAGGTACTTTGTGGGCTCTTCCATCTCTATCGTCGTGAAGAGTGTGCTCAGTTTTAGCGTTTTTCTGATCTCGCTGTACACAGCTCGCGAGTAAACCTTTGCCATCTGGGTGTCAAACCCATAGAAGGTCAGCGTGTTTTGTTCCTTCTGCACATGCAAGAATGATGACCAAATTGTTAGTTTTCTCACAGCAAAAACTTGTCTAACTAATAAAGTTTTACTTTAGTAAGCATGTTTTTTTGTCTCACGACAGGTGATAGAGCTATATCTTGTTACCCATTGTCTCTTGGTTCTCTGTCTGCCTCCTGGTTTTGATGCAGGAGTTTACCTGGCTAACAAAACGGTGTAGGTTTTGTCTCTCACTTACAAAGTTCTTCTTGAGCACATAGTTCATGCTCTCACTTTGCTGTGTGGATGTCATTTTGGCGCAGAAAATTTCTTTGAAGTAGGATGATATCCATTTCTCACGCTCGTTCCACATGGCCAGCATCGTGCCATCATCATGGAGGTTGTACCTATCGATGAGTCCTTTTCATGCATCCTCAAACTCAGTTGGCATGAGGGGCTAGTTGAGGATTGATGTGAATTCTTCTTTCAAGTCTTCGTGCAGGTAGTACAGGTATGCGAGGTGTTCCCTGTACTTCTTCATAATGTGCCAGCGGCACAGCTTGTGTACTGTGTTCTTGAAAACTTTTGGTATCGCCAAAGCCATTGTCGGGCACTGGTCTGGTAATGAGAAAAGAGATGTGGAGTGATCAGCATATGGTGGTGCATATATACAAATAGAGCTGACACAACATTTTTAACGTGTTATTTTCCTTTTAGTTTTTTGGGGGAAGGGGGTGGTGGTGGTGGTTGGGGGTGGTTTTCGCGGTTGTACCTATGAGGATGCATGTAGGAGCCTTCCCTCTCATGCACCTTAAAAACGTCTTGAACAGCCATCTGAATGATTCTGCATCCTCATCTCTTATCGGCGAAACCAAAGAATGTAGTCTGAAAGTGGTTGTTAGTACCGACAAATACCCCAAGTGGCATATGGTACTTGTTGGTCTTATGTGTGGTGTCAAATGTTGCACAGTGACCGAAGTCCTGATAGGCCCCTCGGCAGCTTGCATTCGCCCAGAATATGTTCTTAACTCTGTCGGACTCATCGAGTTGCATGTCACAGAAGAATTCCCTGTTTATAGCTTTCATCTCCCTAAAGAAGATGACAATCTTTAGGACATCGTCCACATCATCCATCCTTGAATTCTTTGCTTTCCTGGATATTAAAAGTGAACAGTCATTCAAAAATGCATGTTGAACTGGCGTCAGGTCATGCCTTGCGTAATATGTTTGTACTGACGGGGAAAAAAAGACATAGGCGGTTTATGGGAGGATAACAAGTTTGTACTTATAGGTTAATCAGGTCTTTGGCATTCATTTCGAGGAAGTAGCTACCAGGGTCATCACCGCCCATTATGCTCATGATTTGCGCGTGTTCAATGCCTTTGAACTGCAGGTACTTGACGTACTCCAAGATTGTTTTGTCAACATTTTTGTGGGAGTGCCAGAAGACAAGCATTTGCGGAGTGAGCTGTAGCCTGTGGTTGTGTTCCCAGACTATCTCTTTTACGACAAGTGTTCCATCCTTTTCAATCTTCAGCCTCATTTTAGCCCCACAGTTAGTCCTAGCTATCGTTTTGTTCCGTTGTCTATTTGCTTCAGACACCTTCAAATGATAGACTCCATAGCACGTGCAATAAAGGTAGGCTCTGGTCTTAAACTTGGAGCCTTCCATGACAGCAAAACCCGCATGCTTCGCATAGAGGTTGTAGAAGTTCTTTGCTTCTTCAAAAGTTTCAAAGCGTATCTCTAGCCTTGGCAGAACATAAGCTTCAATGTTAGGTGGCTGCACGCAACAGTGAGCAAACAAAAACGCAGTTATGAAAATGTTATTTGAGGTGGTCACAGTACCATGGTATGGACTGTGCTTGTATGTTTTTTTCTATATGGATACTTACATGTGTATAGCTCTGTGCTACCTCCGGTGTTTGCTGTTCACCCTGGTGTATTGGCGCGGGTGGTGTCACACTTGGCACATGCAGCAATGCATCTCTTGGAGGGAGCAATGGTGACGAAGATCTTCGTTTCTCATTGTACGGGCCGTCTCCCCTCAGATTCTTTGTGAGGTTGCTCCTATCTATATGGCTCATATCTTGTACTTTGGAACCTGCTAGAGCGGCCAAAATTTCTGTCTCTTTGGCCTGGTCTTCCCGTCGCAACCGCTTTTGCAGCACGGATGATTGATGTTGACGGAGCGACTGGTGGAAGCCTTGTTGCAAACCATCCACGGCTTTCTGTACTTGGCTTTCTGCATGCGCTAGGGAAGGAATACATTTGTTGTTGGGGATATTGTTGGCCTTGTTGCAACCCACGAGTGACAAAGCTTGTATTCCCAATTATTGGTGTTTGCCGCATAGAACAACTTGTCCGTGCTTCTGATGATTCCGGTGTATCTTGAAATCTGCATGTATTGTTGAAGTATCCAGGTGGTATTTCTGGTGTTACCCAACCAGGTGGTGCCCCATATCTGCTTGGCTCATCAAACGCTCGCTGCGTGCACCGCCTTGCTCGCTTCTGCAATGACATTCAACAGTTTTGGGATTAATCTTTTCTGCATTTTTCTCGTATACATGCTATGGGTAACATGTCATGCACTGAAGGCATTGTACAAGTTGAACTTGCATCGCTGGTTGTTGAACTTCAGAGATGTATGGATATGCATATATACATACATATATATATATATATATATATATATATATATATATATATATATATAACTGATGCATGTCTTCTCTTTTGTTAATCTATAACTTATGCAAGTACACTAGAAGTACTCCTAGTTTATGTATCATTGAACTTACTGTGTAGCATGTGTATATTTTTTTCAACAACATTCTTTCACTAGTTCGAACTAACGCAACTACACGGCATGCACTATTAGAAATAACATGATACAACTTGAAGTGGCAGCTGAACCTTATATAAAGCCTAGTAGCTCCTTGGACTGATGCATAAGTTTGTGTTTTTTGGTTTTGAACTGAAGCTATCATATTAGAGGTACTGACAGTAACCTCGACATCCTAATTGAGCATCAAGTGGCAGGGGTGTAATGAACTGATCAGGCATTTGCAAATTACTATCAGGTTCTTCTTTCATAGCAGGACTGATGAACTGATGTACTGACACAAACGTGGGAAGCATACATTACCTCCAGTTGACTGACTTCTTCTTCTTCCTCCTCTCATGGTCGGCGTACTGGCATATTCTTGGGAGGCGGCGCCATTGATGCAACTCCTTCTTGTGGTGGACGTTTGGCGAAGAGGTCTGGGGAGGCAGCGTCTTGCGGGGATCACTGCCCCAGAGAAGGAGCCCCGGCAACAGAGGGAGGCAGGAGGCGGCGGATCACGGCCCCGTCGTTGGATCCGGCGACAGAGGGAGGTAGGAGACGGCGGATCATGGCCCCGTCGTTGGATCCGGCAACGGAGGGAGCTAGGAGACGGCCGATCACGGCCCTGTCGATGGATTTGGTGACAGAAGGAGGCAGGAGACGGTAGATCACGCCCCCGACGATGAATCCGGTGACGGACGGAGGCAGGAGACATCGGCGGATCCATCGCCGGCCAGTCACGGCGCCGCGGGCTCACTCGCTTCAGCTGCCGCCGTCGCTCGCTCGCCCAAGACGGCTGCCTCTGGCGGAAGAAGGCGGGTTGGGTTCGTTTCGGGCTGGGTCGGGGGGATTGTACGGTAGTCGGGCGT
>NC_041382.1:338232168-338249348 GCF_002162155.2 Triticum dicoccoides
TGTGTATAAGTACGATCACAATGAACCAGATGCATAGGATAAAACATCTCATGAAATTCCAATTTCAATCGGTTGTGGTTCCATGATCCAATACCATCACATAGCCTAAACCATGTCAATGTCTTTCCCTTCAAAGATAAAGGGAAGACCTTCTTCTTGATAACATCCTTGGGCATACCTGCAAGCTTAAATAATCCACAAACCTCATCCACATAGATTAGGTGCATATTGGGATGTAATGTTCCATCTCCTATAAAAGGATTAGCTAGCAGTTTCTCTATCATACCCGAAGGATTTCAAAGTAAACATTTTCAGTAGGTTCAGTAGGTTGAGGAGAAACTCTTTGCTCTACTGGTCGGGGTAAAGATACCCCTATAGGCCCCTCAAAGGATTATTTTCCATAGTAACAAGTGACAGTAAATTTCAGCACACTATAAATTTTTCCTTACCAAATTCCACCTACCAAAGTCACTTCACTCCCCGGCAATGGCGCCAGAAAAGAGTCTTGATAACCCACAAGTATAGGGGATCTATCATAGTCCTTTCGAAAAGTAAGAGTGTCGAACCCAACGAGGAGCAGAAGGAAATGACAAGCAGTTTTCACTAAGGTATTCTCTACAAGCACTGAAATTATCGATAACAGATAGTTTTGTGATAAGGTAATTCGTAACGGGTAACAAGGTGCAGCAAGGTGGCCCAATCCTTTTTGTAGCAAAGGACAAGCCTGGACAAACTCTTATATAAAGGAAAGCGCTCCCGAGGACAAATGGGAATTATCGTCAAGCTAGTTTTCATCATGCTCATATGATTCACGTTCGTTACTTTGATCATTTGATATGTGGGTGTGATACGTCCATTTTGCATCATGCTTTTATATCGATATTTATCGCATTATGGGCTGTTATTTCACATTATGTCAACATACTTATGGCTATTCTCTCTAATTTTACAAGGTTTACATAAGGAGGGAGAATGCCGGCAGCTGGAATTCTGGGCTGGAAAAGGAGCAAATATTAGAGACCTATTCTGCATAACTCCAAAAGTCCTGAAACTCCACGGAACACCTTATAATAAATAATGAAAAATCCTCGCCAAAGATGAAGACCAGGGGGCCCACACCCTTCTCACGAGGGTGGGGGGCGCCCCCCCTAGGGCGCGCCCCCTGCCTCGTGGGCCCCCTGGTGGCTCTCTGATGACCATCTTCTCCTATATGAAGTCTTTCGTCGAGAAAAAAAATAAGAAGCAACCTTTCAGGATGAAACTCCGCCGCCGCGAGGCGGAACCTTGGCGGATCCAATCTAGAGCTCCGGCAGAGCTGTTCTGCCGGGGAAACTTCCCTCCCGGAGGGGGAAATCATCGCCATAGTCATCACCAACGCTCCTCTCATCAGGAGAGGGCAATCTCCATCAACATCTTCATCAACACCATCTCATCTCAAAACCCTAGTTCATCTCTTGTATCCGATTCTTGTCTTCAAGTCCGGGATTGGTGCTTGTAGGTTGCTAGTAGTGTTAATTACTCCTTGTAGTTTATGCTAGTTGGTTTAATTGGTGGAAGATCATATGTTCAGATCCTCTATGCATATTAATACCCCTCTGATTATGAACATGTTTATGCTTTGTGAGTAGTTACGTTTGTTCCTGAGGACAAGGGAGAAGTCTTGCTATTAGTAGTCATGTGAATTTGGTATTCGTTCGATATTTTGATGAGATGTATGTTGTCTAGCGTCTAGTGGTGTTATGTGAACGTCGACTACATAACACTTCACCATTATTTGGGCCTAGAGGAGGGCATTTGGAAGTAGTAAGTAGATGATGGGTTGCTAGAGTGACAGAAGCTTAAACCCTAGTTTATGCGTTGCTTCGTAAGGGGCTGATTTGGATCCATATGTTTCATGCTATGGTTAGGTTTACCTTAATACTTTTGTTGTAGTTGTGGATGCTTGCAATAGAGGTTAATCATAAGTGGGATTCTTGTTCAAGTAAGAACATCACCCAAGCACCGGTCCACCCACATATCAAATTATGAAAGTACCGAACGCGAATCATATGAACGTGATAAAAACTAGCTTGACGATATTCCCATGTGTCCTCGGAGCGCTTTTCCTTATATAAGAGTTTGTCCAGGCTTGTACTTTGCTACAAAAAGGATTGGGCCACCTTGCTGCACTTTGTTTACTTTTGTTACTTGTTGCTCGTTACAAATTATCTCATTACAAAACTATCTGTTACCACGTATTTCAGCACTTGTAGAGAATACCTTGCTGAAAACCGTTTATCATTTCCTTCTGCTCCTCGTTGGGTTCGACACTCTTACTTATCGAAAGGACTACGATAGATCCCCTATACTTGTGGGTCATCAAGACTCTTTTCTGGCGCCGTTTCCGGGGAGTGAAGCGCCTTTGGTAGGTGGAATTTGGTAAGGAAAAATTTATATAGTGTGCTGAAATTTACTGTCACTTGTTACTATGGAAAGTAATCCTCTGAGGGGCTTGTTCGGGGTATCTTCACCCCGACCAGTAGAGCAAAGAGGTGCTCCTCAACCTGCTGAACCTATTGAAAATGAAATTCCTTATGAGTATCCTTCGAGTACAATAGAAAAACTGCTAGCTAATCCTATTAAAGGAGATGGAACAAAGCATCCTGATGAACACCTAATATATGTGGATGAAGTTTGTGGATTATTTAAGCTTGCAGGTATTTCCAATGATGTTGCTAAGAAGAAGGTCTTCCCTTTATCTTTGAAGGGAGACACATTGACATGGTATAGGCTATGTGATGATATGGGATCATGGAACTATAGAAGATTGAAATTGGAATTTCATCAAAAGTATTACCCTATGCATCTTGTTCATCGTGATCGCAATTATATATATAATTTTTGGCCTCGCGAAGGAGAAAGCATCGCTCAAGCTTGGGGGAGGCTTAAATCAATGTTATATTCATGCCCCAATCATGAGCTGGCAAGAGAAACAATTCTTCAAAAAAAAATTATGCTCAGCTTTCTGATAATAATCGCACCATGCTCGATACTTCTTGTGCTGGCTCTTTTATGATGAAGACTATTGAATTCAAATAGGATTTATTGGATAGAATTAAATGCAACTCTGAAGATTGGGACCTCGACAATGGTAAGGAGTCAGGTATGACACCTAAGTTTGATTATGTTAAATCTTTTATGAATACCGATATTTTCCGTAAGTTTAGCACAAAATATGGACTTGATTCTGATAATAGCTTCTTTCTATGAATCTTTTGCTACTTATGTTGATCTCCCTAAGGAGAAGTGGTTTAAATATCATCCTCCCATAGAAGTAAAAGTAGCTGCACCTATTAAAGTTGAAGAAAAGACTGTCACTTATAATGATCCTATTGTTCCTACTTCTTATGTTGAGAAACCACCTTTCCCTGTTAGGATAAAGGATCATGCTAAAGCTTCAACTGTAGTTCGTAAAAGCAATATTAAAACATATACACCTCCTAAGCAAGTTAAAGTTGAACCTAATCTTGTCTGATAATATTGATGGGCATGTTATTCATTTCTACCGTGAAACTGCTAGAATTGCTAAACCTTGTGCTAAAGATAAACATAGACCCGTGGTAGGCGTGCCTGTTATTTCTGTTAAAATAGGAGATCATTGTTATCATGGCTTATGTGATATGGGTGCTAGTGCTAGTGTTATACCTGATGACTTGTATAAAGAAATCAAGCTTGAAATTGCACCTGCTGAGTTAGAAGATATTGATGTCACAATTAAACTTGCTAATAGAGATACTATTTCAGCAATGAGAATTGTTAGAGATGTTGAAGTCTTGTGCGGGAAAACTAAATATCCTGCTGATTTTATTGTTCTTAGTTCTCCACAAGATAGATTTTGTTCCATTATATTTGGTAGACCCTTCTTGAATACAGTTAAGGCTAGGATAGACTGCGAAAAGAATGTTGTTACTATTGGCTTGGATGATATGACTCATGAGTTCAATTTCTCTAAATTTAGTAAACAACACCGTGAAGAAGAATTGCCTAGTAAGGATGAAATTATTGGTCTTGCTTCTATTGTCGTACCTCCTAATGATCCTTTAGAACAATATTTGCGAGACCATGAGAATGATATGTTTATGAATGAAAGAAGGGAAATAGATGAAGTATTCTTTAAACAAGAACCTATGCTAAAGCACAATTTGCCTGTTGAAATCCTAGGGGATCCTCCCCACCTAAGGGTGATCCCGTGTTTGAGCTTAAACCGTTGCCTGATAATCTTAAATATGCTAATCTTGATGAAAAGAAGATATATCCTGTTATTATTAGTGCTAACCTTTCAGAGCATGAAGAAGAAAGATTATTGAAAACTCTGAAGAAGCACCGTGCTGCTATTGGATATACTCTTGATGATCTTAAGGGCATTAGTCCCACTCTATGTCAACATAAAATAAATTTGGAAGCAGATGCCAAACCAGTTCGTGATCCTCAACGACGTCTGAATCCTAAAATGAAAGAAGTGGTAAGAAAAGAAATACTAAAGCTTCTGGAGGCAGGTATAATTTATCCCGTTGCTGATAGTCAGTGGGTAAGTCATGTTCATTGTGTCCCTAAGAAGGGAGGTATTACTGTTGTTCCTAATGATAAAGATGAATTGATTCCACAAAGAATTATTACAGGTTAAAGGATGGTAATTGATTTCCACAAATTAAATAAGGCTACTAAGAAAGATCATTACCCCTTACCTTTTATCGATCAAATGCTAGAAAGATTATGCAAACATACACATTACTGCTTTCTAGATGGTTATTCTGGTTTCTCTCAAATACCTGTGTCGGCTAAAGATCAATCGAAGACTACTTTTGCATGCCCTTTTGGCACTTTTGCTTATAGATGTATGCCTTTTGGTTTATGTAATGCACCTGCTACTTTTCAAAGATGCATGACGGCTATATTCTCTGACTTCTGTGAAAAGATTTGTGAGGTTTTCATGGACGACTTTTCCTTCTATGGATCTTCTTTTGATGATTGCTTGAGCAATCTTGATCGAGTTTTGCAGAGACGTGAAGAAACTAATCTTGTCTTGAATTGGGAAAAGTGCCACTTTATGGTTAATGAAGGTATTGTTTTGGGGCATAAAGTTTCTGAAAGAGGTATTGAAGTTGATAAAGCCAAGGTTGATGCTATTGAAAAGATGCCATGTCCCAAGGACATCAAAGGTATAAGAAGTTTCCTTGGTCATGCCGGATTTTATAGGAGGTTCATCAAGGACTTCTCAAAAATTTCTCGGCCTCTGGCTAATTTATTACAAAAAGATATACCATTTGTCTTTGATGATGATTGTGTAGAAGCATTTGAAATACTTAAGAAAGCATTAGTCTCTGCACCTATTGTTCAGCCACCTGATTGGAATTTACCCTTTGAAATTATGTGTGATGCTAGTGATTATGCTGTAGGTGCTGTTCAAGGTAAAAGAGTTGATAAGAAAATAAATGTTATCCATTATGCTAGTAAGACTCTAGACAATGCTCAAAGAAATTATGCTACTACCGAAAAAGAACTTTTAGCAGTTGTATTTGCTTGTGATAAGTTCAGACCTTATATTGTTGATTCTAAAGTAACTATCCACACTGATCATGCTACTATTGAATATCTTATGGAAAATAAAGATGCTAAACCTAGACTTATTAGATGGTTTCTCTTGCTACAAGAATTTGATTTGCATATTGTTGATAGAAAAGGAGCTGAAAACCCCGTTGCAGACAACCTATCTAGGTTAGAGAATGTTCTTGATGACCCACTACCTATTGATGATAGTTTTCCTGATGAACAATTAAATGTCATAAATACTTCTTGTAGTACCCCTTGGTATGCTGATTATGCTAATTACATAGTTGCTAAATTTATACCACCTAGCTTCACATACCAACAAAAGAAAAAGTTCTTCTATGATTTGAGACATGATGACCCACATCTTTATAAGGAAGGAGTAGATGGTGTTATTAGATGTTGTGTACCTGAGCATGAACAGTAACAGCTCCTACGCAAGTGTCACTCCGAAACTTATGGAGGACACCACGCGGGAGATAGAACTGCACATAAGGTATTGCAATCCGGTTTTTATTGGCCTACTCTCTTCAAGGATGCCCATAAGTTTTTCCTATCTTGTGATGAATGTCAAAGGTAATATTAGTAGACGTCAAGAAATGCCTATGAACTATTCACTTGTTATTGAACCGTTTGATGTTTGGTGCTTTGATTATATGGGACCTTTTCCTGCCTCTAATGGATATACACATATTTTAGTTGTTGTTGATTACATTACTAAGTGGGTAGAAGCCATTCCAACTAGTAGTGCTGATCATAACACTTCTATTAAAATTCTTAAAGAAGTTATTTTTCCAAGGTTTGGAGTCCCTAGACATTTAATGACTGATGGTGGTTCACATTTTATTCATGGTGCTTTCCGTAAAATGCTTGTTAAATATGATGTCAATCATAGAATTACATCTCCGTATCACCCACAGTCTAGTGGTCAAGTAGAATTGAGTAACAGAGAACTCAAATTAATTTTGCAAAAGACTGTCAATAGGTCTAGAAAGAATTGGTCCAAGAAGCTTGATGATCCATTATGGGCCTATAGAACTGCATATAAAAATCCTATGGGTATGTCTCCGTATAAAATGGTATATGGAAAAGCATGTCATTTACCTCTCGAACTAGAACATAAGGCATATTGGGCTATTAAAGAGCTCAACTATGATTTCAAACTTGCCGGTGAAAAGTGGTTATTTGATATTAGCTCAATTGATGAATGGAGAACCCAAGCTTATGAAAATGCCAAGTTGTTTAAAGAAAAGGTTAAAAGATGGCATGACAAAAGGATACAAAAGCGTGAGTTTAATGTAGCTGATTATGTATTGCTATACAACTCGCATTTAAGATTTTTTACAGGGAAACTTCTCTCTAAATGGGAAGGCCCCTATGTTATCGAGGAGGTCTATCGTTCCGGTGCCATAAAAATCAACAATTTCGAAGGCACAAATTCGAAGGTGGTAAATGGTCAAAGAATCAAACATTATATCTCAGGTAATCCCATAAATGTTGAAACCAATATTATTGAAACCATAACCCCGGAGGAATACATAAGGGGCACTTTCCAGAACGTTTCAGACTCCGAAAAGGAATAGGTATATGGTACGGTAAGTAAATCGACTCCAAATTTTTTTAAGGCAATATTTCTCCGTTTTGGAATATTTAGAATAATAGAAAATTAAGTAGCAGTCCGGGAAGGACACGAGGGCCTCACGAGGGTGGAGGGCGGCCCCCTACCTCTGAGCACCTCGTGTGCCTTCCGGACTCCGTTTTCTTGCACGATACGTATTTTGGTCGGTAAAAATTCATTATATAATCTCCCCGGGGTTTTGACTCCTGTATCACGCAAAAATCCCTTGTCTTTGTTTTGAGTTGTCCTACTGCAGACAGAGCAACATGTCGTCCCAGGATTTGGAAGGAGAAAGCTATGTGGCTGATTACCTTGCAGATCCTAAGGTCTATCGGGATGTGGAGCATTGTGGTTGGACTACGGAAGAAGAAGAAGACTATGAACCAAAGAGAAAGGAGGAGACGAGCTCAGATGAAGATGAAGTCCCACTACCTCAACCTGGGGACATGCATGTGGAGTTCGAAAAGTCAAGCCTCTCGGATAGGGTAAAGAAACCTAAGATCGAGTTTATCCCTTTTCGCCTCTTGCAGGAGAACAAGCAGGAACTATGCAAAAAGGTACTGAGCTTGGAGCAGGAGATCGAGGACCTAAGGGGCCAAAATTCTATCCTCAAACATAAATTAAGGAAGAAGCCTACGCCATCAACAAAATCACCACCGTCTCCTCCAACAAATAAGAATTGAGTATCTGGGTATGGGCACTCCACTTGGCGACTACCAAGCTTGGGGGAGTGCCCCGGTATCGTATCACCATCACTCCTATCTTTACTATTTCCTTAGTTTGATCTTATTAGTAGCATTTTGATCTAGTAGAATAAAGTTTGTGGCATGATCTAGTTGTGATTTTTTGCTTTATTATCCTTCTATGTAATCGAGTCCATGAGCTATATAATAAAGATTAGTGTTGAGTCAAGGGCTTGATTGTTTTGCTATGATCCTAAGTGAATAAAAGAAAAGAGAGAGAAATAAAAAGAAACAAAGAGATCATATGGATCTCATGGAGAGTAATGAGCTCACATAGAAAAAGTATGATGAATAAAAGTTGTTGAGAGTTGACAAGCATAGTTTTGGTCATCATTGCAATTAATAGGAAGTAATAAAGAAAGAGAGGTCTTGACATATAGATATACTATCTTGGACATCTTTTATGATTGTGAGCACTCATTAAAATATGACATGCTAAAGAGTTGACATTGGACAAGGAAGACAACATAATGGGTGATGTTTTCTTACATCTAAGATAAATTATATTGTCTTGGATCTTCCAACATGTTGAGCTTGCCTTTCCCCCTCATGCTAGCCAAATTCATTGCACCAAGTAGAGATACTACTTGTGCTTCCAAATACCCTTAAACTAGTTTTGCCATGAGAGTCCACCATATCTACCTATGGATTGAATAAGATCCTTCAAGTAAGTTGTCATTGGTGCAAAGCAATAAAAATTGCTCTCTAAATATGTATGATTGATCGGTGTGGGAGAAATAAGCTTTATACAATCTTGTGATGTGGAAGTAATAAAAGCGACGAACTGCACAATAAAGGTTCATATAACAAGGGGCAATATAAAGTGACGTTCTTTCGCATTAAGATTTTGTGCATCCAACCATAAAAGCGCATGGCAACCTCTGCTTCCCTCTGCGAAGGGCCTATCTTTTATCATTATCTTCTACCTTATGCAAGAGTCATGGTGATTTTCACCCTTCCTTTTTACACTTTATCCTTTGGCAAGCACAGTATGTTGGAAAGATCCTGGTATATATGGCTAATTGGATGTGAGTTTTCATGAACTATTATTGTTGACATTACCCTTGAGGTAAAACGTTGGGAGGCAAGACTATAAGCCCCTATCTTTCTCTGTGTCCGATTAAAACTCCATACCCATAAGTATTGTGCGAGTGTCAGTAATTGTGAAAGATTATATGATAGTTGAGTATGTGGACTTGCTGAAAAGCTCTTATACATTGACTCTTTCCTATCTTATGATAAATTGCAATTGCTTCAATGACCGAGATTGTAGTTTGTTAGTTTTCAATGAAGTTTACGATTCATACCTGATATTGTGATTGAATTATTACTCTAGCATTAGAGATCATATGACAAAAATTATATAAGTTGCTATTATAAGAATGATCATGATGTCCTCATGTCCGTATTTTATTTTTATCGACACCTTCATCTCTAAACATGTGGACATATTTTTCGATATCGGCTTTTTGCTTGAGGACAAGCGAGGTCTAAGCTTGGGGGAGTTGATACGTCCATTTTGCATCATGCTTTTATATCGATATTTATTGCATTATGGGATGTTATTTACCATTATGTCACAATACTTATGGCTATTCTGTCTTATTTTACATGGTTTACATAAGGAGGGAGAATGCCGACAGCTAGAATTCTAGGCTGGAATAGGAGCAAATATTAGAGACCTATTCTGCACAACTCCAAAAGTCCTGAAACTCCACGGAACACCTTATAATAAATAATGAAAAATCCTCGCCAAAGATGAAGACCAGGGGGCCCACACCCTTCTCACAAGGGTGGGGGGCGCCCCCCTAGGGCGCGCCCCCTGCCTCGTGGGCCCCCTGGTGGCTCTTCGATGACCATCTTCTCCTATATGAAGTCTTTCGTCGAGAAAAAAATAAGAAGCAACCTTTCGGGATGAAACTCCGCCGCCACAAGGCAGAACCTTGGCTGATCCAATTTAGAGCTCCGGTAGAGCTGTTCTACTGGGGAAACTTCCATCCCGGAGGGGGAAATCATCGCGATCATCATCACCAACGCTCCTCTCATCGGGAGAGGTCAATCTCCATCAACATCTTCATCAGCACCATCTCATCTCAAAACCCTAGTTCATCTCTTGTATCTGATTCTTGTCTTCAAGTCCGGGATTGGTGCTAGTAGGTTGCTAGTAGCGTTAATTACTCCTTGTAGTTTATGCTAGTTGGTTTAATTGGTGGAAGATCATATGTTCAGATCCTCTATGCATATTAATACCCCTCTGATTATGAACATGTTTATGCTTTGTGAGTAGTTACGTTTGTTCCTGAGGACAAGGGAGAAGTCTTGCTATTAGTAGTCATGTGAATTTGGTATTCGTTCGATATTTTGATGAGATGTATGTTGTCTAGCCTCTAGTGGTGTTATGTGAGTGTCGACTACATAACACTTCACCATTATTTGGGCCTAGAGGAAGGCATTGGGAAGTAATAAGTAGATGATGGGTTGCTAGAGTGACAGAAGCTTAAACCCTAGTTTATGTGTTGCTTCGTAAGGGGCTGATTTGGATCCATATGTTTCATGCTATGGTTAGGTCGTAGTTGCGGATGCTTGCAATAGAGGTTAATCATAAGTGGGATGCTTGTTCAAGTAAGAACATCACCCATGGCATGAAACATATGGATCCAAATAAGCCCCTTACGAAGCAACGCATAAACTAGGGTTTAATCTTCTGTCACTCTTGGAACCCATCATCTACTTATTACTTCCCAATGCCTTCCCCTAGGCCCAAACAATGGTGAAGTGTCATGTAGTCAACGTTCGCATAACACCACTAGAGGAAAGGCAACATACATCTCATCAAAATATCGAACGAATACCAAATTCACATAACACCACTAGAGGAAAGACAACATACATCTCATCAAAACGCAACTACTCACAAATCCACTACTAGGAAAAGGGCTACTAATGGTGCACCAGTTTTGCCTACTCATGGCGCACTACTGGTGCGCCATTAGTATCACGCCACTAGTATTTCTTACTAATGGCGCACCACCGGTGTGCCATTAGTATCTGGTATACTAATGGCGCACCACGCAGTGCGCCATTAGTATAGAACATCATGCGCCATTAGTATGCCTCTCAGGGGGCCATATTTAACCATGTGCTTTGGCATACTAATGGCGCACTGTTGGGTGATGCGCCATTAGTATACTTTGGCATACTAATGGCGCACTCTGTAGTGATGCGCCATTAGTATGAATATTAGGTTTTTTTTTACTTTTCTAATTTTTGCACAGATTACAAAATATATTATTTGACAGAATATAGACAGCAGCACACAGCAACAACAGATTCATCGAATACAATAGAAGATTAGTCTCCGGATACAATTCATCATATTAGTCTCCGAATTCAAAAGACCGAACAAAGATAAAACATTACAAGTCTCGAGACCACGAGTATCAAGTTTGTCTTCACATTACAAGTCGATATCGATCATCTAAACTACCATCACATAGAAGAGAGTTGCGGTCATCACGATGAGCATCATCGCGATGAAACTGGTCTTCATCCGGTTCCTCCAACGCTCCCTCCTCTCTCCCGCTAGATAGCGGGCGTATCTAGATTCCGCCTCCGCCCTAGTGGTGTACCCTTTGTAACTGTTACCGCTGAAACGGTGAACCTATCTCCGACACTCCTCCCAGTCGTCGTAGACTCCGGGAACCTTACCCTTGTACATGACATACGACGGCATCTCTATGCACAAGACAAACAACAGACAATACATACATAAGCAATATATTAGTATGCAACAAAAGGATCGGAAGAGAAAAGCAAGACATTAATAGCACGATTCATGGTCCTACTAATAAATATCATCGATTACATCTAAGTTGAACGACTTTCCAAACCAAAGAGACATACAATTCATTATAGTTTAATTACAACATGAGCCAATCAATGTTTCAGAACTACACATCACTACTTTCGACTCGACTCATGGGACAGGAGCGTGGATGAAGCCGCCGTCTGTCGTGATGGTCATGAAATCGCGGGCGTTGTCAGCCTGCATTTGTAGCGTTCCGTCTATCTCACTGTTGGATGGTTGATATCCGAGGAAGAACTGCCCCGAGGTATGAAGGACATCTTGATGGATGATGTCCGCAAACTCCGACTGGATGCAAAAGAATTCTTGTCTGATGTCCGCGTCCTGGATTGCCGACAAGCTCGCGGCCCAATCTTTGAGATTATCTGGTAGCAGAAGGTGACGAAGGTGATGAAGGTGATGAAGGTCCCAATCTTTGAGATTATCTGGTAGCAGATTAGTAGGCATCCTTCTGACCGCCAGGCGGCTGCTTGACGCAGCAGAACGTCGTATTGTGGGCGAACACGTGCTTGCCGTACTTACGAACTTCCCTGGTGAAGGTGCCTCCAGATTTGGGGTAGCCAGGGAGAACATCATCAAAAACTTTCTTTATATTTGTGTAGTCTATCTTGGAGTCACGGTTCGGGTCGAAATACGTGGCCATGGAATATTTCGGGCTTAAGAGGATGAGTGTGCAATGTGTGTCACTGCACAGAACATGGAATGTTAGAAAAAAAAGAACGATCGAAATCTAAGAAATCATATGTTACGGGGAGGTTAAGGGATGACTTACTCGGGAAAGTAAGCCACAAGGAAGTTATCCTTATCTGGGTTTGCTAGAATGACGCCTTCGAGGTGTGAACTCGCGACTTGGCGATCCCCAGCGCTGCTCAAGAGCTTGGCACGCATGTAGAAGGGGTCGAATATCACAATGTCCGGGGTCTTGTCTCTAATGATCCGCATCTCCATACTCAGCGAAAACAGCCGAACGAAGGTGTAGTGCAGCGGATGAAGGTTAAACATAGCAAAGATTTCATCAAATCGCAGGACGATCATACCCCCGATGTCGCCATCCAAAAAGCCCTTGCCCTCTGGCACCTTGGCCATGAAAACCGGGTATGCCACATCATTCTCTTTGAGACGCTGCTTCTCCAAAGAAAGAACACTGTTGTGCAGACTCCGCATAGCACCGGTTGCAGCATTGAGCATATTTGTCGGTAGCATCGCCCTACCCGCCACATGCACCCTCCTCGATATATCCTTAGGTGAAGGTGGCCCGTCCTGAGCACGGATCGTATTCGGTGCCGGCTGGCTCACACCGGCGCCCTTTTTAGTCTTCCGTTTCCGGCTCTTCTTCTTGATCTGCTGTAATGGGACCGAGTTCTGCTCACAGACCTCCTTCTTGAGCGTGTTGGGGCTGATAATATTTGGCACCTCAGCTATCTGAGGCTCAGTGAAGGCGGTAGCTGGAGGCGTCTCCTGAGAACTGAACGCCAGACGACGCCTATTGCAACTGGGTTTCTCCGCCGTACCAGCTTAATCGCGGCCGTCTTGGTTGGGTTCTTGAAAAGGAGGCCCGCAGAAATCGTCACCGTACCCATGTTCGGCAAAGTACTTATCAACGTTGGTAAATGTACCATCGTCGTTGTCGTCATCGTCCGGATCCTGTGCCATATGCATGTCCGGAACCTGTGCCATAGGGATGTCCGGCATGTCCGGTAGCGTTGCGGCGTTCTTGCCATGGCTTGGCACCGGCACGACTGGCGGTCTTGTCTGTGGGGTGGTGTCCCTCGCCCCCAAACGAATCTGGCTCTTTGGCCAAAGCAGGGGCCAGCTTACACAGGCGCTGAGGGTCATCTCACCTTCTTCGTCGGCCCCAGCGGGTCGAATCGGAGGTAACAGCTCGTCGCAACCTGGCAGCACCCGAACCACTTCAACCCTATACACTGTGGGTGGCATCAGATTACCGTGGAACACGGGGTTGCCCGGTTGAACGATTCTTCCCTTGGCGACATCGACCAACTCACCGCCCACGAAGTGCAGGAGAGTGCAAGGAACGTCGGCGGCGCCCTACGAAAACATGTAGGGCGTCAG
Organism: Triticum dicoccoides; assembly: GCF_002162155.2. Classification (NCBI taxonomy): domain Eukaryota; kingdom Viridiplantae; phylum Streptophyta; class Magnoliopsida; order Poales; family Poaceae; genus Triticum; species Triticum dicoccoides. The sequence goes on from NC_041382.1 coordinate 338,246,054, forward strand.
GGATGCCCAGTCAAAGGCAAGGAGATGAAGTCATCGGCCGAGAGGCTTAGTTACCATGATGCCGTCGAGCTCGGCTTATGTGGAGGCACCGCCAACGGCCGGCGTGCAACTGACGAAGGGGCTGCTTGCTGGCGAGGTGCCGACCGGCGTACACCCGGGTGCATTAAGCTCCAATGCCCGTGTCGGCGCCGTACACACGAATACCGCCTTCGCCGGAGACACCAATGGCACCGCCGGAGACACCAATGGCACCGCCTGCGCGCTGTGCGAGTTGCTAGCCGTGAAGCTGGGAACCGGGGAGGCCCCTGTTGGCCGCCCGCAATCCACGTCGTCAGCCCATGAATCAACGTAGGCACCATGGCGTTGAGCTTCGTTCCCAGTTGTTGTTCCACTTGCTCTTGGACAAGCTCTGGAATCCGTGCCACTTGTGCCTTGAGTGCTTCAACCTCGCGCAACTGGCTTTCCGAGCTGGTCTTTTTCTCCTTTCGCCCACCAGTGGTATAGTATGATGACCATTTTGTGGACAAGCCTTTGCCGGCCACACGACCAGCTGACGTCGGCTTACTAAGCTTATCCTTGTTTTTCATTACGTTCAACGCCCTATTCAAAGGGGTGTCGAAAGGGGAGCTCCAAGACGACCCCGCGCTACTGCTTTCTTTGTCCTGCGGAAGGAACGTGAACCATTTAGAAATATTGGGGATTAATTAGAATGCAGCCATATGGAGCTAATTACACGGGGGTGTATTCCTTACCAGAACAAGCTCAAGCGCCTTGGTCTTCGGATCCGTGGTAAGCTCCTTTGTTACCGGGTCCTCCTTGTACCGGGCCCTGAGAAAGTTCCTAGTCTGCTTGTCACGGTATTTCTTGAAGCAGGGCAGTAGGCCTTGCTCGGCACGCTCCGCATCCTCCTTGTCCCATATAGGCTCCGCCACTCTGTAACCGCCGGGACCGAGTTGGTGGACCCCTAAGTTCAACTGCCGCATTTCTTTCCCCCACTGACTTGATTCGGAGGTTGCGGGGCTCTCGCACTTGATCTTGAACTCCTTGTAGTCATCTTCGCTCATCAAAGGATATTTCGCCTTGATCTTCTCATAACTATCACCTTTTTCAATCATTGCCTTCACCGTGCTTTTCCAAGTAGACAGGGCCGTGCTCATCCTCGTGAGGGCGGCACCGTTCACTTTATTCCCTGAGAGGCGTGTGTTTGCAAACTCAGCGGGGAACTTGTATCGTTCATGCAGCTTCGTGAAGAGGAGGCTACGCAAATTCCCTCGGTCCTTATGCCTTAGGTTCTCGGTGTTGATCGAGACGGTGCTCCGGAGAATGCACCCGAGCTGAACCGAGTACCCCTTGACTACGTGTTTGGGCGCCGTCGGATTCCAGTCGGAGTTCACCTTAGTAAATTCCTCCCTGACGGTGCCGAGCACGTTCGGGCGCCGGTCCTTCCGTTGCCTCTTCGGTTGGTTGCCATCTGTGCGTGCGCCGCCATCATCAGCGGTGGCATCCGCGGCGCCATCATCAGTGGTGTCATACCCGACGCCACTAGGGGTTGTGTAGTCAGGATTGGTGTCTTCCGCGGCGTCCTCATAGCGGTGAGGTTCTTCCTCCAACTCCTAGGACAGCTCCCAGAACTGCTTGCCGCCCGAACCGCCGGCCTCATTGTTGTGGGCCATTTTTCGCTCTAAATAGGAAAAAAGTTTGGTCAAAAAGTTGGTTATTTTCAAGGAACAAGATCATGGTCTCATCATTTAGGGTTTGTCGACACCGAGGCATCCTAAAAGCTAAGCTTTTATCATTTAGGGTTTGTCGACGACGAGACACCCTAAAAGCCTAAGCGTACATCATTTAGGTTCTCATCGACATCAAGGCACCCTATAGAAGCCAAGTTAAGTTTTCATCATTTAGGGTTTATCGATGCCGAGGCACCCTAGGTTGGGCCTAATCACTTGGCACTAATCACTTGGCTCTATTGCCACCTATGTTGGGTTTATCATCTAGGGTTTATCGATGCTAAGGAGAATTCTAAGTTGGGCCTAATCACTTGGCTCTATTGACACCTTTGGTTTAATGCAGCAAGAATGGCGGGGCAGTTGATCCTACTTAACTAAGTACTAAGATACCCCGGCCCATGCATTAGTCGCAAGTACCCCATATGTCCTATTTTTAGTAAAGTCATGCTAAAATTCACGGAAAATTTCTGCATGACCTTTGCTGAATATAGGACATATGGAGTACCCGAATTTGCCGGAACGGAAGTTCATCGACATTCCGGCAAACTCAAGGGCCTCTCGTGGTACCTGCAAATTCATCACGACACAATGGTCGGAGACAAAACCCAGCAAACTAGCAAGATGATCATCATCTTTGCAAGTCATTACTTGTCAAATACAGAAGAAGGAACAATTTATTTGTGACATAGTTGGCCCATACAGAAGAAGCAACACCCTGCACTAGCCTAAAAACAAGTGAAGTTTCACCCATATAAGAACAACTTTATAAAATCAGAGAAGTTGCTATGTTTTTTCTACTGCTAGGAAAAACATCACTCATTGGAAATGAAAATCTCAGTACCAGTATTTTGAACTTTGAAATGAAATACAATAGTAGTATTAGTAGTATATGGAGTAGTATCTTGTCTAGTAGTAGTATTAGTTGTATATGGAGTAGCAAGTTTTGCCTCAGAGACCGCAAAAGCTATGTTTTTTCTCAATTCAGATAGCTAAGTGGAAAACCACGTCAAGTTCTGTTTTAATACTCTATTTATCAATGCATGCAATTGGTTTCATCTGGACTACATCATAGAACCACCAATAAAGGACACTGAAAAAATACATAGATAAGCCTATGGTTCATATCCTTGAGTAGCATGATTAGAGATGAGTAGATCTCCTAAAGGTGTCCTAAGCACCTGCTGTTACTCTTGGAAGCAATGCAAACATGTAAAAGTTATTACTGTTGACAATACTACTCAAATATCCAACTATCAGGACACAAGGCATGATAATCCATCTAATCTAATGAAATCTGAACTCAACCTGATCATGGTTCATGCCCTCAAACACATCAACACCTCAAGAATGCCATGACAAAAATGAAAAGGACCAAGACAATGTTCAGTTAACAGAAAGGGGGGAGGGGAACCGGTGCAGCTCACCGAGAGGAAGACGATGGCGAGCTCGTGCAGGGCCGGGGTTGACGAGGTGACGCGGATCGACGGTGAGGCGTCGGTGTCATAGAGGCGCCGGAGACCTTGCCCTGCGAGACAAAGAAGGGGCCGTCAGCCCCGGCGCAGGCG
>NC_041382.1:338249562-338250151 GCF_002162155.2 Triticum dicoccoides
GGGCGGCGGGGGTGGCGGGGGTGGGGCGACGGGGGTGGAGTCCGGCAGGGGTCGGGGCGGCGGCGTCATGGGTCGGGGCGGCGGCATCGTGGGTCTGGTGGGGGAGAGAGGGACGAATGGGATCTGGCGAGGAAGAGGGAGGACTTAGCTATAGGGGGAAGCTTACTAATGGCGCACCACCCGTCGGCGCGCCATTAGAAATCATTTTTTGATAGCAATGGCGCACCCACCGCCAGTGCGCCATTAGAAATCTTTTGTTTAGATAGCAATGGCGCACCACCAGGCTGGTGCGCCATTAGTATATTTTTTTTATTTTTTAATAAATGAATATGAATATGAAACAGTAATCCATGCATTTAAATAATTATTGTGTATTTGTATTCTGATAAATATTTGTTAGTTATTATGCCTGATTTATAAAATGATTATTGAAACTAGTTTAGTGGGTAAACCAAGTTAAGATTTATTTGTAGTGACGTTATAAATAATTTTTGTTATGAATGTTAGTAATTGTTTAAAGGTTTGTTCTTGCATACATAATTTGACCAGAGCAGGGGAGGGTGCGGGGGGTGCTCTTCGGCGGCAGTGG
>NC_041382.1:338250347-338254724 GCF_002162155.2 Triticum dicoccoides
CGAGATGGAGGGTTCGGGGGGTGCTCGTCGGTGGCGGTGGAGCGGGGGAGTGTGCGGTGGGTCGTCGGCGGTGGTGGAGCTAGCGGGGGAGGGTGCGGGTGGAATTGAGATCGAGATGGAGGGGGATTGAGATCGAGTGTCCTCCTGGATTCAAAAAGTGCCCATGAAATTTAAAAATATTCATGATATCAAAAAGTGCCCATGAAATACAATCGAGAAATGAAGACTACGATTTAAATACAATCGATCTTAGCTAGTTATCTGTTCACAATCTTCTTGCCCTTCTTTTTCGCAAATGGAGTTCTTCTGTGGAACGGACGTCCTTTAGGTAGGGTGGTCTTGCTTCTTCTTGTGGTGTATGCTGCTACTTCATCGTTGTCGTCATGTTCGATCTTCAGGTCGCCGTACTTGTCGAAGTCTTGCTCATTGGCTACTCCATCCATTCCAATGATCTTCCTTTTGCCTCTCCTCACGACAACACCACAGGGCTTTGACGGGTCGGTAATGAAGAAGCATTGGTCCACTTCGGAAGCCAGTACCCATGGCTCATTTTTCGCGGTGACGTTTGCGCCCGCGCTCTTGGAGTTGCCTTCGGGTATAACCATGGTGGTGAAATACCGGTCTTATTTTAGGACACTCTTGGCCCATCTGACACGGAACATCGGGACCTTCTCTCCAGCATAGCTCAGCTCCCAGATCTCCTTGATCCTTCCGTAGTATATGTACTTGTCGTTACCGGTGTTGGATTCCATCATTACCCCGGAGTTCTGATAACCATCGCTCTTCATGTCCTTGTCCTCGGTGTAGAATGTGTAGCCGTTGACATCGTAACCCTCATAGGTCATTAGGTTGTGCTCGGCGCCCTGTGACAAGGCGAATATGAGTTGTTCTTCCGCGGAAGAATCCTCATGTAAAGGGTACGACAGAAGCTTCTGCTTGAACCAACGCGTGAAACATGAGTTGTGCTCTTTGATTATATCTCCATCCGTCCTCTGTTGGCCTCGGTCATTGTACGTCTTCTCAATAAAGGTTTTGTGCTCTACCACCCAAGGATCGACCATGTCTATGTGTTGCAGCGCGACTAGGTTTGCTCTTTCAAAGTTAGCGAGTCGACCCTCGAAGTCGACATGCATTTCACGGCGACCCTCACGATGACCCCATCCAGCGAGCCTGCCGAGGTGCCTGTTCACGGGCAGACCAACGGGGTTCTCGATGCCTAGATAATTCGTGCAGTAGGAGATGCACTCTTCGGTCAGAAAGACCCGGCTATACTTCCCTCTGGACGTGACATGTTGCGAACATATCCTTTGATGACACCATTCATCCTTTCGAACGGCATCATGCTGTGCAGGAACGTCGGCCCGAGTTGGATGATATCCTCCACGATATGGACCAGCAGATGCACCATAACATCGAAGAATGCATGCGGGAAGTACATCTCAAGCTTGCATAGTATCACCACGATCTCTTCCTGTAGCCTTCTGAGTTGCCTCACGCCAACCGACTTCCGAGAGATGACGTCGAAAAAGTTGCATAGGCCAAATAGCGTTTCACGGACATGTGCTTCCATGATCCCACGGATTGCAACTGGAAGTATCTGCGTCATCAGCACATGACAGTCGTGAGACTTCATCCCGCTAAACTTCTGCTTCGCTGGGTCTAGGTATCTGCTTATCTTCCCCGCGTAACCGTAAGGAAGTTTTACTCCTACGAGGCAGGTGAAAAGCTGCTCGATCTCCTCCTGACTTAGAGTGAAGCACGCGGGAGGGTAGTCATTTCCGGTCTTCTTGGCCTTTTTGCCTTTGCGACGACTTTCTGTGTCCTGCTTCGCCTCATCATCATCATCATCATTAGCGTGAAGCTCCTGCCTGATGCCCATTGATTTCAACTCTACCCTTGCTTTCGGCCCATCTTTGGTCCTCTCTGGCATGTTGAGCAGGGTACCAAGCAGACTCTCGCACACGTTCTTCGTGATATGCATGGCATCAAGGCTGTGAGGCACACGGTGGATCTTCCAGTATGGCAAGTCCCAGAAAATAGACCTCGTTTTCCATACCTTCAGCAGCGGCTTTGGCGCCTTTCGCTTCTTTCCCGGCTCTGGCGCCTTTTGCTTCTTTTCCGGCAGTGGGCAATCTTTCCAATTTTTCAACAGCCCATCTATTTCCTTGCCGCTCCTCGTACGCGGGCGTCTTCGGGGTTCGGTTTCACCATCGAACAGATCCTTGCGTTTCCTCCACGGGTCATCATCGCGAAGCCACCTTCGATGCCCCATGAACACGGTTTTCGAAGACCCGGGATCTCTATCTAGCTGGCGATACGTTGTGTCATTCATGCACCTGACGCATCCAGAAAATCCGTGGACCACATGCCTCGCGAGATATCCGTAACCGAGATAGTCGTGCACCGTCGTGAGCAGTGCGGCTCTCATAGGGAAATATTCTTTCTCTGCGGCATCCCACGTATTGGCTGGCGTTTTCCACAGCGTGTCTAACTCCTCTTTTAGCAGCCCCAGATACAGATTGATGTCGTTCCCTGGTTGTTTCGGCCCTTCAATTAGCATACTCATGTGAATGTACTTCCTCTTCATGCACAACCAGGGGGGAAGGTTGTACATCCACACAAACACAGGCCAGGTGCTATGTGTGCTTGTCTGGCTGCCAAACGGATTGACTCCATCGGTGCTCGCACCCAGCACGATGTTCCTTGGATCCTTCCCAAATTCTGGGTGTTCGAAGTTCAACGCTTGCCACTGGCTCCCATCCTTAGGGTGACTCAGCATCTTGTCTTTTTTATTTATCTCCGGATCATTTGCGTCATCTTCCCGCTTCTTCTCCTCCCTATCCGCGTGCCAACGCAGGAGATTTTCTACCTTAGGATCCGCGAAATACCGCTGCAGACGAGGAGTGATCGGAAAGTACCACACCACTTTTCGAGGAGCTTTCTTCCTCTTCTTGTATCGAGTGACGCCGCACACCGGACATATGGTAGACTCCGCGTGCTTGCCCCGATAAATGATGCAATTGTTCATGCACACATGGTATTTCACGTGAAGTAAATCTAGAGGACACACGACTTTCTTTGCCTCCTCGAAACTGGTTGGGCACTTGTTCCCCTTGGGAAGACGTTCGTGCCAGAATGACATGTTCTCGTCGAAGCATGCATCGGTCATTTTGTGTTTTACCTTCATCTCCAAAGCCATGAGCGTTATTTTCAGGCGGGTATCCTTGGGTCTGCATCCTTCATACAATGGAGTAACCACGTCTATCTCCAGTTGATCTAGCTTGGCTTTCTCTCGGGCGGTAGCTCTTGCGTTATCCATCTGCTTGAGAAGCAGCTCTTGAATATGAGGGTCCTACACCCAGCCCATCGATGGTCCATCGTCGTCTGCTCCGCCGGCATCTTCATATTTATGATCATGCCCTTCGTCTGCTCTGGCATCTTCCTCATCATCATGTCCGGCATCTTCTACATGATGACTGTGTACAACATCACCGTCGTGATCATATCCTGGAGATTCTTCGTCTTCTCGCTCGCCCGAGCCACGGTGGTTGTCTTGCTGCCCTTCCTCATTTCTTGCCCGGCCCCCATGGACGACTTCATAGTCATCTTCATCACCTTGCCACCGATAGCCATCCATGAAACCACGCAAGAGCAGGTGGTCCCGCACCTGCCCGGAATCCGGGTCCGCAATAAGGCTCTTCAGGTTGCATCTTCGACACAGACATCTTATCTCCGTCTCGTTCTTTTGAAGCATCTCGGCCTTCGCGGAGCTGAAAAACCTATTCACGATGCAGCGCGATATTTTAGAACCAAGAAAAAATTTGGCATGAATTTCCCTAAAAATAGGACCAAAAAGAATGCATAGTGCCAAAATTCTCGCCGAAACAGAAATGAATCAACATTCCGGCAAAATATTGGCAACTATCGCATTTCAAATACTGGTACCTGCAAACACAAACATATATGCAACACCACAAACATATGCAACACCACAAACATACATAGATCTAGCTAGGCCACAAAAAGTGCATGTGCACGTTGTTGGAGCGAGCTAGGGAGAAAAAAAGTAGATCTACAACATGAAGATAGCTTTCCCCTTACTTACCTATCAAAAAAGGTAATTTCACCACTTAATTTTGATGAATCTATTATGCAAATGAGGTGAGGACGAGGAGGCAGCCAACAAGCTTGGAGAAGGAGGTGGAGGGAATGAAGTGGGGAAAGTGAGTGTGTAGGTGCGGCTGTCCAAAATATCTAGCTGGTCCCAGGTTACTAATGGCGCACCATACAGCCATGCGCCATTAGTAACCCAACATACTAATGGCGCACCTGCTGGTCGTGCGCCATTAGCATTTTTGCAAAAAAAGTAATATATAT
>NC_041382.1:338254994-338266937 GCF_002162155.2 Triticum dicoccoides
TATATATACACACACACACTAATGGAGCACCATGGCAGAGTGCGCCATTACTAGTTTAAACTAGTAATGGCGCACTTTGCAACGGTGCGCCATTAGTAGTTTTGCAAAAAACAGAATAAAAAAATACAGTAGTGGCGCACTCCATGGCTGGTGCGCCATTACTAGTTAGAACTACTAATGGCGCACTTTGCCCGGATGCGCCATTAGTATGTTTGGAAAAATGAAAAAAAATTGTTACTTGTGGCGCACCTTGTGCCTGGTGCGCCATTAGTGTCTTCCACACTAATGGCGCATCGCCACATGGTGCACCATTAGTATATAGTAGTGGCGCACCACTTCTCTGGTGCGCCATTAGTGTCAATTTCATCTATAGCCCTTTTCCTAGTAGTGATCATATTCATGTTCATAATCAGAGGGGTATTAATATGCATAAAGGATCTGAACATATAATCTTCCACCGAATAAACCAACTAGTATCAACTACAAGGAGTAATCAACACTACTAGCAACCCACAGGTACCAATATGGGGTTTCGAGACAAAGATCAGATACAAGATATGAACTAGGGTTTGAGAGGAGATGGTGCTGGTGAAAATGTTGATGGAGATTGACCCCCTCCCTATGAGATGATCGATGGTAATGACGATGTTTATGATTTCCCCCTCCCGGAGGGATGTTTCCCCGGCAGAACAGCTCCACCAGAGCCCTAGATTGGTTCTGCCAAGGTTCCGCCTCGAGACGACGGCGCTTCGTCCCGAAAGCTTCCTTCTGATTTTTCCAGGGCAAAAGACACCTTATACCAGAAGATGGGCATCGGGGGGCTTCCAGGTGGCCCACGAGGCAAGGGGCGCGCCTAGGGGGTAGGGCACGCCCTCCACCCTCGTGGACAGTGGGTGGCCCCCCTCTGGTGCTTCCTTCGCCCAATATTATATATATATATATATATTCCAAAACTGACTTTCGTGGAGTTTCAGGACCTTTCGAGTTGTCCAGAATAGGTCTCTAATATTTGCTCCTTTTCCAGCCCAGAATTCTAGCTGCCGGTATTGTCCCTCTTCATGTAAACCTTGTAAAATAAGAGAGAAAAGGCATAAGTATTGTGACATATTGTGTAATAACAGCCCATAATGCAATAATATCGATATAAAAGCATGACACAAAATGGACATATCATCGGTCCATTCTGCGACGAAGTCGGCGAGGGCGGCTCCCTGAATGACCGTGGTTGTGCTGAACTGCAGCTGAAACGCTCGCAGCTCGACGTTCCACTCAGTGACTCTTCTCGCAGCGTTGGGGCTCCGGAGCACCCTCTCCAGTGGGTAGGCTGAGACGACCTTAACTGGGTGGCCTTGGAAGTAATGATGCAGCTTGCGTGAGGCCAGCAAGAGCGCAAGCAAAAACTTCTGTGGAATGGGGTATCATGCTCTTGCATCCCGTAACACCGTTGAGGGAGTCCTGGGTTAGGGGGTCTCCGGATAGCCGGACTATATCATTTGTCCGGACTGTTAGACTATGAAGATACAAGATTGAAGACTTCGTCTCATGTCCGGATGGGACTCTACTTGGCGTGGAAGGGAAGCTAGGCAGTACGGATATGGATATCTCCTCCTTTGTAACCGACCTTGTGTAACCCTAGCCCCCTCCGGTGTCTATATAAACCGGAGGGTTTTAGTCCGTAGGACACAATAACATACAATCATACCATAGGCTAGCTTCTAGGGTTTAGCCTCTCCGATCTCGTGGTAGATCAACTCTTGTACTACCCATATCATCAATATTAATCGAGCGGGACGTAGGGTTTTACCTCCATCAAGAGGGCCTGAACCTGGGTAAAACATCGTGTCCCCTGCCTCCTGTTACCATCCGCCTTAGACACACAGTTCGGAACCCCCTAGCCGAGATCCGCCGGTTTTGACACCGACATTGGTGCTTTCATTGAGAGTTCCTCTGTGTCGTTGCCGTTAGGCTTGATGGCTCCTTCTACCATCGATAGCGATGCAGTCCAGGGTGAGACTTTTCTCCCGGGACAGATCTTTGTGTTCGGCGGCTTCGCACTGCGGGCCAACTCGCTTGGCCAACTAGAGCAGATCAAAAGCTACGCCCCTGGCAATCAAGTCACATTTGGAAACTTAAATTACACTGGCGATATCCGCAGAGACTTGATCTTCGACGGATTCGAGCCCCTGCCTTGTGCGCCACGCGGTCATTATGAGTACGATTTAGCTCTACCTTCGGACCGCATTCAGGAGATCGCACCGGCAGCCGCTCCGAGCCTCAATTCGGAGCCAGTTGCGCCATCCATAGATGGGTGGATAGACCCTGTCACGGGAGCCGTATCCTCAACGGCGATCGAGCCGGATATCGACCTTACCCTTCATGAGAGCCATGTTGTCAAACTGCCGGATCCTTCTCCGGCCACAGACTCCGAACCGCCTGCGCCCGTTCCTAGCGAATCTGATATTTTTCAGCACTCGCCCTTTGGCGACATACTGAACTCATTAAGGTCTCTCTCCTTGTCAGGAGGATCCTGGCCGAACTATGTCCAGCAGGATTGGGATGCGGATGACGAAGAAATTCGCTGCCCACCCACCACCCACTTAGTAGCCACTATCGACAACTTAACCGACATGCTCGACTTCGACTCCGAAGACATCGACGGTATGGACGACGATGCGGGAGACGAAGAGGAACCACTGCCCACAGGGCACTAGACAGCCACCTCATCATACGATATATACATGGTGGACACACCCAAAGAAGGCAATGGCGACGAGACAGCGGAGGATGACCCCTCGAGGAAGCAACCTAAGCGCCGGCGTCAGCAGCGCCGCTCTAAATCCCGCCAAAGCAAAAACGGTGATTCCGGCACAGGAGATAACAACACCCCGGACAGTGCCGAAGACAACCGCCTCCAGCAAGATCCAGCACAGGAGGATGGAGAATCCACCCCTCATGAGAGAGCAGCAGATAGAGAGGAAGAGGATAGTAATTACATACCTCCCTCCGAAGACGAGGCAAGCCTCGACGATGACGAATTCTTCGTGCCAGAGGATCCCGTCGAACAAGAGCGCTTCAAGTGTCGGCTTATAGCCACGACAAATAGCCTTAAGAAAAAGCAGCAACAGCTTCAAGCTGATCAAGATCTGCTAGCTGACAGATGGACTGAAGTCCTGGCGGTCGAGGAATTTAAACTCGAACGCCCCTCCAAGAGTTACCCAAAATGCAGGTTGCTACCCCGACTGGAGGAAGAAACGTATGATGTGGCCGATCGGCCACCCCGTGGCCGTGACAGAGAGGCATTCCAGCCAAAAGCTCAGCCTGCACCCCGATGCCATTCAAATAAAAAGGCATGGGGAAATACGCCAGACCTGCGAGACGTATTGGAGGACAAAGCAAATCACACAAGATCGATCTACGGATCACGAGGGCGCACCACTATGCAAGACGATAAACGTCACGCCGGATACAGTAAAAGTAAATCCGGTCGGGCCGAACACAGTGGGCAAGACTCATTGGAGCTCCGTCGCGATATAGCCCAGTACAGAGGTGTCGCACACCCCTTATGGTTCACTGACGAAGTAATGGATCATCAAATCCCAGAGGGTTTCAAACCCGTAAATATAGAATCAAACAGCGGCACAACAGATCCTGCGGTATGGATCGAGGATTTCCTCCTGCACATCCACATGGCCCGCGGTGATGACCAACATGTAATCAAATACCTCCCACTCAAACTTAAAGGACTAGCTCGGCACTGGCTCAACAGCTTGCCAGCAGAGTCCATTGGCTGTTGGGAAGATCTGGAAGCCGCATTCCTCGACAACTTTCAGGGCACCTATGTGCGACCACCAGACGCCGATGACCTGAGCCATATAATTCAGCTGCCAGAGGAATCGGCCAGGCAATTCTGGACACGGTTCCTAACAAAGAAAAATCAAATCGTCGACTGTCCAGATGCAGAGGCCCTACCAGCTTTTAAACACAACATCCGCGACGAGTGGCTAGCCCGGCACCTTGGTCAGGAAAAGCCAAAATCTATGGCAGCCCTCACGACACTCATGATCCGCTTTTGTGCGGGAGAAGACAGCTCGCTGGCTCACAGTAATAACATATCAAAGAACCATGGTACTTCGATACCAAGGACGGCAATGGCAGGTCACATCGCAACAAACATAAGCGCCGCATTAACAGCGACAATACCGAGGATACGGCAGTCAATGCTCGATTCAAAGGCTCTAAACCCGGTCAGCGGAAAAAGCCATTTAAAATAAGCACTCCGGGGCCATCCAATTTGGACCGTATACTCGATCGCTCGTGTCAAATACACGGCACCCCCGACAAGCCAGCCAACCACACCAATAGGGATTGTTGGGTGTTCAAGCAAGCCGGCAAGTTAATTGCCGAAAACAAAGATAAGGGGCCACATAGCGATGACGAGGAGGAGCCCCGGCAGCCGAATACCGGAGGACAGAAGAGGTTCCCCCCACAAGTGCGGACGGTGAACATGATATACGCAACCCACATCCCCAAGAGGGAGCGGAAGCGTGCGCTCAGGGACGTATATGCGTTGGAGCCAGTCGCCCCAAAGTTCAACCCATGGTCCTCCTGTCCGATCACCTTCGATCGCAGGGACCACCCCACTAGTATCCGTCATGGCGGATTCGCCACACTGGTCTTAGACCCAATTATTGACGGATTTCACCTCACTCGAGTCCTTATGGATGGCGGCAGCAGCCTGAACCTGCTTTTCCAGGACACAGTGCACAAAATGGGTATATACCCCTCAAGGATCAAACCCACAAAAACGACCTTTAAAGGCGTCATGCCAGGTGTAGAGGCCCATTGCACAGGCTCAGTCACACTGGAAGTGGTCTTCGGATCCCCGGATAGCTTCCGAAGCGAAGAGTTAATCTTCGATATAGTCCCGTTCCGCAGTGGTTATCATGCACTGCTCGGGCGAACCGCATTTGCGAGATTCAATGCGGTACCGCATTATGCATACCTCAAGCTCAAGATGCCAGGACCTCAGGGGGTCATTACAGTTAATGGAAACACAGAGCGCTCTCTCCGAACGGAGGAGCACACTCCGGCCCTCGCAGCGGAAGCGCAAAGCAGCCTCTTAAGGCAATCCACTAGTTCGGCATTCAAGGACCCGAACACCTTCAAGCGCGCCCGGAGTAATCGGCAACTGGACCGCCTGGCATGTCCCGAGCTCGCATAACAATGCGGCCCCCACCCCGGCCCTAGCCAAACGGCGAAATTCGTGCCACGCGTACATAATTACGCATTAAAAATACCACGGGCACAGGTGGGGAGGGGGGCACAACTACGGCACACCCCAAGACGCGGCTTAAACCGCACTAGGGGCTTCCCGCTTTGTTATTTTTCTTTCAGGACATTAATCTCTGGAAACCCTGTCCGGCAGCATGATTGCCGAACACATGATGCAGCAACCAAGGAGGCAGAAAGCTACATCACAAAACGGAACTCCCAGGTGGATTACGATAACGAGTGAAATACTTGCCTTAACATTATTCCTCAGCTTTCCCTTGGAGGGGATATAGTCCTACTTTTTGCTTATTGCACTACATGTATCATTCCGCTTTAACGCACCTTTTTGAATAAACAATACATAGCATTAAAACTATTATTGCATTCTTCCTTTTTTTACATATATGTGTTCATTAATGACACCTTGCAACCGTACACTTTGGTACGGCCAATACACCAGGGGCTTAAGTACCCCACAATATGGTGTGAGAAGTCTGAACACTTTCACAAGTGCGGCACTCCGAACTTATAGCATTACATGCATCAGCTCTGAATCATGTCTTTGGTCAATAGTTGGGTTTGCCCGGCTCCCATGTTTTGGTACCTTACGTTCCACTATATCGGCTAAGGTAGCACTGGGAGAACTACTGCGATTGTGCCCCGGTTCAGCTGGGCTAAGAACCTCAATAGAGAAAGCTAAAACTGTCTGTCATGATAAGGCGAGAGACTGGTCACTGTTCGAGAGGTTTTCGAGTCCCTAAAAACTTATGCCGCTTAGAGCGAGGAGTCGGCCCTGTCCGGATTAAGGCGTGTATCGTGCCCCGAATTCGGCCTTCCGAATACCAGGGGCTTCGCCGAAATTTAAAATTATAGAATTCTATGGCTAAGTGAGAGTGATAAAGCATTATTAGTCCGATTTCCTTGTTCGTTGTGCCGAGCACCTCCCTCGAAGGACCCAAAAATGGGAACAAGAGTGCTCAGATTTATCCCGAACACCCCAGCACTCGTGGCATAGGGGAAGAAGCCATCTCTCAGATTTGATAAATGGCCGAACATAAGGTAATATTTTAAATTCAAACAAGCGTTGCATAGCGCATATGAAACAGGTTTTCAGCTACAGGATCACACGAGCAAATTCATTCAAATATTACATCTTTCGTACACTCGTCCGCTACAAGACAGGCACCCTTCAGGACACCCTCATAGTACATCTCGGGGTGGCGATGCTCCTTCCCCGCCGGCGGCCCTTCCTTGATCAGCTTCACGGCGTCTAGCTTGGCCCATTGCACCTTCACACGGGCGAAAGCCCGGCGTGCACCTTCAATGCAGACGGACCACTTGACGACTTCCAGCCGTGGGCAGGCATCCACAAGCCGCCTCACCAGGATGAAGTAGCTGTTCGGAAGGGCTGCACCAGGCCATAGCCGGACTATAAAGCCCTTCATGGCCTGTTCGGCCACCTTGTGTAGCTCGACCAGCTGCTTCAGCTGGTCGCTCATAGGCACCGGGTGTTCGCTCCCAGTATATTGGGCCCAGAACAACTTCTCCGTTGAGCTTCCCTCCTCGGCCTGGTAAAAAGTTGCGGCATCTGACACGCTGCGGGGCAAATTTGTGAATGCTCCTGGAGAGCTCCGGATTTGGTTAAGTAACAGGTAATTTACTTTCACATGCTTGCTTTGCATACAGAATGCCTTACCCGCCGCTATCTTCTTCATCGCATCAATCTCCTGGAGGGCCTTCTGGGCTTTAGCCTTGGCATTTTTAGCACTTTCGAGGGCCACGGCAAGCTCGGACTCTCGCGTCTTCAAGTCACGCTCCAACGCCTCATGCTTCGACATGAGAGCTTGGAGCTCTTGCTGCACCTCGCCCACCCGTGCCTCTTGCCTTTCCCTCTCGGTGCGCTCCTTGGATGCTTTGTCTTCGGCCTCGGATAGCGCTTGCTTCAGGGTCGCCACCTCGGTCGTGGCCCTTGGCAAATATACGATGATCCTATCATTTTGCAATCGCGTCTTCTTTTATATATACATATCTATAGACAGGGTATTACTTACCCTTGTTCTCCTAAAGCTGCCTCTTGGCAAGGCCGAGCTCTTTCTTGGACCCCTTGAGTTCCTGCTTCAGTGTGGCGACCTCCATAGTCAGTGCGGCTAAGGCCAACAGCAAAGCCTGCATACGCATATAGACATACCTATGTTAGACTCATGATGTATTATTTGATCCTCTATTCGGCTTTTCTTTTTGAACACCGAACAGGGCAGCAGGGGCAACTGTCTATGCGGTAATATTTTCCCTATATTTCAAACACTTACCTCAAAGCCTGTTAGAAGGCTGGCACGGGCTTCAGTCAACCCGCTCTTGGTGGACTGAACCTTCTGGACCACCGCACTCATAATAGTGCGGTGCTCTTCATCGATGGAAGCGCTGCGAAGCGCTCCCAGCAGATTGTCTGGTGCCTCTGGTTGGACAGAGGTCACCGGCACAGGCGTCTTGCCCCTTTTGGAAGGAGGCCACCTGCCGGAGTCCCGAACCATTGGAGGTTCCGGCAAGGTGTTCGGCGAGGGCCGAACTCGGAGCCCTCGGGAGCCTTGCTCCCTCTGCTCCCAGAGTCCGGAAGGTCGCCTTGAGGCGCCTCCGGGACTGTCTCCCCTCGACCCGGTGCATCTTGAGACAATACCTCGGCGTTGTCCGTAGGGCAAGGGGATGTGCGGTCGGAAGTGGATCGCTATCCATATCCGACGAGCCCAGGGAGCCGTCCGACGATACGTCGAGACGGGCTCATGGCTGTCTGCATAATCATAATTCAGCGTTAGGAGAAGCATTGCTACAAAGGAATGCTATGAGTTACTCTGGTATCCGAATACTTACGACTTCGCCGGGGGCTTGGCCCTGAGCAGCCACTCGTCTTTGCCTTCGGCGGCGGTGGTGGAGTAATCCGGAAGGAGAGTCCTTCCCTTCTTGGACCCTTCGCCCCCCCCCCAGTTGGGGCGGCCTTCCTTTTCTTGTCTCCCCCGACTGGAGGGGGAGCATCTTCATCTTCCTCCTCGTCTTCGGGGGAGGAGTGCGTCGCGGAGTTATCGGATGATAAGTCCGATGACGCCTGGCGTAGGGAACTCTTTCGGGTTCCCTTGGCCTTCTTGGTCTTCTCCGGCAACTTATAAGGGGCCGGAGTCAGCATCTCCGTAAGGAGAGCGTCCGCAGTGTCTTCGGGTAGAGGGGCCGGATAGTTAATTTGCCCCGACGTCTCCACCTAGTCCTGTCAAAGGCATGGAGATCAGAACCCGCACATGATTAAGCTAGGGGAAATAAAATATCCTACCGGATGTATAGAACTCACCGAATGCGCTCGGCGCTTCGCGCTTAGCCCGCGGTCCTCGGTGAGAGAGGGAGGGACCTCTGCACCCTTGAACAGCACCTTCCAGGCGTCCTTGTGCATTGTTTCGAAGAGCTCGCTCAGAGTCTAGTGCTGGGTCGGGTCGAACTCCCACAAGTTGAAGTCCCGTTGTTGGCACGGGAGGATCCGGCGGACGAGCATGACCTGGACTATGTTGACAAGCTTGAGCTTCTTGCTTGCCATGTTCAGGATACATTTCTGGAGTCCGTCCAGCTCCACCGATGAACCCCACGACAAGCCCTTCTCTTTCCAGGAAGTGAGCCGTGTGGGGAATCTGGATCAAAACTTGGGGCAGCCACCCATTTGGTGTTGCGTGGCTCGGTGATGTAGAACCACGCCGATTTCCACCCCTTTATGGTCTCTACGAAGGAGCCTTCAAGCCATATAACATTGGGCATCTTGCCCACCATGGCTCCACCGCATTCTGCTTGTTGGCCTCCCACCAACTTCGGCTTGATATTGAAGGTCTTTAACCACAGGCCGAAGTGGGGCCGGATGTGGAGGAAAGCCTCACACACGACGATGAACGCCGAAATGTTGAGGACGAAGTTCAGGGCCAGATCATGGAAGTCCAGCCCCTAGTAGAACATGAGACCACAGACGAATGGATGGAGGGGAAACCCCAGTCCGCGGAGGAAGTGGTGGAGGAAAACTACCCTCTCATGAGGTTCCGGGGTAGGGACGATTTGCCCCGCAGCAGGCAGCCGATGCGCGATGTTCGCGGCTAGGTATCCGGCTCCGCGCAGCTTTTTGATGTGTCCCTCCGTAACGGAGGAAGCCATCCACTTGCCTCCCGCTCCGGACATGTTTGGAGAAGGTTGAGGAGAAAGATGTGGACTTGGGCGTTGGAGCTCGAGTGCGCAAGAGTGGATGAGCAAGGAGGAAGAAGGCGTGGGTAGAAAAAGGTTAAACCTTGTCCCTTTATAAGGGTGGCCGAAACTATACGTCCCCACTAGCCTGGTAAAACTCGCTTATCCCCCAAGCGCCGTAATCGATGGCGCGGTTGGGTTACCCACGCCCGTATTGATGAGAATCCCGTAATAAGGGGGACACGATCTCTGCTTTGACAAGACGTGTCAAAAAAACTGCCTCGCGTTATGTGCGGGGCCAGTTAAAGGAAATGGTTTGAATAATCACTGGGCCATGGCATAATGCCGTATTGCCAAAACAAGTCAGCAAATTAGATTTGTGGAAATATTATTCTCTCTACGGTGGTAAGTGGAACTTATTTTGCAGGGTCGGACACTATCCTTGTATTTAAATTCTTCCGTGGTGTATTCGGAGGAGGAACCCGCCTTGCAATGCCGAAGACAATACTGCGCGCCGGACTCATCGTCATTGAAGCCTGGTTCAGGGGCTACTGAGGGAGTCCTGGGTTAGGGGGTCTCCGGATAGCCAGACTATATCCTTTGTCTGGACTGTTAGACTATGAAGATACAAGATTGAAGACTTCGTCTCGTGTCTGGATGGGACTCTACTTGGCGTGGAAGGCAAGCTAGGAAGTATGGATATGGATATCTCCTCCTTTGTAACCGACCTTGTGTAACCCTATCCCCCTCCGGTGTCTATATAAACCGGAGGGTTTTAATCCGTAGGCCACAATAACATATCATACCATAGGCTAGCTTCTAGGATGTAGCCTCTCCGATCTCGTGCTAGATCAACTCTTGTACTACCCATATCATCAATATTAATTGAGCAGGACGTAGGGTTTTACCTCCATCAAGAGGGCCCGAACCTGGGTAAAACATCGTGTCCCCTGCCTCCTGTTACCATCCGCCTTAGACGCACAGTTTGGGACCCCCTACCGGAGATCTGCCGGTTTTGACACCGACGACCGTGCTGACGAAGTATACCGGGTGCTCAATGTGGGCGGGAGCGTCGATGGAGCCTGTGGCCTCCGGAGGTTGTGGCGCCTCATGAGGTGGGGGGACCTTAGGAGCTTGGTCACCCATTGGGGCCTCCCCGGGCCCAGAAATGCCGTCTTGTGGGACCTGATCATCCGCAGGCGTCATCATGGCTTTAGCGACGCCATCTCGGCGCCGCACTGTCCCGGCTGAAGGTGCGATATTACAGGGCGTGCTCTTGGCCTGGCGCTCCTCCCGGACAACCACCAACACCGCGCTGGCTGAGTGGGGCATGACGGCCAGGTAGAGCACCAGGGGCTTGAGGGGACGAGGCACTACCATCACCGGAGGGCTGGTCAAGTATCTCTTGAGGTCTTGAAACGCCAAGTCGGCCTCTCGGGTCCACTCGAATGGGCCCTTCTTCTTGATCAACTTGAAGAACGGTAGGGCATGCTCCCCCAACTTGGAGATGAAGCACCCCAGCGAGGTCACGCAGCCCGCGAGCTTCTACATTTCCTTGAGAGTTTGAGGCAGGCTCATGTCTTCTATCACCTTGACCTTCTCCGGGTTGGCCTCGATCCCCCTGTGCGACACGAGGAAGCCCAGTAGCTTGCCGAAGGGGAGACCAAACACACACTTCTCCGGGTTGAGCCACAGGTCCACCTGGCGTAGGCTGGTGAAAGTCTCCTCCAGGTCATTAATGAGTGTTCTTGCCTCCCGAGATATTACTACGATGTCATCGATGTAGGCTTCAGCGTTTCTCCCTAGCTGCTGGCCCAGGGCGATGTGCATCAGCCGCTGGAAGGCCGCCCCAGCGTTGCGTAGTCCGAATGGCATGTAGGTGTAGTAGTATACCCCACACGGGGTCAAGAATGTCGTCTTCTCCACGTCCTCCACCGCCATCTTGATCTGGTGGTAACCCGAGAATGCATCCAGGAAACGCAGCAGGTCGCACTTGGCAGTGGAGTCGACGATCTAGTCGATGCGCGGGAGTGGGAACGGGTCTTGGGGGCAGGCTTTTATTGAGGTTGGTGAAGTTGACACACATGCGCTCCTTCCCCCTTTCTTGGGCATGACGACGGGGTTCGCCAGCCATTCCGGGTACCAGACCTCGCGAATGACGCCTGCCGCTTGTAGTTTGCGAGTTTCCTGGACAATGAAGGATTGCTTCTCCGTGGACTGTCGTCGCGCCTTCTACTTCACAGGGTGCACATTGGGGCATACCCTTAAGTGATGTTCGATTACCCCCCCCCCCCTTGGGACCCCTACCAATTGCTTGTTCTCCCAGGCGAATACCTCCTTGTTCGCCTGCAAGAGCTTCACCAATGCCACCTCTTGATCAGGGTCAAAGTTGGCGCCTATGGTGAATGTGGCTCTCGAGGATCCGTCCCCCTTGATCGGCACTTGCTTTGTTTCGGCCCGATCCTGAGTGAA
>NC_041382.1:338267751-338372794 GCF_002162155.2 Triticum dicoccoides
GTGGACTGTCGTCGCGCCTTCTACTTCACAGGGTGCACATTGGGGCATACCCTTAAGTGATGTTCGATTACCCCCCCCCCCCTTGGGCCCCCTACCAATTGCTTGTTCTCCCAGGCGAATACCTCCTTGTTCGCCTGCAAGAGCTTCACCAATGCCACCTCTTGATCAGGGTCAAAGTTGGCGCCTATGGTGAATGTGGCTCTCGAGGATCCGTCCCCCTTGATCGGCACTTGCTTTGTTTCGGCCCGATCCTGAGTGAACAACTAGTTCTTTTTCGCCGGCGCGGCTCCCTTAGCCCCTGGAGTGGCTTCGTCGGCCGGGCGTGCCACTGCCGCGGCCCTGAAGGCAAGCTTGAGGGCCGTCAGAGCCTCCTTGGTGTCTCCAGCCATGGTGAGGACGCCACTACTATCCGTCATCTCCATGAGGTTGTAGGTCGGATGGGTCGCTGCTATGAACTGAGTCAGGGCAGGGTACCCGAGGATGGCGTTGTATGGGAGGCTAATGCGGGCGACGTCAAAGTCGATCAGCTCAGTGCGGTAGTTGTCCCAGGTACCAAAGGTGACCGGGAGGCGTATTTGCCCCAGTGGGCTAGTGGATCCGCTACTGACTCCGAAGAAAGGCTAGGTGGGGCGGAGATGGCCGTACGGCACGTGAAGCAAGCCGAAAGCTTCGCCGTTGAGGAGGGTCTTGGTCATGGCGACGTTGCAGATGGTGGGTGTGCAGAGCATTGGGAGCACCCCCGAGTCAGCGGTGGTAGCGGGGTGGTCTCCTGAGTCGAAGGTGAGGTCGGCCTTGGGTGCCGCCCATCCTAGAGGGGCTCCCGGCTGCACAGAGGTGTCGTTGATCTGGTAGAAGAACTGCTTGACATGGCAGTCCGAGGGCGGTGCCTGTGAGCCGTCGAGGAGGGCCGCGACAGCGACCGGCACCGGCGCTGCGAAGCGCGCGACGAGAAGGCCACGCAGCACCTCCCAAGAAGCCACAGAGGATCCTGGTAGGTGGAGCAACCAGGCGCGCGGCACGCCAGCGAGGATCATGGGGAACTAGTTGGCCATGACCTTGTCATCGCCTCCAGCCTCCAGAACGGCCTCCTCGTATGCCAGCAGGAAGGCCGATGGATCCGCCGCACCGTCATAGCGGGGTGGAATCTCCGGCCTGAACTTGTGCGGACATTGTACCCACCGTAAGGTGGGGGTGAGGGCCATAAGCCCAATGGTGCCATCGCGGGTGTCCGTCGGTCCAGTCGGAGGAGCGACGCCGGCCATGGGGGGCTGAACGGGGAGGTGAAGCTGGTGGAGGAGCGAAGCTTCGGCGCACCCCTACCTGGCGCGCCAAATGTCGGATTCGAGGTTCCAGCAAACCCTTGAGGTTTAAACTCCTGGGTGCGCACAAAGATCTCTCTCTTCCTAGCTTGCTCTCGCAAGGATATCAAGGCCTAGCTCCCCGATCCCAAGGAACAAGCGACACGAGGGTTTATACTGGTTCGGGCCACCGTTGTGGTGTAATACCCAACTCCAGTGTGGTGTGGTGGATTGCCTCGTGGGCTAAGGATGAATCAGTATAGTGGATGAACAGCCTCCTGAGGAGAGGTGTTCTTGAGCTCGATGAGCTGGTGTGTCTGAGGATGGTCCAAATGATCTGTCCCTTGCTATGGTGGTGGCTAGCCCTATTTATAGAGGCCCTGGTCCTCTTCCCAAATGTTAGGCGGGAAGGGATCCCACAATGGCCAATTTTGAAGGGAGACAACTAGTACAAGTTATCCCAACAAAAGGTGGTCTTCGCCTGCCAAAGGTTCTGGTGGTGATGTAGCTGTGGGCTCCACGGTGACCTCCGTCCTGCCGTCCTCCTAGTCTTGGTCTTGTTGCACTGATATGCAAACCTTTTCCTAATGCCCCGGGACTCATTGCCTGCGCCTGCTCCTTGAGCACCAAAGAGGAAACTGGCACTCTACGCCCGTTGGCGCCCTTCTAGCTTCAGTCATCATGGCTCACGTCATGCGAACTTCGCGAGGTGTCCCCCACCTTGATATCGCCGCTCCTCGAGAGCCAGCCTAGTGAGGCTTCCCCTGAGGAGGTCATGTATCGTCCACCTCGCGAGGCTTGGCCCCTCGTAAGGGTCTTGAGTGGTTGCTGATGAAGATGGGCCGTACCGGGTCACCGGTAGAGCCACGACGTGGGCCGCAGGCAGGCAGGTCTGGGTACCCCCATTCCGAGGACGCTGACAATCTCCAAAGTAGTGGGATCATTATTACCTAAAGTTGACACTCTTCCAAACCCACTTTCAATATTGTAGCAAACATATTCATCATGAGGCTTAAATAAATATTCAAAATCGTAAGAAGCATTATCACCCCAATCATGATCATTGCAATAAGTAGTGGACATAGCAAAATTAGTGTCCCCAAGCTTAGGGTTTTGCATAGTATTAGCACAATTAACATTAATAAAATTTATAATAAAATCATTGCAATCATGCTTTTCACTCAAGGAGTTATCGAGAATCACTTCATAAATTTGTTCTTTTAGCACTTCATCACAATTTTCAGATTCACAAATTTCAAGCAAAACTTCATAAAGATAATCTAGCGCACTCAACTCACAAGCAATTGGTTCATCATAATTGGATATCTTAAAAATATTGGCAAGTGGATGAGGATCCATAAACTTTTAGCATGCGAAGATGCAAGCAAAAGGAAGGCACATGGTAACACAAGCAAAGATAGCAAATGAAAAGACGAACGGAAGATGGGCAAAGAAAAGGCAAATCTTTTCGAAAATCGCTTGAGAAGTGGGGGAGAAGAAAATGAGAGGCAAATGGCGAATAATGTAAAGCAAGAGATGATAGTTTATGATGGGTACTTCATATGTCTTGACTTGGCGTAGATCTCCCCGGCAACGGCGCCAGAAATTCTTCCTGCTACTTCTTGAGCTTGCGTTGATTTTTCCGTTGAAGAGGAAAGGATGATGCAACAAAGTAGAGTAAGTATTGCCCTCAGTTTTGAGAACCAAGGTATCAATCCAGTAGGAGACAATGAACAAGTCACCGAATACCTGCACAAACAATCAAACAACTTACAACCAACGCGATAAAGGGGTTGTCAATCCCTTCACGGTTACTTGCAAAAGTGAGATCTGATAGAGATAGATGAATGGTAAAGTATATTTTTTTGTATTTTTGGTTTATAGATCGGAAAGTAAAATATTGCAAAGGAAGTAAATCAGAAACTAAAATTGTAGATCAGAAACTTATATGATGAAAATATAAGATTATATATGGAAAATAGACCCGGGGCCATAGGTTTCACTAGAGGCTTCTCTCAAGATAGAAAATTATACAGTGGGTGAACAAATTACTGCTGAGCAATTGATATAAAAGCGCAAAGTTATGACGATATCTAAGACAATGATCATGAATATAGGCATCACGTCCGTGTCAAGTAGACCGAAATGATTCTGCATCTACTACTATTACTCCACACATCGACCGCTATCCAACATGCATCTAGAGTATTAAGTCCATAAAGAACAGAGTAATGCATTAAGTAAGATGACATGATGTAGAGGAATTAACTCAAGCAATATGACGAAAACCCCATCTTTTTATCCTCGATGGCAACAATACAATACGTGCCTTGCTGCCCCTACTGTCACTGGGAAAGGACACCGCAAGATTGAACCCAAAGCTAAGCACTTATCCCATTGCAAGAACAACCAATCTAGTTGGCCAAACCAAATTGATAGTTCGAAGAGACTTGCAAAGATATCAAATCATGCATATAATAATTCAGAGAAGATTCAAATAATATTCATAGATAAGCTGATCATAAATCCACAATTCATCGGATCTCGGCAAACACACCGCAAGAAAATATTACATCGAATAGATCTCCAAGAACATCAAGGAGAACATGGTATTGAGAATCAAAGAGAGAGAAGAAGCCATCTAGCTACTAGCTATGGACCCATAGGTCTGAGGTAAACTACTCACGCTTCATCGGAAGGGCAATGGTGTTGATGTAGAAGCCCTCCGTGATCGAATCCCCCTTTGGCAGGACGCCAGAAAATGCCCCTAGATGGGATCTCACGGGTACAGAAGATTGCAGCGGTGGAAAAGTGTTTTCGTGCCTTCCCCTGATGGTTTTGGGGTATAAGAGTATATATAGGCGAAAGAATTAGGTCAGTGGAGTCACAAGGGGCTCACAAGGGTGGGGGCGCGCCCTCCATCCTTGTGGCCGCCTCATGGCTTCTCTGACTTGCACTCCAAGTCCTCTGGATGTCTTCTGGTCCAAGAAAAATCATCGCAAACGTTTTATTCCGTTTGGACTATTTGGTATTCCTTTTCTGCGAATCTCGAAAATAAGGAAAAAACAGAAATTGGCATTGGGCTCTAGGTTAATATGTTAGTCCAAAAATCATATAAAATAGCATATTAATGCATATAAAACATCCAAAACAGATAATATAACAATATGGAACAATCAAAAATTATAGATACGTTGGAGACGTATCATGAGCCAGCCAACTGTTCTCTCCCGCGCATAAGTAGCTCATCAGAGAGGTAAGGGCTGCCATGGTTCTTAGCTTGTCCTACCCGAGCTGTCATACAAACCATTCATCCCGGATACTATGCCGGAAGGCGACGATCGCCTATGCATCAGGACAAACAACTATTTGGTTCTTTTTAGTTAAGAACCGATTCCAAAATTTCCTGCCCGACTCGCTAGGCTGTTGAATGATGTGGCTGAGGTCATCGATGTCTGGAGATAAGACGTAGGTGCCTTGGAAGTTTACTCGAAATGCATCCTCGAGCTGCTCCTAGCTCCTGATTGATTTCTCAGGTAAGCTGTTGAGCCAATGCCTTGTCGATCACTTGAGCTTAACCGGAAGGTACTTAATGGTGTGGAGGTCATCTCTACGAGTGGTATGAATGTGGAGGAGGAAATCTTCGATCCACACAGCCGGGTCAGTCATTCCATCGTACGCCTTGATGTTGACGTGTTTAAACCCTTTGAGGAGTTGATGCTCCATGACCTCATTTGTAAAGCATATCGGGTGTGCGGGCACTTGAAAAGGAGCCACCTCATCCCAGACAATGGTTGGCATTTGAGCATATGCTTGCTCCTGGGCCCTCCCATACTTGTCCAACCAGGCCTGGTAGTCGACCTATGTAGCACGCGCGTGTCCTCATGATTCGTAAATGGATCGAGCTAGAACTGGGTTTGCATTTAACTGCGTTCACAAATCGTACGAATTAGGGTAATGGAATGGGTCGTTGCGTTCACGACGAGGTACCATTAGAGGATTTCTGTTTCCCCATGTCGGCCTGTCTCACTCTCGCCCCCTAGGAGGGAGATTAGGTTGATCATCTTGGTCATGCCTAAGTAGCATGTTCTCAGCTACTTCGTTGTTGAAGTCAAGAAGCAAATGTCGATGTTGGTAGGATTTGGCTTGCCCCTTATGTCGTGCCTCAAGATCTTGCTCAACCGCGAGGATCTCTATGCAGTTGTCATTAAGTGTATTTTGATCAGCGAGAAGTTGATGCTACTTTTTCTTTATGCTCCTAGCGATTGCAGCGTAGCGCCGCCGGAATCCCTCTTGCTTGTACGGTCCTCGGGGACAATGAAGTCTTTGGGTCCAAGGCAAACATCCTCCTTGAATTCAGGAAGGTAATCACTTTTCTCCTCAGCCTTGGGATCCTTGGGGTCCCTGTTGCTGAACGCCCCTTTGGGGCCGTCGATCTGAGCGGGCGTGGCGTTATTGCCATTTCCCTGGTCGTCGACGTTGTCAGGGGTGGGGCCATCGGTCGTGGCTCCCATGTTGTTGGTCTAGGTGTTGCCCCTGTCAGTGCCTTTTCATCACCTATGAGGGTGTCGATGTCTGGGTGGATCTTTCGGTGCATACATCATATAAACGTCATAGGTAGATGTCGTGGACCAATTGTCGGCGTGTGGTGTGACCCCTGGCAATGCCACCACGAATGCATCATTGGCATCTTCATCCATATCAGTTGCCTCGTCGGAGGCGTATGATACGTCCATTTTGCATCATGCTTTTATATCGATATTTATTGCATTATGGGCTATTATTACACATTACGTCGCAATACTTATGCCTATTCTCTCTTATTTTATAAAGTTTACATAAAGAGGGAGAATGCCGGCAGCTGGGATTCTAGGCTGGAAAAGGAGCAAATATTAGAGACCTATTCTGCACAGCTCCAAATGTCCTGAAACTTCACGGAAGTCATTTTCAGAATATATAGAAAATATTGAGCGCAAGAAGTTCACCAGGGGGGCCACACCCTGCCCACGAGGGTGGGGGTGCGCCCCCTACCTTGTGGGCCCCCTGGTGGCCCTCCGATAGCCATCTTCTGCTATATGGAGTCTTTCGATGAGGAAAAAATCATAAGCCATCTTTCCGGACGAGACTCCGCCGCCATGAGGCGGAACATTGGCGGAACCAATCTAGGGCTCTGGCGAAGCTGTTCTGCCAGGGAAACTTCCCTCCGGGAGGGGGAAATCATCGCCATCGTCATCACCAACGCTCGTCTCATCGGGAGAGGGCAATCTCCATCAACATCTTCACCAGCACCATCTCCTCTCAAAACCCTAGTTCATCTCTTGTATCCAATTCTTGTCTCCAAGTCTGGGATTGGTACATGTGGGTTGCTAGTAGTGTTAATTACTCCTTGTAGTTGATGCTAGTTGGTTTATTTGGTGGAAGATCATATGTTCAGATCCTATATGCACATTAATACCCCTCTGATTATGAACATGAAAATGCTTTGTGAGTAGTTACGTTTGTTCCTGAGGACATGGGAGAACTCTTGCTATTAGTAGTCATGTGAATTTGGTATTCGTTCGATATTTTGATGAGATGTATGTTGTCTCTCCTCTAGTGGTGTTATGTGAACGTCGACTACATGACACTTCACCATTATTTGGACCTAGAGGAAGGCATTGGGAAGTAATAAGTAGATGATGGGTTGCTAGAGTGACATAAGCTTAAACCCTAGTTTATGTGTTGCTTCGTAAGGGGCTGATTTGGATACATATGTTTCATGCTATGGTTAGGTTTACCTTAATACTTTTGTTGTAGTTGTGGATGCTTGCAATAGAGGCTAATCATAAGTGGTATGCTTGTCCAAGAAAGGACAGTACCTAAGCACTGGTCCACCCACATACCAAATTATCAAAGTACTGAATGTGAATCATATGAATGTGATGAAAACTAGCTTGACGATATTCCCATGTGTCCTCAGTACTTTTCTCTATATAAGAGTTTGTCCAGGCTTGTCCTTTGCTACAAAAAGGATTGGGCCACCTTGCTGTACTTTATTTACTCTTGTTACTTGTTACTCGTTTCAAATTATCCTATCACAAAACTATCTGTTACCTATTATTTCAGTGCTTGCAGATTATACCTTGCTGAAAACCGCTTGTCATTTCCTTCTGCTCCTCGTTAGGTTTGACACTCTTACTTATCAAAAGGACTACGATAGATTGATGACCCACAAGTATAGGGATCTATCGCAGTCCTTTTGATAAGTAAGAGTGTCGAACCCAACGAGGAGCAGAAGGAAATGATAAGCGGTTTCCGGCAAGGTATTCTCTGCAAGTACTAAAATAAGTGGTAACAAATAGTTTTGTGATAGTATAATTTGTAATGAGCAACAAGTAACAAAAGTAAATAAGGTGCAGCAAGGTGGCCCAATCCTTTTTGTAGCAAAGGACAATCCTGGACAAACTCTTATATAGAGAAAAGCGCTCCCAAGGACACATGGGAATATCATCACGCTAGTTTTCATCATGCTCATATGATTCGCGTTTGGTACTTTGATAATTTGGTATGTGGGTGGACCGGTGCTTGGGTGCTTCCCTTACTTGGACAAGCATCCCACTTATGATTAACCTCTATTGCAAGCATCCGCAACTACAATAAAAGTATTAAGGTAAACCTAACCATAGCATGAAACATATGGATCCAAATCAGCCCCTTACGAAGCAACACATAAACTAGGGTTTAAGCTTCTGTCACTCTAGCAACCCATCATCTACTTATTGCTTCCCAATGCCTTCCTCTAGGCGCAAACAATGGTGAAGTGTCATGTAGTCGACGTTCACATAAAACCACTAGAGGAGAGACAACATACATCTCATCAAAATATCGAACGAATACCAAATTCACATGACTACTAATAGCAAGACTTCTCCCATGTCCTCAGGAACAAACGTAACTACTCATAAAGCATAAACATGTTGATAATCAGATGGGTATTAATATGCATATAGGATCTGAACATATGATCATCCACCAATTAAACCAACTAGCATCAACTACAAGGAGTAATTAACACTACTAGCAACCTACTAGCACCAATCCTAGACTTGGAGACAAGAATTGGATACAAGAGATGAACTAGGGTTTTGAGAGGAGATGGTGCTGATGAACATGTTGATGGAGATTGCCCTCTCCTGATGAGAGGAGCATTGGTGATGACAATGGCTATGATTTCCCCCTCCCAGAGGGAAGTTTCCCCGGCATAACAGCTCTGCCGGAGCCCTAGATTGGTTCCGCCAAAGTTCTGCCTCGTGGTGACGCAATTTCGTCTGAGAAGATGGCTTCTGATTTTTTTTCACATCAAAAGACTTCATACAGCAGAAGATGGCCACCAGAGGGCCACCAGGGGGCCCACGAGGTAGGCGGGCGCACCCAGGTGGTAGGGCATGCGCCCCACCCTCGTGGGCAGGGTGTGGCCCCCTGGTGAACTTCTTCCACTGAGTATTTTTTATATATTCTGAAAACGTCTTCTGTGAAGTTTCAGGACTTTTGGAGCTGTGCAGAATAGGTCTCTAATATTTTCTCCTTTTCTAGCCCAGAATCCCAGCTGCCGGCATTCTCCCTCTTTATATAAACCTTGTAAAATAAGAGAGAATAGGTATAATTATTGTGACATAATGTGTAATAACATCACATAATGCAATAAATATCGATATAAAAGCATGATGCAAAATGGACGTCTCAACGCCCCCAAGCTTAGACCTCGCTTGTCCTCAAGCGAAAGCCGAAATTGAAAAATATGACCACATGTTTAGAGATAGAGGTGTCGATAAAAGTAAAATACGGACATGAGGGCATCATGATCATTCTTAGAACAACAACTTATATAATTTTTATCATATGATCTCTTATGCTAGAGTAATAATTCAATCACAATTTCAAGTATGAATCGTAAACTTTGTTGAAAACTAACAAACTATAATCTCAGTCATTGGAGCAATTGCAATTTATCATAACATAGGAAATAGTCAATGTATAAGAGCTTTTCAGCAAGTCCACATACTCAACTATCATATAATCTTTCACAATTGCTGACACTCACGCAATACTTATGGGTATGGAGTTTTAATCAGACACAGAGAAAGATAGGGGCTTATAATTTTGCCTCCCAATGTTTTACCTCAAGGGTAATGTCAACAATAATAGTCCATGAAAACTCACATCCAATTAGCCATATATACCAGGATCTTTCCAACATGTTGTGCTTGCCAAAAGATAAAATGTAAAAAGGAAGGGTGAAGATCACCATGACTCTTATGTAAGGTAGGAGATAAAGGTAAAAGATAGGCCCTTCGCATAGGGTAGCAGAGGTTGTCCTGCGCTTTTATGGTTGGATGCACAAAATCTTAATGCGAAAGAACATCACTTTATATTGCCACTTGTGATATGGACCTTTATTATGCAGTCTGTCGCTTTTATTTCTTCCATATCACACGATCGTATAAAGCTTATTTTCTCCCACACTAATAAGTCATACATATTTACAGAGCAATTTTTATTGCTTGCACCGATGACAACTTAATTGGAGGATCTTACTCAATCCATAGGTAGGTATGGTGGACTCTTATGGCAAAACAGGTTTAAGGGTATTTGGAAGCACAAGTAGTATCTCTACTTGGTGCAATGAATTTCGCTAGCATGAGGGGGGGAGGCAAGCTCAACCATGTTGGATGATCCATGACAATATAATTTATCTCAGATGTAAGAAAACATAACCCATTATGTTGTCTTCCTTCTCCAACGTCAACTCTTTAGCATGTCATATTTTAATGAGTGCTCACAATCATAAAATATGTCCAAGATAGTATATTTATATGTGAAGACCTCTCTTTCTTTATTACTTCCTATTAATTGCAACGATGACCAAAACTATGTTTGTCAACTCTCAACAACTTTTATTCATCATACTCTTTCTATGTGAGCTCATTACTATCCATAAGATCCATATGATCTCTTTGTTTCCTTTTTACTCTTTCTCTTTTCTTTTATTCACTTAGGATCATGGGAAAATAATCATGCCCTTGACTCGACACTAATCTTTATTATATATAGCTCACGGACTCGATTACATAGAAGGATCGTAAAGCAAAACTCACAACTAGATCATACTAAAAGCTTTTATTCTACTAGATCAAGATATTACCAAAAGGATCGAACTAAGAAAAACGGTAAAGATAAAAGTGATGGTGATACGATACCGGGCCACTCCCCAAACTTGGTAGTTGCCAAGGGGAGTGCCCATACCCATGTGATTATGTCTCCTTCGTTGATGAAGAAGGTAGTGGTTTTGTTGATGGCATAGGCTTCTTCCTTAATTTGCATTTTAGGACAGAATTTTGGTCCCTTAGGTTATCGATCTCCTGCTCCAGGCTCAGTATCTTTTTGCATAGTTCCTGCTTGTTTTCCTGCAAGAGGCAAAAAGGGGTAAACTCGATCTTAGGTTTCTTTACTCTATCCGGGTGGCTTGACCTTTTGAACTCCACATGCATGTCCCCAGGTTGAAGTAATGGGACTTCATCTTCATCTGAGCTCGTCTCCTCCTTTCCCTTAGGTTCATAGTCCACTTCTTCTTCCGTAGTCCAACCACAATGCTCCACATCCCCATAGACTTTAGGGTCTGCAAGGTAATCAGCCACATAGCTCTCTTCTTCTGAATCCTGGGACGACATGTTGCTCAAATCTGCGGCAGGATTGCTCGAAACAAAGACAGGAGATATTTACGTGATACGGGAGTCAAAACCCCGGGGAGATTATATAATGAATTTTTACCGACCAAAATACGTGTTGTGTACGAAAACGAAGTCCGGAGAGCACACGAGGTGCCCATTAGGTAGGGGGTGCACCCAGGGGGTAGGGCGCGCCCTCCACCCTCGTGGAGGCCTCGTGTCCTTCCCGAACTGCTTCTTATTTTTCCATTTTTCTAAATATTCCAAAACGGAGAAATATTGCCTTAAAAACTATTTTGGAGTCGGTTTACTTACCGTACCACATACCTATTCCTTTTCGGAGTCTGAAATGTTCCGGAAAGTGTGCCTTATGTATTCCTCCGGGGTTACGGTTTCAATAACATTGGTTTCAACATTTATGGGATTACCTGAAATATAATGTTTGATTCTTTGACCGTTCACCACCTTCGGATTTGTGCCTTCGAAGTTGTTGATTTTTATAGCACCGAAACGATAAACCTCCTCGATAACGTAAGGACCTTCCCATTTAGAGAGAAGTTTTCCTGCAAAAAATCTTAAACGAGAGTTGTATAGCAATACATAATCATCTACATTAAACTCACGCTTTTGTATCCTTTTATCATGCCATCTTTTAACTTTTTTCTTTAAACAACTTGGCATTTTCGTAGGCTTGGGTTCTCCATTCATCGAGTGAGCTAATATCAAATAACCTCTTCTCACTGGCAAGCTTAAAATCATAATTGAGTTCTTTAATATCCCAATAAGCCTTATGTTCTAGTTCGAGAGGTAAGTGACATGCTTTTCCATAGACCATTTGATACGGAGACATACCCATAGGATTTTTATACACAGTTCTATAGGCCCATAATGCATCATAAAGTTTCTTCGATCAATTCGTTCTAGATCTATTAACAGTCTTTTGCAACAATAATTTGAGCTCTCTATTACTCAATTCTACTTGACCAGTAGACTAAGGGTGATAAGGAGATGCAATTCTATGATTAACATCCTATTTAGCAAGCATTTTACGGAAAGCGCCATGAATAAAATGTGAACCACCATCAGTCATTAAATATCTAGGGACTCCAAATCTTGGAAAAATAACTTCTTTAAGCATTTTAATAGAAGTGTTATGATCAGCACTACTAGTTGGAATAGCTTCTACCCACTTAGTAACGTAATCAACAACAACTAAAATATGTGTATGTCCATTAGAGGAAGGAAAGGGTCCCATATAGTCGAAGCCCCAACATCAAATGGTTCAATAACGAGTGAATAGTTCATACGCATTTCTTGACGTCTAGTAATATTACCAATTCCTTGACATTCATCACAAGATAAAACAAACTTACGGGCATCCTCGAAGAGAGTAGTCCAATAAAAACCAGATTGCAATACCTTATGTGCAGTTCTATCTCTAGCATGGTGTCCTCCATAAGCTTCGGAGTGACACTTGTGTAGGATCTGTTCTTGTTCATGCTCAGGTACACAATGTCTAATAATACCATCTACTTCTTCTTTATAAAGATGTGGGTCATCCCAAAAGTAATGCCTCAAATCAAAGAAGAACTTTTTCTTTTGCTGGTATGTGAAACTAGGTGGAATAAACTTAGCAACAATCTAATTAGCATAATCAGCATACCATGGAGCAGTATGAGAAGCATTTATGACATTTAATTGCTCATCAGGAAAACTATCAGCAATAGGTAGTGGGTCATCAAGCACATTTACTAACCTAGACAAGTTGTCTGCAACGGGGTTCTCAGCTCCCTTTCTATCAACAATATGTAAGTCAAATTCTTGTAGCAAGAGAACCCATCTAATAAGTCTAGGTTTAGCATCTTTCTTTTCCATAAGATATTTAATAGCAGCATGATAAGTGTGAATAGTTACTTTAGAATCAACAATATAAGGTCTGAACTTATCACAAGCAAATACAACTGTTAAGAATTCTTTTTCAGTAGTAGCATAATTTCTTTGAGCATTGTCTAAGGTTTTACTAGCATATTGAATAACATTTAATTTCTTATCAACTCTTTGCCCTAGAACAGCACCTACAGAATCACACATAATTTCAAAGGGTAAATTCCAATCAGGTGACAGAACAATAGGTGCAGATATCAATGCTTTCTTAAGTACTTCAAATGCTTCTACACAATCATCATCAAAGACAAAAATGGTATATCTTTTTGTAACAAATTAGTCAGAGGCCGAGAAATTTTTGAGAAGTCCTTAATGAACCTCATATAAAAACCAGCATGACCAAGGAAACTTCTTATACCTTTGATGTCCTTGGGACATGACATCTTTTCAATAGCATCAACCTTGGATTTATCAACTTCAATACCTCTTTCAGAAATTTGTGCCCCAAGACAATGCATTCATTAACCATAAAGTGGCACTTTTCCCAATTCAAGACAAGATTAGTTTCTTCACATCTCCGCAAAACTCGATCAAGGTTGCTTAAGCAATCATCAAAAGAAGATCCATAGACGGAGAAATCGTCCATGAAAACCTCACAAATCTTTTAACAAAAGTCAGAGAATATAGCCATCATGCATCTTTGAAAGGTAGCAAGTGCATTAAATAAACCAAAAGGCATACGTCTATAAGCAAAAGTACCAAAAGGGCAAGTAAAACTAATCTTTGATTGATCCTTAGCTAACACATGTATTTGAGAGAAAGCAGAATAACCATCTAGAAAGCAAAAATGTGTATGTTTAGATAATCTTTCTGGCACTTGATCGATAAAAGGTAAGGGTTAATGATCCTTTTTAGTGGCCTTATTTAATTTGTGGAAATCAATTACCATCCTATAACCTGTAATAATTCTTTGAGGAATCAATTCATCTTTATCATTAGGAACGACAGTAATACCTCCCTTCTTAGGGACACAATGGACAGGACTTACCCACTGACTATCAGCAACGGGATAAATTATACCTGCCTCAAGGAGCTTTAGTATTTCATTTCTTACCACTTCTTTCATTTTAGGGTTCAGCCGTCGTTGATGATCACAAACTGGTTTAGCATCTTCTTCCAAATTAATTTTATGTTGACATAGAGTGGGACTAATGCCCTTAAGATCATCAAGAATATACCCAATAGCAGCATGGTGCTTCTTCAGAGTTTTCAATAATCTCTCTTCCTCATGCTCTGAAAGGTTAGCACTAATAATAACATGATATATCATTTTCTCATCAAGATAAGCATATTTAAGAGTATCATGTAACGGTTCAAGCTCAAACACGGGATCACCCTTGGGTGGAGGAGGATCCCCTAGGATTTCAACAGGCAGATTGTGTTTCAGGATGGGTTCCTATTTAAAGAATACTTCATCTATTTCCCTTCTTTCATTCATAAACATATCATTTTCATGGTCTAGCAAATATTGTTCTAAAGGATCACTAGGAGGTACGGCAATAGAAGCAAGACCAATAATTTCATCCTTACCAGGCAATTCCTCTTCACGATGTTGTCTACAAAATTTAGAGAAATTAAATTCATGAGTCATATCATAGAAACCGATAGTAACAACATCTGTTTTGCAATCTATGGTAGCATTAATAGTGTTTAAGAAGGGTCTGCCAAAAATAATGGGATAAAAGCTATCTTGTGGGGAACCAAGAACAAGAAAATAAGCAGGATATTTAGTTTTCCCACACAAGACTTCAATATCTCTAACAATTCCCGTTGGTGAAATAGTATCTCTATTGGCAAGTTTAATTGTGACATCAATATCTTCTATCTCAGCAGGTGCACTATCATGCATAATTTCTTTGTATAAGGCGTAAGGTATTGCACTAGCAATAGCACCCATATCACATAAGCCATGATAACAACGATCTCCTATTTTAACAGTAATAACAGGCATGCCTACCACAGGTCTGTTTTTATCTTTAGCACAAGGTTTAGCTATTCTAGCGGTCTCATCAAGGAAATGAATAACATGCCCATCAATATTATCACACAAGAGATCTTTAACGATAACAATATCAGGTTCAACTTTAATTTTCTCATGAGGTGTATAAGTTTTAATATTGCTTTTATGAACCACAGTTGAAGCTTTAGCATGATCCTTTATCCTAACAGGAAAAGGTTGTTTCTCAACATAAGAAGTAGGAACAATAGGATCATTATAAGTGACAATCTTTTCTTCAACTTTAATAGGTGCAGCTACTTTTACTTCTATGGGAGGTGATATTTAAACCACTTCTCCTTGGGGAGATCAACATATGTAGCAAAAGATTCATAGAAAGAAGCTACTATCTCAGAGTCAAGTCCATATTTAGTGCTGAATTTACGGAAAACATCGGTATCCATAAAAGATTTAACACAATCAAACCTAGGTGTCACACCTGACTCCTTACCTTTGTCGAGGTCCAATCTTCAGAGTTGCGTTTAATTCTTTCCAATAAATCCCATTTGAATTCAATAGTCTTCATCATAAAAGAGCCAACACAAGAAGTATCAAGCATGGTGCGATTGCTATTAGAAAGCCGAGCATAAAAATTTTGAATAATCATTTCTCTTGAGAGTTCATGATTGGGGCATGAATATAACATTGATTTAAGCCTCCCCCAAGCTTGAGCGATGCTTTCTCCTTCACGGGGCCAAAAATTATATTTATAATTGCGATCACGATGAACAAGATGCATAGGATAAAACTTCTGATGAAATTCCAATTTCAATCGTTTGTAATTCCAAGACCCCATATCACCACATAGCCTATACCATGTCGATGCATCTCCCTTCAAAGATAAAGGGAAGACCTTCTTATTAACAACATCTCCTGGTACACCTGCAAACTTAAATAATCCACAAACTTCATCCACATATATTAGATGCTCATCAGGATGTTTTGTTCCATCTCCTAAAAAAGGATTAGCTAACAGTTTTTCTATCATACCAGAAGGAATTTCAATGCAGAAATTTTCATTTTCATTTTCATTTTAGTAGGTTGAGTAGGTTGAGGAGCAACTCTTTGCTCTACTAGTCGGGGTGAAGATACCCCAAACAAGCCCCTCAGAGGATTACTTTCCATAGTAACAAGTGTCAGTAAGTTTCAGCACACTATATAAATTTTTCCTTACCAAATTCCACCTACCAGAGGCGCTTCACTCCCCGGCAACGGCGCCAGAAAAGAGTCTTGATGAACCACAAGTATAGGGGATCTATCATAGTCCTTTCGATAAGTAAGAGTGTAGAACCCAGTGAGGAGCAGAAGGAAATGATAAGCGGTTTCCGGCAAGGTATTCTCTGCAAGTACTGAAATAAGTGGTAACAGATAGTTTTGTGATAGTATAATTTGTAACGAGCAACAAGTAACAAAAGTAAATAAGGTGCAGCAAGGTGGCCCAATCCTTTTTGTAGCAAAGGACAAGCCTGGACAAACTCTTATAAAGAGAAAAGCGCTCCCGAGGACACATGGGAATATCATCAAGCTAGTTTTCATCACACTCATATGATTCGCGATCGGTACTTTGATAATTTGGTATGTGGGTGGACCGGTGCTTGGGTGCTGCCCTTACTTGGACAAGCATCCCACTTATGATTAACCTCTATTGCAAGCATCCTCAACTACAACAAAAGTATTAAGGTAAACCTAACCATAGCATGAAACATATGTATCCAAATCAGCCCCTTACGAAGCAACACATAAACTAGGGTTTAAGCTTCTGTCACTCTAGCAACCCATCATCTACTTATTACTTCCCAATGCCTTCCTCTAGGCCCAAATAATGGTGAAGTGTCATGTAGTCGACGTTCACATAACACCACTAGAGGAGAGACAACATACATCTCATCAAAATATCGAACGAATACCAAATTCACATGACTACTAATAGCAAGACTTCTCCCATGTCCTCAGGAACAAACGTAACTACTCACAAAGCATAAACATGTTCATAATCAGAGGGGTATTAATATGCATATAGGATCTTAACATATGATCTTCCACCAATTAAACCAACTAGCATCAACTACAATGAGTAATTAACACTACTAGCAACCTACTAGCACCAATCCCGGACTTTGAGACAAGAATTGGATACAAGAGATGAACTAGGGTTTTGAGAGGAGATGGTACTGATGAAGATGTTGATGGAGATTGCCCTCTCCTGATGAGAGTAGCATTGGTGATGATGATGGCGATGATTTCCCCCTCCCGGAGGGAAGTTTCCTCGGCAGAACAGCTCTGCCGGAGCCCTAGATTGGTTCCGCCAAGGTTCTGCCTCGTGGCGGCGGAGTTTCGTCCAAGAAGATGGCTTCTGATAAGTTTTTCTCATTGAAAAACTTCATATAGCAGAAGATGGCCACCGGAGGCCACCGGGGGCCCACGAGCTAGGCGGTCGCGCCCAGGGGGTAGGGCGCACCCCCCACCCTCGTGGGCTGGGTGTGGCCCCCTGGTGAACTTCTTCCGCTGAGTATTTTTTATATATTCTGAAAACATCTTCTGTGAAGTTTCAGGACTTTTGGAGCTGTGCAGAATAGGTCTCTAATATTTGCTCCTTTTCTAGCCTAGAATCCCAGCTGTCGGCATTCTCACTCTTTATGTAAACCTTGTAAAATAAGAGAGAATAGATCATAGATGCAAAATGGATGTATCATAGATCCCCTATACTTGTGGGTCATCAAGACTCTTTTCTGACGCAGTTGCCGAGGAGTGAAGCTCCTTTGGTAGGTGGAATTTGGTAAGGAAAAATTTATATAGTGTGCTGAAATTTACTGTCACTTGTTACTATGGAAAGTAATCCTCTAAGGGGTTTGTTCAGGGTATCTTCACCCCGACCAGTAGAGAAAAGAGTTGCTCCTCAACCTACTGAAAATGAAGATGTCTGCTTTGAAATTCCTTCAGGTATGATAGAAAAATTGCTAGCTAATCCTTTTACAGGAGATGGAACAAAGCATCCTGATGAGCACCTAATCTATGTGGATGAAGTTTCTGGATTATTTAAGCTTGCAGGTGTGCCCAGAGATGTTATTAAGAAGAAGGTCTTCCCTTAACTTTGAAGGAAGATGCATTGACATGGTACAGGCTATGTGATGATATGGGGTCATGGAACTACAAACGATTGAAATTGGAATTTCATCAGAAGTTTTATCCTATGCATCTTGTTCATTGTGATCGCAATTATATATATAATTTCTGACCTCGCGAAGGAGAAAGCATCGCTCAAGCTTGGGGAGGATTAAATCAATGTTATATTCATGCCCCAATCATGAGCTCGCAAGAGAAATGATTATTCAAAAAAAATTGCTCAACTTTCTAATAACAATCACATCATGCTCGATACATCTTTTGCTGGCTCTTTTATGATGAAGACTATTGAATTCAAATGGGATTTATTGGAAAGAATTAAACGCAACTCCGAATATTGGGGGCTCGACAAAGGTAAGGAGTCAGGTATGACACCTAAGTTTGATTGTGTTAAATCTTTTATGGATACTGATGTTTTCCGTGCATTTAGCACTAGATATGGACTTGACTCTAAGATAGTAGCTTCTTTCTGTGAATCTGTTGCTACTCATGTTGATCTCCCTAGGGAGAAGTGGTTTAAATATCATCTTCCCATAGAAGTAAAAGTAGCTCCACCTATTAAAGTTGCATAAAAGACTATCACTTATAATGATCCTATTGTTCCTACTTCTTATGTTAAGAAACCACCTTTCCCTGTTAGGATAAAGGATCATGCTAAAGCTTCAACTGTGGTTCGTAAAAGCAATATTAGAACTTATACACCTCCTGAGCAAATTAAAGTTGAACCTAATATTGCTATTGTTAAAGATCTCTCGTCTGATAATATTGATGGGCATGTTATTCATTTCCGTGATGATACTGCTAGAATTGCTAAACCTTGTGCTAAAGATAATCCTAGATCTTTGGTAGGCATGCCTGTTATTACTGTTAAAATAGGAGATCATTGTTATCATGTCTTATGTGATATGGGTGCTAGTGCTAGTGCTATACCTCGTGAATTACACAAAGAAATTATGCATGATATTGCACCTGCTGAGATAGAAGATATTGATGTGACAATTAAACTTGCCAATAGAGATACTATTTCACCAATTGGAATTATTAGAGATCTTGAAGTCTTGTGTTGGAAAACTAAATATCCTGCTGATTTTCTTGTTCTTGGTTCCCCACAAGATAGCTTTTGTCCCATTTTATTTGGTAGACCCTTCTTGAACACTGTTAATGCTAAGATATATTGCAAAAAGGATGTTGTTACTATTGGTTTAGGTGATATGTCTCATGAATTTAATTTCTCTAAATTTCGTAGACAACATCGTGAAGAGGAATTGCCTGGTAAGGATGAAATTATTGGTCTTGCTTCTATTGCTGTACCTCCTAGTGATCCTTTAGAACAATATTTGCTAGACCATGAAAATGATATGTTTATGAATGAAAGAAGGGAAATAGATGAAGTATTCTTTAAATAGGAACCCATCCTGAAACACAATCCGCCTGTTGAAATCCTAGGGGATCCTCCTCCACCCAAGGGTGATCCCGTGTTTGATCTTGAATCGTTACATGATACTCTTAAATATGCTTATCTTGATGAGAAAACGATATATCATGTTATTATTAGTTCTAACCTTTCAGAGCATGAAGAAGAGAGATTACTGAAAACTCTAAAGAAGCACCGTGCTGCTATTGGATATACTCTTGATGATCTTAAGGGCATTAGTCCCACTCTGTGTCAACACAAAATAAATTTGGAGGAAGATGCCAAACCAGTTCGTGATCATCAACGACGGCTGAATCCTAAGATGAAAGAAGTGGTAAGAAAGGAAATACTAAAGCTTCTTGAGGCAGGTATAATTTATCCCGTTGCTGATAGTCAATGGGTAAGTCCTGTCCACTGTGTCCCTAAGAAGGAAGGTATTACTGTCGTTCCTAATGATAAAGATGAATTGATTCCGCAAAGAATTATTACAGTTTATAGGATGGTAATTGATTTCCGCAAATTATATAAAGCTACTAAAAAAGATCATTACCCCTTACCTTTTCTCAATCAAAAGCTAGAAAGATTATCCAAACATACTCATTTTTTCTTTCTAGATGGTTATTCTGGTTTCTCAAATACGTGTGTCGACCAATGATCAATCAAAGACTACTTTCACTTGCCCTTTTGGTACTTTTGCTTATAGACATATGCCTTTTGGTTTATGTAATGCACCCTCTACCTTTCAAAGATGGATGATGGCTATATTCTATGACTTGTGTGAAAAGATTTGTGTGGTTTTCATGGACGATTTCTCCGTTTATGGATCCTCTTTTGATGATTGCTTAAGCAACCTTGATCAAGTTTTGCAGAGATGTGAAGAAACTAACCTTGTCTTGAATTTGGAGAAGTTCCACTTTATGGTTAATGAAGGTATTATCTTGGGGCATAAAGTTTCTGAAAGAGGTATTGAAGTTGATAAAGCCAAGGTTGATGCTATTGAAAAGATGCCATGTCCCAAGGACATCAAAGGTATAAGAAGTTTCCTTGGTCATGCCGGTTTTTATAGGAGGTTCATTAAGGACTTCTCAAAAATTTATCGGCCTCTGACTAATTTATGACAAAAAGATATACCATTTGTCTTCGATGATGATTGTGTAGAAGCATTTGAAATACTTAAGAAAGCAATGATCTCTGCACCTATTGTTCAACCACCTGATTGGAATTTACCCTTTGAAATTATGTGTGATGCTAGTGATTATGCTGTAGGTGCTGTTCTAGGGCAAATAGTTGATAAGAAATTAAATGTTATTCAATATGCTAGTAAAACTCTAGACAATTCTCAGAGAAATTATGCTACTACTGAAAAAGAATTCTTAGCAGTTGTATTTGCTTGTGATAAGTTCTGGCCTTATATTGTTGATTCTAAAGTAACTATTCACACTGATCATGCTGCTATTAAATATCTTATGGAAAAGAAAGATGCTAAACCTAGACTTATTAAATGGGTTCTCCTGGTACAAGAATTTGATTTGCATATTATTGATAGAAAGGGAGCTGAGAACCCCGTTGCAGACAACTTGTCTAGGTTAGAAAATGTTCTTGATGACCCACTACCTATTGATGATAGCTTTCCTGATGAACAATTAAATGTCATAAATTCTTCTCACACTGCTCCATGGTATGCTAATTATGCTAATTACATTGTTGCTAAATTTATACCACCTAGTTTCACATACTAGCAAAAGAAAAAGTTCTTCTATGATTTGAGACATTACTTTTGGGATGACCCACATCTTTATAAAGGAGTAGATGGTGTTATTAGACGTTGTGTACCTGAGCATGAACAGGAACAGATCCTACGCAAGTGTCACTCCGAAGCTTATGGAGGACACCACGCTGGAGACAGAACTACACATAAGGTATTGCAATCCGGTTTTTATTGGCCTACTCTCTTCAAGGATGCCCGTAAGTTTGTCTTGTCTTGTGATGAATGTCAAAGAATTGGTAATATTAGTAGACATCAAGAAATGCCTATGAATTATTCACTTGTTATTGAACCATTTAATGTTTGGGGCTTTGATTATATGGGACCTTTTCCTGCCTCCAATGGATATACACATATTTTAGTTGTTGTTGATTACGTTACTAAGTGGGTAGAAGCTATTCCAACTAGTAGTGCTGAACATAACACCTCTATTAAGATGCTTAAATAAGTTGTTTTTCCAAGGTTTGGAGTCCCTAGATATTTAATGACTGGTGGTGGTTCACATTTTATTCATGGTGCTTTCCAAAAAATGCTTGCTAAATATGATGTTAATCATAGAATTGCAACTCCTTATCACCCACAGTCTAGCGGTCAAGTAGAATTGAGTAATAGAGAACTCAAAATAATTTTTCAAAAGACTGTTAATAGATCTAGAAAGAATTGGTCGAAGAAACTTGATGATGCATTATGGTCCTATAGAACTGCATATAAAAATCCTATGGGTATGTCTCCGTATAAAATGGTTTATGGAAAAGCATGTCACTTACCTCTAGAACTAGAACATAAGGCTTATTGGGCTATTAAAGAGCTCAATTATGATTTCCAGCTTGCCGGTGAGAAGAGGTTATTTGACATTAGCTCTCTTGATGAATGGAGAACCCAAGCCTATGAGAATGCCAAATTATTTAAAGAAAAAGTTAAAAGATGGCATGACAAAAGAATACAAAAGCGTGAGTTTAATGTAGGTGATTATGTATTGCTATACAACTCTTGTTTAAGATTTTTTGCAGGAAAACTTCTCTCTAAATGGGAAGGTCCTTACGTTATCGAGGAGGTCTATCGTTCTGGTGCCATAAAAATCAACAATTTCGAAGGCACAAATCCGAAGGTGGTGAACGGTCAAAGAATTAAACAATATATCTCAGGTAATCCTATAAATGTTGAAACCAATGTTATTGAAACCATAACCCCGAAGGAATACATAAGGGACACTTTCCAGAACTTTTCAGACTTCGAAAAGGAATAGGTATGTGGTACGGTAAGTAAACCGACTCCAAAACAGTTCTAATGGCAATTTTCTTCCGTTTTGGAATATTTAGAAAAATAGAAAAATAAGAAGCAGTCCGGGAAGGACATGAGTGCTCCACGAGGGCGGAGGAAGCGCCCCCTACCTCGTGGGCAGCTCGTGTGCTCTCCGGACTCCATTTTCATACACGACACGTATTTTGGTCGGTAATAATTCATTATATAATCCCCCGGAGGTTTTGACTCCCGTATCACGCAAAAATCTCCTGTCTTTTTTCGAGCTGTTTTTCTAACAGATCCAGGTCGTCATGTCGTCTTCAAGTGCCCCCAAGGACCAGTTCTTCAAGAAGGTCATCAACCCCTACCTCACGGAGGTGCTGCAAGACCCTCAAACCATTGAGATGTGTGAGGGGTTGTTGCACATCCACGATGTTGAGGGAGCAAGGAAGACCGGAAGCACGGAGGCAAGGCTCGAGGCATTGGAGCAAGAAGTTTTCAAGTGTCAGGAGATGGTGGAGCGTGGACTCGATTCCAATCAAATTATGATCGCGGAGTTCACCAACAACCACAAGCTGGACGTCAAGGACATTGGGGAGGCCATCTTCAAGCTTCATGAGAAAATCGAGCACCTCCAAGCCCAGATTTATGACCTGCAAAATCAAAACTGTGAGTATGAATATAGATTCAAGAGGATGAGTTTGGCTGCAGATTTGAGGTTTTAGGAGACTCGGTCATCCTTCTATGATGGTGAGCCTATGCCTTGGAAGAAAGATGACAAGCCTACGCCATCAGCAAAACCATCAACTTCTTCACCAACAAAGGAGACATAACCACATGGGTATGGGCACTCCCCTTGGAAACTGCCAAGCTTGGGGGAGTGCCCCAGTATCGTATCACCATCACTTTTATCTTTACCGTTTTTCTTAGTTCGATCCTTTTGGTAATATCCTGATCTAGTAGTATAAAGCTTTTAGTATGATCTAGTTGTGAGTTTTGCTTCATGATCCTTCTATGTAATAGAGTCTGTGAGCTATATATAAAAAAGATTAGTGTTGAGTCAAGGGCTTGATTATTTTGCCATGATCTTGAGTGAATAAAAGAAAAGAGAAAGAATAAAAAGGAGATAAAAGAGATCATATGAATCTTATGGAGAGTAATGAACTCACATAGAAAAAGTATGATGAATAAAAGTTGTTGAGAGTTGACAAACATAGTTTTGGTCATGGTTGCAATTAATAGGAAGTAATAAAGAAAGAGAGGTCTTCACATATAAATATACAATCTTGGACATCTTTTATGATTGTGAGCACTCATTAAAATATGACATGCTAAAGAGTTGACGTTGGACAAGGAAGACAACGTAATGGGTTATGTTTTCTTGCATCTAAGATAAATTATATTGTCTTGGGTCATCCAACATGATTGAGCTTGCCTTTCCCCCTCATGCTAGCCAAATTCATTGCACCAAGTAGAGATACTACTTGTGCTTCCAAACATCCCTAAACCCAGTTTTGCGATGAGAGTCCACCATACCTACCTATGGATTGAGTAAGATCCTCCATGTAAGTTGTCATCGGTACAAGCAATAAAAATTGCTCTCTAAATATGTATGACTTAGTAGTGTGCGAGAAAATAAGCTTTATACGATTGTGTGATATGGAAGAAATA
Organism: Triticum dicoccoides; assembly: GCF_002162155.2. Taxonomy (NCBI): domain Eukaryota; kingdom Viridiplantae; phylum Streptophyta; class Magnoliopsida; order Poales; family Poaceae; genus Triticum; species Triticum dicoccoides. The sequence continues at coordinate 338,291,909 of NC_041382.1, forward strand.
AAAGCGACGGACTGCATAATAAAGGTCCATATCACAAGTGGCAATATAAAGTGATGTTCTTTCGCATTAAGATTTTGTGCATCCAACCATAAAAGCGCAGGACAACCCCTGCTTCCCTCTGCGAAGGGCCTATCTTTTACCTTTATCTCCTACCTTACATAAGAGTCATGGTGATCTTCACCCTTCCTTTTTACATTTTATCTTTTGGCAAGCACAACATGTTGGAAAGATCCTGGTATATATGGCTAATTGGATGTGAGTTTTCATGGACTATTATTGTTAACATTACCCTTGAGGTAAAACATTGGGAGGCAAAATTATAAGCCCCTATCTTTCTCTGTGTCTGATTAAAACTCCATACCCATAAGTATTGCGTGAGTGTTAGCAATTGTGAAAGACTATATGATAGTTGAGTATGTGGACTTGCTGAAAAGCTCTTATATATTGACTCTTTCCTATGTTATGATAAATTGCAATTGCTCCAATGACTGAGATTATAGTTTGTTAGTTTTCAATGAAGTTTATGATTCAAGCTTGAAATTGTGATTGAATTGTTACTCTAGCATAAGAGATCATATGACAAGAATTATATAAGTTGATGTTCTAAGAATGATCATGATGCCCTCATGTCCGTATTTTATTTTTTATCGACACCTCTATCTCTAAACATGTGGACATATTTTTCGATTTCAGCTTCCGCTTGAGGACAAGCGAGGTCTAAGCTTGGGGGAGTTGATACGTCCATTTTGCATCATGCTTTTATATCAATATTTATTGCATTATGGGCTATTATTACACATTATGTCACAATACTTATGCCTATTCTCTCTTATTTTATAAGGTTGACATAAAGAGGGAGAATGTCGGCAGCTGGGATTCTGGGCTGGGAAAGGAGCAAATATTAGAGACCTATTCTGCACAGCTCCAAAAGTCCTGAAACTTCATGGAAGTCATTTTCAGAATATATAAAAAATACTGAGCGCAAGAAGTTCACCAGGGGGGCCACACCCTGCCCACGAGGGTGGGGGCGTGCCCTACCCCCTGGGCGCGCCCCCTACCTCGTGGGCCCCCTGGTGGCCCTCCGATGGCCATCTTCTACTATATGGAGTCTTTCGATGAGGAAAAAATCATAAGTCATCTTTTCGGACGAGACTCCGCCGCCACGAGGCGGAACCAATCTAGGGCTCTGGCAGAGCTGTTCTTCCGGGGAAACTTCCCTCCGGGAGGGGGAAATCATCGCCATCGTCATCACCAACGCTCCTCTCATCGGGAGAGGGCAATATCCATCAACATCTTCACCAGCACCATCTCCTCTCAAAACCCTAGTTCATCTCTTGTATCCAATTCTTGTCTCCAAGTCTATGATTGTTACCTGTGGGTTGCTAGTAGTGTTAATTACTCCTTGTAGTTGATGCTAGTTGGTTTATTTGGTGGAAGATCATATGTTTAGATCCTATATGCACATTAATATCCCTCTGATTATGAACATGAATATGCTTTGTGAGTAGTTACGTTTGTTCCTGAGGACATGGGAGAAGTCTTTCTATTAGTAGTGATGTGAATTTGGTATTCATTCGATATTTTGATGAGATGTATGTTGTCTCTCCTCTAGTGGTGTTATGTGAACGTCGACTACATGACAGTTCACCATTATTTGGGCCTAGAGGAAAGCATTGGGAAGTAATAAGTAGATGATGGGTTGCTAGAGTGACAGAAGTTTAAACCCTAGTTTATGCGTTGCTTCGTAAGGTGCTGATTTGGAGCCATATGTTTCATGCTATGGTTAGGTTTACCTTAATACGTTGTAGTTGTGGATGCTTGCAATAGAGGTTAATCATAAGTGGGATGCTTGTCCAAGAAAGGACGGTACCCAAGCACCGGTCCACCCACATACCAAATTATCAAAGTACTGAACGCGAATCATATGAACGTGATGAAAACTAGCTTGATGATATTCCCATGTGTCCTCGGGAGCGCTTTTCTCTATATAAGAGTTTGTCCAGGCTTGTCCTTTGCTACAAAAAGGATTGGGCCACCTTGCTGCACTTTATTTACTCTTGTTACTTGTTACTCGTTACAAATTATCCTATCACAAAACTATCTGTTACCTATTATTTCAGTGCTTGCAGAGAATACCTTGCTGAAAACCGCTTGTCATTTCCTTCTGCTCCTCGTTGGGTTCGACACTCTTACTTATCGAAAGGACTACGATAGATCCCCTATACTTGTAGGTCATCAGCGTAGTTCGGGACGTCAGTTAAGTCCTCAATTGTAGCGACTAGGTGAGTGGTGGGTGGGATGTAAATTTCCCTAGTATCGGCTTTATATTCGATCGTATCATAGACCGAGGGTGAGTTCACTAGATTCTAAATCCGGTCTAGCATCTCGTTTATCTGCGGGAGATCTCTCGGACCCATGGCCTGTCTGTAAGCCAGGACGAAATGAAATATGCTCCGTTGGTTGCTTGATGCTGCCTCATAGTCCTGGCTGGCGAGGGTTGACTCCTGGTCGGCCAGCGAAGAGATTGGATTCAAATCTAATGTCAGTACCAAGTTCGGACTTGACTCGAGGTCAAGATCTGATGAGACAGCACTCGGATCAATGGGTAACAAGAGACGGGGGAGACATTAGTTTAACCAAGTTCGGGCCCTTTCGAGGAGGTAAAACCCTATGTCATGTTTTGATTGTATTAATGATGATGTATCGAGTACATGCTTGATCTACCCCGAGATCGTATGTTGAGTTCTAACCCTAAGGTAGGTAAATTGTGATTATCTCTCTACGGACTAAAACCCCTCAGCTTATATAGGTACTGGGTATCTGGGGTTACACATGGTCAGTTGCCAACTAGGGATAAACATGCCAACAGGCGAAGTAGTCCTTGAAGTACATGCCAAGTCTTTGGGCGAGTCCATCTTGGTCATGTCTAAGGTCGAGGCTTCTATAGTCCTCCCTTGTGACGTCAATGGGACATAAGCTCGACCCATGGACTGTGGGCCAACTAGGTTGGTACCCCCTTGTCCACGACACCAGCATGAAACCCTTGGAAAAAGGCTCCTCGTGAATGTGCGGCCTGAAGCATGCCTGGCCGGTAGAACTTTCCCCTTCAAGGCCAGGGATTGTGCCAGCCGCTCGACACATTGGCGAGCGTCTTACTCGTCATGAGGGACCCACGGCCCTAGCCGCTCACTTAACACAGGGCGCGCAGTCGGCCCTGCGAATGCCGGCTTGCCCCAACGTGCAGGTGGGGGCTGCCGTGCCGGCTAGTGGCGTGCTTTGCCAGCCGACTCGTTCACTCGGCTGTTGACAGTCGGCGGTCGTGGATACCTTTGCTCTGATTGCCCCACAGCTGGCTTCTTGTTGCCATTCAATGAAGATGCTTGTTGTGCCGGCTGAGGACCCTCAGCCGCCCGCTGGTCGGCCAGCTCCAGAAGAGGGGTCCCAGAGCGAGAAGTGGACGGCTGTTCAGGAAATACCGATTGTGCCTACTGCTGGTTCGCGGCAGCCAGAAGATCGAGGACACGCTGCTGCTGCAGCAGCAGCTCCTCGCCCTCATGTGTTCCAGCTTGGCTGCGGATGTCTCTTCCGCCCTCATGTTCTTGACGGCGGAGTTGTAGGTGGGTCGGGCTGCACCCAACATCTGGCTAATAGTCGTGCCCTAGCGTTGCACCTCCTCTAGCCGGCTGGGCCCCTCGCCAGTCAGGGTGAAGCCGTGGGCGGAGTTGTACTCACGCAGTATGGACTCCAGCCGGCACTACGTGGTAGCAAGCCAAATGGCCTCATCGAGCAGGCGCTTTCCCTTCTCCTCAAGCTCGGTCGCGACAATGTTGGTGTCCATGCCGATTGCAGTGGGTGTGTGCAGGCTCAAGAACATTGTGCGGAGCAGGTTTTCCTGGCAGGCATGAGCAGCCGTCACCGCAGTAGTGCTGAAGCAGGTGGTCAACACCTCAATGTGGGTGGAGAGGTCAAGAACTTCATGGGAGATGCCATAGCTATCCAAGATAGGTGGGTCAGTGAAGGTGAGCACCTCGCAAGGGTACTCGTCAGAGACGACCGCGGCATAGACGCGGTGGTCAGCGAAAGGGGTGATGGAGCCGCCCATAGGTAAGTCGGCGTCTGTTAAACGTGTCGCACTATTGTTGACGCAGTCAAGTGCACCAAACGTAATGACCAGGCCATGCGCAACATGCTCGCCGGAGGGAATGTAGGGTCTTGTCCGGAACATTATTTTGGCCAATGCCGCGTCAGACCCCATGGTGGGCGCCAACTGTCGTGGTATTCTCATGGCAGATGCCATGGGATGGCTTATCTCGTGTGGTTAGGGGCCGATCAGCGCCCACGGCGTCCTGATGCGCGATTAGGCACGTGCACTGATGTACACAGAGACATAGCTAGGTTCATTGCCCTCTGATGGAGGTAACAACCTAGTCCTACAAGGATCACTATGATCTACACGGGGTGTACATGGTTGCTCCAAGAGTTGTATTGGTGGAGGAAGAAGAGAGCTCCATCTCTGCTCTCTGCCTCGAGTGTGTGGGAGTGTGGAAAGAATGAGCCGCCCCCCTTATGGGACTGCTGGGATGTCTTATACTTGGGTCTCCCAGGTTACAAAATGGTTAAGAAAGAGGGGTGGGCCCCTGGTGCCAGCGTCTCTGGCCTCTAGTGGGGCCCATCGGCTGTGGGGTCATGTTGGTCGTAGGGCCCGCCGGCTGCATGATATTGTTGCTCGTAGGTCACGGCATGACGGAGTGGTTGACAGTATGCCTTTACAGTGCCGGGCCGCGCTGACGTAGGCAACCCCGGTCAGCGGTACGGGTGACACTGTAGCCATGCTCTCCATGACGTGGCGGGTGTCTTGTTATACGCTTGGATTTGATGTGCGCTGAGCCCGCTAGCTGCCGGCTGCGGCCAGCCAGCCCAAGCCGACATCAAGCGGGGGGAGCCAGTTGGAGGGCCAGTCAATTTGAGGGACCTGAGCCATCCCGATACTTTGAAATGTTAACTTCTTTCCTTGAGCCTACCCGGGGGTCATCCCGTGACAACTTGAGCAATTGTATTCCATAGATTATATGAATACAAAAAGGACATAGGGTTTTAAGCTAGCATGATGGCCTGAACCTGTATAAAATCCGTTGTGTCCATGTTTCCTTGTGTTCCCTTGATAGTGGACTGACTAGGCGTTTAGCCCCTGGCAGAACCCACAAATACAAGGTATCCTTGATCCCCGGTGTCTGGAGAACACATTCTGACACAAGCCATGGCCGGAGAGGCGGTCGCCACATTGGAGGCCATTGCCCCAGTTGGAGGAGCTTGGACCCGGTGGGTTTCTTTCATCCCCGAAGTTTTCTTCGGCGCGGGCGGTGGCGCGTGGGTGGTTTCCCGTGGCAACAAGCCGGCGCCGGTGGCCGGTCGGGTGTGGGAAGGGACCGGGCTATCCATTCTGGCCAGAGAGACGGTCATCGATGGTGGCAACGGGGCGTGGTGGTTGTGGCAGCGGGAGACAGGACAGCGCGGTGGTGGGAGAAAGAGACTTCCACTTTCACTTAGCCGCAACGGGAGTGAGCATATTTAGGGTGATTGGAAGTGATTTTGGACTGCGGATGATGATTTTACTCCTTTATAGATTTTAGTACTTCGGCTAGGTGCGCCGTAAGGGAAGAAAACTGAAATTATCATCCCTTACGCTCAGATAGGGGATCGGTTAGAAATGCCCTAATGGATTTTGTTTGATGTATGGACCATAATTTCTTAAGTCTTTGAAACATGAAGAACGAACATTCTGCAAGCTATGTTTTTTCAGCGTGTGCAGTTTAGCAAAATGTCCAGCATCAATTAATTTTTTTAGTCGGTAGTTTATGTATGGAGTGAGATGAATATTAGGGGTCGACAGACACAAAGGCTTAGAATGGTCGCCGATGTTAGATAAATATGAGACTGCTTGTGAATAGACAAACCGGTTGTCAACCAATTAGCTGGCTCACTACAAGATATAGGGCACCAGAGCCTTAATGCTAGCCGGGAACTCCTCGAACTTGGATTCTTACCATCTTTGGGTGGCGAAGCTTCGCCGACGAGGTAGCCTGCCATGCCAGAGGCCATTGCGAGCGCATAAACCGTCTGCGAGATCATCGCGAACCCGAAGAATCCGGTGATCTCGAAGAGGTAGTGCGGGCAGGTGATGAACTCGAAGAGCCCGCCTTTGGGGATCTTGTACCCTGTATCGTTGTCACCTCCCTTCCTAAGTTGCGAGATGAGGAAGTGGTGGTAGAAGTTGCCGGCGATGCCAACGGCCAAGAGGAGGACGCCTGGGTAGAGGAGGTCCGTTGTATGGTCAGGGAGTTCGACGGCGAGGTGTCGCGCGTAGATCATGGTGATGGCGCTGAGCAGGTAGCTGGAGGAGATGGTGAGCGCCGTGTTGAGTAGCATGTTTCTACTGTACCCGTGGATGAAGAGTACCTTGTAAAAGAGCAAATTAAGTAGTGGTTTGAACTAAAACCAGGAAACTTATTTTGAAATGGAGGAAGTACTAGATTGTAATGGAACAATATTCATGCCTCTATTGGAACACGATTTGTTTTCAATAAACCTATAAAAAATTGGAGATCATCAAATTATTGTGAAGTTTAGTCCTCAGGTTTTTCTTTTAGGTTTCAACTACCATTGAACCTTGTTGAAAACACAGAGATTTCTCTTCCTTGATTTCTCTTCCCATTTTTCAGTCAAATGAGAGAAAATATTCAACTCTAATTCAAATAAAGTTTGATGAAATAAGTTTGCATTTTGTTTAAATTTGACTCAAATTCATGTGTCACCACAATCGATTAACCGAAATGCACTAAAATTCCTGATTTTCTTGTCAATTTCATCCAAGATGTGAACCCCACTTCTATAACATGTCTCGGTCAGGGGAAAAACATGGTTGAAGTACATGATTTCCGATACTTTTTGTGGCACCTAAAGACCAGTTCTTCGTTAGTACTCTCTTTGTTCAGAACTATTTGTTGGAGAAATGGATATATCTAGACGTATTTTAATTCTATATACATCTATTTTTGTCTAGTTCTCCGACGAGTATTTCGGGACGGAGAGAGTATTTTTTTTTCCCGAGTAAATCTTGAACAAGACCTTTACCTTGAGGACACGCTTGAGGAAGTGGACGGCGAGCGTTCCACGGCACCCGGCACGACGAAGGACGCCGCGGCGGCGACTAGCGGCGGCGTGTAGGCCACCAGCATCCCGTCATGGTCCGACAGCTGCGCGCCACCGGTGCCTCCCTTCTTTTGCTGCTGTCCAGACATGACGGGCCAGAACTTGGAGTAGGTCGTTAGTCGTCCCGCCTAGCTTCTAGCACCCCAGTGCTGGCCACCATGGGCAGGCACCTGCGCTCGCCCAACCTCCCGCCCGCCCTGGCAATCGGCCGGCGCCGCCCGCCAGGCTGGTGGACGCCTCACCACCGGAGAGGGCACGGCCAGTTCAAATATCGGCGGAGGTTCGGTAGCCCGCGCGTTCTGCTGGTCGTGATGGCGTCACAGTGGGGACAGGGAATGACACCTAAAGTGTGATCGGGTTGGTACAAGGGGCCCCGTCAGCGGGCAAGTGCATGGAGACCAGTGTGGAAGACAAGCGGGCTCTGGCTGAAAGCGGTGTGGGCCCAGAGTCCAGCCGTGGCTCGGCTTCTCCCCGTGCTGGCCAAGTGGAGGTGGGGCCTCCCGCCTCGGTGACGCTGCCGCGGTGGCATGGTTCCCACGCGCAGCAGGAGGAGGCCAGTGATCATGCCGCCTCGGATCTGGCACGATCGGCCCTGGCGTTCCGCGTCTGGACAATTCAGTTGTCCACATCCGCGGGGGCCCGCCACATGCAATCTCTTGTATCACCACAGGACGACGCGGATTGGGCATTGGACATGCAGCAAATGGAAACTGAGCATGCAGAGCCAGCAGATCCTGTGCACGAAGACCAGCCCGGATTGGGGGAGGGACCGGATCCCATGCAGCTCTCGCCTCCCTCGTCCAATTGCCAGTGTAGCTCGGAGGCAGCCACCACCGCGCATTGTATGGGACAAGTGCATGAGTTGGACACTTTCCTGGTCAGCCTCTCTGAGGAGGTTCGGTCCCTAACACACAATGGGAGGGGGCCCACTCACAGCAGGAGTCCCAAATGGCTGCATGCGCACGCCTTGATGCATTCCCCGACGAAGCTTCCGCGGCAGCGGAGGCAGGTGGGTCTGTCTACACCCAGGCGAAGCGTGCGCTTGGCAAGAAGAAGGGCCCATGGCTCGGCGGCAAGCAAGCAACAGCAAGTGATCATCCACAATCTCTGATTAGCCCACGAAGGAGATACAATTGGCGATGAGGCGCTGCAAGCATACATCCGCCTGTTCGAGCAGCCGCTGAATGATACCCACATCGTTGCCATACTAGCGCTCTTTGGTTGGGAGCCGTCGGCCCTCCCGATGCAGGACGAGGTAGAAGGAGCGAGGGTTTAACACCCTTTCCTCTGGTTGTTTTTGCGGGCTGTTTCTATGGCCGAACAACCGATAAAAATGCTGTTGTGGAATGTCCATGGGCTCAACTTGCCGGCGAGGCGGCACGCTATCTTCCAAGTGGTGGCCTCGGTTGACCCTAGCATCGTGTGCTTCCAAGAAACTAAGTTGGAGGTTGTAACGCTTGAGGTTGTCAAACAATGCCTCGGTAATAAATTTGAGAGTTTTTACTACCTCCCGGCGATTGGGACATGCGGCGGCATTTTGTTAGCTTGGGACCCGCTTGCGGTTACATTGTCCAACCCCCACCTTTCGGAAAACACGTTGTCCGCCCTTGTGCAGCCCTTGGGAGCACCAGTGTGGTGGCTAATGGGTGTGTATGGACCATCCTCGGAGGATGTGGCCAAAGTAGAATTCATGAGGGAATTGGTGGAGGTCCAAGAGCTTTTGGCTGGCCCGTGGTTGTTGGTTGGCGACTTCAATCTTCTAGTCAACCCGGAGGATAAGAACAACGACTCTGTCAACCGCCACATGATCAGCCGTTTTCGGTCCAAGCTTAATAAGCTGGAGCTCAAGGAGATATACTTGAATGGGAGACGCTATACGTGGTCCAACGAGAGGTCCAGGGCGACATTGGAAAGGATTGATCATGTGTTCGGGACGAATTGTTGGGAGGATTTATACCCTTCTAGCTTCCTAATGGCGGTGAGCTCAGCAGCCTCAGACCACTTCCCACTTTTGGTGGACATGCACGCTGACTTCCAATATGGGAAACGCTTCAAGTTCGAAGCCTTCTGGCCCAAGGACCCGGGTTTCATGGAAACGGCGCAGGAGGCGTGGCACTCCACATCATCGGAGGGCAACCCCTACATGGTGTTGAACAATAAATTGCGGGCCACCGCAAAGCACCTCCAAAGGTGGAATGACAAGTGGATTGGCAATATACTTATGCAGATTGCCATTGGCCTAGAGTTGATATTGGTTAAGCTAAACAACAACTTGGAGAGTTGGAAGATAAAACTTACCTAATTTAGTTTGTTTCAAAGGGATATCCTTGTGTTGTGTGTTAGTTGAAGAAAGATGATATCTTCATCGATTAGTCCCTGTGATCAGTTGTTGGACCTATTGTCTTATCAAAACTTGATTTGAGTATGGGCTATCACCAAATCAAATCAGTACCAACGATGTTCATAATGTTGTCTCACTCGTGGTTGATTCCTCGAGCCTACACCATTATATCTTTTGGTCTAAACAATGCTATCACCTGGTTCACATAGTTGTGGAACTTCATCATTGGGAAGCCTCGATGGATTGTTGTTGAGCCCATCAGCAGCATTTTGTCTCCCCCATGATTCATGTTGAACATCAACCTAGTGTTGAAAACTTTGTAAGCAATGCATTCGTGTTTCGTTCATGAAGCTTATGCTTGGATGGAAGAAGTGACTTCCTTGAATTCATGTGCATTTGGTGCAAGCTGCCGCCGTGAGTTTGAGAAACATTGTTTTTGTTTCCTTTGGAATCATCCCAAGTTAGATATGCAAGTGCGAAGGTATTATATGGTTTGGTAGATTAATTACCTCCACTCCATATGTATTCCCTAGCACACCAAGCCACTGATTGATTTGCTCAAGGAGAAGAAGTTCCTTCTTAAGAATCATGACTTATGCTAGGACTTCATTACCCTCGATGATGGTTCCCAACCTGAACTCGGTAGTGTTATATCATGAGACAACTACGTGGTCATGCTTGTCTGGGACAGCGTGTTCACATGTGTGTAGAAGAACTAGCTCATGTTTTGGAGCTTGCTATCGTAGTTCATTTCCCGAGAATCTCGCAACGTTATCTCGTCGATTTGTGTTGCAACTCTTCTTTTCAAACATGTTGAGTCTGAAGTATCCTGTTACTAACCAGATCTGAATCCCGGGCAGATATGATGGTTGGGACGTCCCCAAGAATTATAATATTGGTCTCTTTGTAACCCGCTAAAGTGGATGTCGTGGCCAACACACCCAGTCGGAAGATCTATTATTGTAGTATCCTGATTGATAAAGTAGGTCACCTCCCCATAAGCATTCCGTAGGATTTACTTCCGAAGTTATTCCTTATGGATTCTTGTGTTCCCGAAATCCGACCTTTTACTTGATGTTCTAGATACCAAACAATATCAATAAATGGGCTACGCTAGCACACCAAGGAGAACATTAGAAGCGGAGTGCTAAATGTCTCTCGGTCGATCCTCCAGATTTTGATCCCTTGGCCTCGCTAAGGTGAATTCTGAGAAAGTGTTACCTTTCTTTGCATCTGCATCCTCCACCATTATTCATCATGGTAGTATGTTGTGTTGCCAGGATCCTTGACACGAATATTGGTAAAACTTGTTGAATATGGGAATGCTCAAGGTCTTAAGAGCATGCACAATCACTAGGATTTATCGTCGGCATTAATTGGGATCCACTCTTAGTTTCCTTGGTTATGCTATAACCTTTCCAATAGTGGAATCTCTCTCTACTGTTGGGTTCTCCCCAGTTACTAGAATCATTCCCAGCATTTGCATTTTGTTCTCAGCTTGCATCGCCATTGTTTCATCCTACTATGGACTAGCATTCTCAGTAATTACTGATCAGGATCATCTTCAAAGTGGTCCTACAACGGGTTCCATCCATTTCCGATGATAAGCAAAAATCATCCCTTGTGTTGTCTTCAACAAGGTAGTCAACATGATCCATTCTAGTCCGGGTATGCCATCCCTTCGTACTCTGCCAACCGATTGTTGTGATTTGCCTTAGGCTGGTATAAAGAGTTCCAATGATCTCCATATCACAAGTAATTCTTTTTGCCACTTAAGGGAATAATTCTACGAGTCACCTTCCCTAAGGCACCCCGTCATGGAATCATGGTAATTTTTCCTTGCTACTTTGAAACCCTCGTCAAATTGTTTCTTCCGTCCCTCCTGATGCATGTTTTGCCTCTCAGCTCCAGAGATGTTTCTATGTCCCATTCTGTGAGTTGATCTTGTGATCATTAAGATGATCCTAAGTTTCTCGAACCTCACGAAGATTGATTCTTTTAAAATTCTTCCTTTCTACTCGTTGTCATGTTGGATGTAGTTCTCAAAGCAAGACGTCACGATCAAGGTGATGCAGTGAATCAACACCCTCGAGAAAGACATCTGGATCGTGAAGATTGTGTTAGCTTGTGTCCCTCTGTCTTCTTACCTGACGACTTGAATCTCCGGACGAGATTCTTGTTTAGTGGGGGTGAGTTGTCACAGCCCTAGAATACCTGAGTGAAATAGTTGCAACTGCACTCATGCATCATGTCTAAAATTTCTGAAAGTTGAATTAAGGTTTGTTGAAACCCTCAGAATTCAGTTAAAAAATAACCAACTTTAAAATCTTCTCAAATGAGTCCAAGAAAATGTTCCTATTATTCTATAAAAATATTAGCAAGAGGTAAAATTCAAACCAATATTTTTAGGAGCCCAGAAACATTTATTTTGGCCATTTGAATTAATCCAATAATTATTTTCTTTGGATTTATATTTAATATATATTAAATATAACTCCAATAATTCTAGAAGTTTGTGAGTGGCTTTGTGTATATTTTAGCAAGCCATAATAACCTACAGAATTTATTAAAATGATTTAGTAGCTAAACTAAATCAGAATAGAGGAAATGAAATAGAAAAAGAAATACAGGAAAAGAGAGAGAGAGAGAGAGTTAGTACCTGGCCTCACCTATGCAGTCCACCTGGTTGGCCCAGCCAACTGGCCCAGTCCACCACCGCAGCCCCCTCTGTCGCCTTCCTCCTCGCGCCAGTAGGCACGGGCGTGTGCCCGCAGTGCTCTAGCATGCGAGCGGCCACCGACGGCCACCTCCTGCTTCTGCCGACGCCCTGGACGACTCCAGACGACGCCACGCACCCCCCTGGAATCCTCTCGACCTCTTCCCGTGCTTCTCCCCTCCTCTGTCTTTCTCACGCGCAGCCGCCCGAACATGTCGTCGCGCCGCTCGCCGTTCCCGCGGCTACCGGCCACCCCACGCCTCACCGACGCGCCTAGAAGCTCCGCCACCTCGTCCTCGACCCCCTTGCTGAGCTACACAATGCCGGACGCCTCAAAGCGCCGCCCCCGACGCCATCTTCTTCCTCGGGTCGCTGAGATTGCCTCCGCCGCCCCGCTCGCTTCGGACCTCCTCCGAGCTCGCTGTAGCCTCTGCTGCAACCGCTGTGAGCTCACGGACCGAACCCCTCTCTCCCCGCGCTCTTTTGCTCTCTCTAGACCGTGCTACCACCAGATCCGAGCGCTCCTCGCCGCCGTTCATGTCGCTACCGTGGCCACGGCCCTGCAAGCTTGCACCCGAGCTCACCACTGCACTCAGTACATCCCCACAAGTCGAACACGGCCACCCGCTGCTCCTCATGTCGCCTGTAACGCCATTTCGAGCAACGGTCGAACTCCGGCGGCCGCAAAAGAGCTCGCCGCCGTCAGCTCCGGCCACCCCAGTTGCTGCCGCTTGTTGCTTTGGATGCGCCACACTCCCAGGAGCCCGTAGGAGCAAACTGCGCATCGAATGGTGCCCCGTAGCGAGTGCATGGTGCACCTCCGCCGTCGACCGTGGTCGTCGCCGGTGAAACTCCGGTGGCTGACGCGGCACGATTAGTTGGGTGTTAATCGTCTTTAGTTAGTGACATGTGCCGCTGACGGATGGGCCCCATGCCCTAATTAACCTCAGGTTTTATTTCCTGCTTAGTTTAGATTAACCTAGCGGGACCCACGCGTCAGAGTTGACCCTGCGGATGTGGTCGTTGACCTGGCCCACCGGTCAGCGAGCTAAACAACCCGGTGGCGCCGACGTGTGGCCCCCACACGTCAGGTTTGACCTGGACCGTGCCCCGTTGACCTGCTGACGCAATGCTGAAGTCATGCTGACGCAGTAAATAGTTTCTGTATTTAAGATAATTCAGAAATTTCAGAAAATTGCCTAAACTTCTAAAAATCATAGAAAATCAACTGTAACTCCAAATGAAAAGATTAATATATGAAAATGATCAGAAAAATCCAATCTATCCATCTGTACCATTTTCATGCATGTTTAAACAACTTAACCTTGTTGTTTAGATCAAAACATGATTATGCACTTTATAAGTTCTTAGTTTGAATTTGAATTTGAACCTTTGGTTCAAATCAACTCAAACCTTTATGTTCTTAGCTGCATTAGCTCAAATCATAGCATATTGACATGTCATGATCATGCATCATATTATGCATTGCATTGATTGTGTTCTTTCTATGTTTGCCGGTGATTGTTTCCCCTCAGTAGACGTATGTTCCGATGATGAGTTCGATGACACCGATGAAGAGCTATATCATCTTCAGAAGTGCCAGGCAAGCAAAACCCCCTTGTTCATTCTGATACAATCCTACTCTCTTGCTCCTGGTCTCTTTTACTGTATTAGTACAATAACGATTCAACTGTTACATGTTGCAGTAGTTGAACCCCTTTTCCTCTACATGACCTGTCATTGCCATAGTAAATAGATGAAACCCACTAGCATGAGTAGGAGTTGTTTGAGCCCTGATGTGCCTACTCATTCATGCTTGTTTGTCATGCCTGCTACTGCTTAGAGTTGATTCATGTCTGATTCATCGGGGATGGATTGGAATGGTGATGAACATGTCCTACTGCGTGTGAGCTAAGTGTGTGAACACGATTTGGTAAAGGTATCGATGAGAGGCCATGTAGGAGTACATGGTGGGTTGTTTCATTGGAACCGTCCTTAAGCACCGAGATCTGTATGTGTGATTTAAGAACCAGCTACTACCATGCATTGGGCCCGAAACCAATGGACCCTCTCGGCTTCTTAACCACCCTAGTCTTCTGTCCAGGAGTTGCAACTAGTTTCTGGTGTTTATAGGATATGTGTTGGTGGCCGTGTGTAGCGCTGACCCTAAGGGTGGGCTATGATGCGGTAGATACACCGTGGTCGGGTATGTCGGGCGCCCGTTTTGGTGTCTCGGAACCCTGAACACATCGTTCGGGGCCGTAAGTCGAAACCTCGGCCGGACTCCCTGCGGATGGAACCTGGATAGGCGATAAACCTGGACTAGAGACTTGAGTGTTTAGGTAGGCCGTGGCCGACACCCTCATTGGGCTTCCGCTTGAAGGTTGCCGAGTACATCTCGTGTAAACGGCAGTAAGTTGTGAGAGCGTGTATGAAGAAGTACACCCCTGTAGGGTTAACATCATCTATTTGAATAGTCGCGTCCACGGTAAAGGACTACTTGGTTGCCTGTACAATTCATAGACAAGTGAAAGTGGATACTCTAAAATGCGCAAGATAAGCGTGAGTGCTAGGGATGGCGTTCTAATAGGGAGACGGGAGCGGATCCATAGTGGTGTATTGTTATGGTGAATATGTGGACTCGTGTGCGCCACCTCAAAAGAGTTTAGGATAGCCACCGAGTCAAAACGGGCTTGCTGCAGTTAAACCCCACCATCCCTTTGTTGATAATGATGCATATGTAGTTAGTTCTGATGTAAGTCTTGCTGAGTACATTTGTACTCACGTTTGCTTAATTTATGTTTTGCAGAGAGACTTCAGTCTCGCTAGCAGTTCCGTGTGGTCTTCGACGTTTAGCTTGTTACCTCAACTACGATCTTGTGCCCTCGGCAGGGTCTTGTAGATAGTCAGGCCTCTCAGCCCTTTTTCATTTGTACTTGTCTGTACTCAGACAAGTTAAGCTTCTGCATGTGCTTGTTGCTTGTATGCTCTGTTTGTTGGGTCATGAGACCCATGTTTGTAATATCTGGCTCTTCGAAGCCTAATGAATAAATACTTGAGTTGTAGAGTTTTGTTGTGATGTCATGTTGTATTTACACATATCGGGCATATTATGTGTATGATTGAAATGCTTGGTATGTGTGGGCTCCGACAACCTAGTTGTTTATCCTTGGTAGCCTCTCTTATGGGGAAATATAGTCTGGTGCTTCCACTGAGCCTTGGTAGTCCGCTACAGCCCGGTTTACCGGAGTCCTGCTAGCCCAGTTACTACTGCTCCGGAACACTTAGACTGGCCGGCATGTGATCCACTTCGTTCATGTGTATGTCCCTTCGGGGAAATGTCACGCGGTGACTTCCGGAGTCCTACTAGCCTGCTACAGCCCGAGTTCCCGGAGTCCTGTTAGCCCAGGTGCTACAGCCCGGGTTCACACCCTGATGACCGACACGTTCGATGCTGGTTCATGTATGCCTGTCCCCGTAAGCTTGCGCCACTTTGGGTTCACGACTAGTCATGTCGACGTGATTTTTCTGTCATATGGATGCTAGCGACACTATCATATACGTGAGCCAAAAGGCGCAAACGGTCCCGGGCCATGGTAAGGCGACACCCATGAGAATACCGTGCGTGAGGCTGCAAAGTGATATGAGGTGTTACAGGCTAGATCGACGTGACTTAGAATCGGGGTCCTGACACTCATTTGGCTCCTAGACTCGGGACATCAGCCCCGATATGGCCTACGAGGCTCTGGTGGATTACCTGGAGGTATGGCAGCGACTGTAAGGGGTCCAGCTTCAGGAGCACGTCCCCGACGCCATTTCTTGGGCCTGGGAACCGAACGGACAGTTCTCGATCCGATCTGCTTATGTTGCATGGTTCGTTGGTAGGGAGGTGGCACCGACGACGGACTTTTCCTAGTGATCTCGGGCTCCTCTGAAGTGACGCTTCTTCACCTGGTTGGCTATGAGAAATAGGTGCTGGACTTTGGACAGACTGGCCAGTCGCAGCCTCCCGTACCAGGATGGCTGCCCGTTCTGTGACCAGGAAGTTGAAACTATTGATCACATCTTTCTGATGTGCGTGTTCGTTAGAACGGTTTGGAGAACTCTGTGCTCGGCCTTAGGGAAGCCGCAGTGGTCCCCAATGGCCCAAGACACCCTAAAGGATTGGTGTGTAGCGAGAACGTCAGGCGTTCGTAAGCCGATGGAGTTACGGGCGCTTCATACCCTAGGGCTTTGGGAGTTGTGGAAGCACATGAATGCAATTGTTTCGACGGCGCTTCTCAATCACTACAGCTGGTAGTCGGGCGCATCGTCACGGAAGGCAAGGCTTGGCAGCAGGCGAGCTTATTGAAGGGCGAAGTGGATAGCATGCCCGAACTTCTGGTAGGGTGGGTAGGTAGTGAGTAATCCCAATCACCGCGTTTGTAGGCGGAACGGTGGATTGTAAATTTAGTGTTGTTGTTACTGTAGCGTTTAACACTCTGTAACATCAATGGCGGTTGAGGCTCCCCCTCTCTTTTATAAAAGATGATACGCACACTCGTGCGTATTCGAGAAGAACTTGGAGTAGGCCATGTGCTGGCCGCGGAGCTCGGAGAGGCCCACGGACGCCAGTGACGCGAACGACACCACCGACATCGCCGTCACGATGGCCGACGCCGGCGGGGGGTACAGCAGCGACGGCCACATCTCTCTCTCTCTCTCTTGTCCACTTGGCCTTGGTGTAGGAGCTAGCACTGGATCGACCCTTTTATTTAAAAATTGATTTTCGGTGTGTTCAGATTTTCTTTTCGGTGTGTTGAGATGGGAGCATGTTGAGGGGAGCAGGCGCGCCTCTCGTTTCCATCTAACTCTCGCACACCATCGGATGGCCCGGGCCCGGAGGCCCACATATGCTCTTGACTCATCAATTCGCAACCACCGCTTCGACCTCCATGTCGTCAGCGTGGCGGCGCTCGGTGAGGCGCCGCGCGCCCGTGAGCGACCGGGAGGTGGGCCGGCGGGAGCTGGGTCGTAGGGTGGAGGAGCTGGAGGAGGCGGTCGAGGGGCTTCGTGGGGAGAAGAATGCGGCGGAGACAGACGAAGCGGCGCTGTGCGCTGAGCTGAACGCGGAGCGCGGTGCGGCGGAGTCCGCGGCGCGCGAGACCATGTTGATGATCGAGCGGCTGCAGCGGGAGAAGGCGGCCGCTCCCCTGGAAGCGCGTCAGTTCCGCCGACTGGCCGAGGGACGCGTCGAGCGCGACCGGCAGCTCCACAACGAGCTCGCGTCGCTATCAGCCCTCGCCGGCGGTTACCTCGCCCTCCTTCACGCCCACGGCATCCGCCCCGCCGACGAGAACTGTTACCACGAGGAGGAGCGTCCCGGGGAACACATCGAACCGGAGGTCTACAGGGAGAGTAGCGGCGCCGGCGGCGAGAGTGGCATGAATGTCATGGTGATCAAGAAGTCGGTCCCGCCGCCTCCTGCGGAGGAGTTGGAGTACACGAAAGACATGGGGTGCGCGGCCGCGACGAAGGCTGTGGCTGTTGAGTACACGGAAGAGGAGCGCGTGGATGGTGCTCTGGAGCTGTACGCGAGGGTGGAGGCGCTGGAGGCGGACAGGGCGGCCACGCGGAGGGGGGTGGCGGCGCTGCGAGCCGAGCCAGCGCGAGTGGTGCTAGCAAGGGAGATGGCACGGCGCCTGTGCCGTGAATCCGCGGCCGTCACGATGGTGCAGAAGCCGCGTTTCTCCGTGGTCGCCATTTGCAAGGTACTTACTTACTAGCAGCGTGCATGTATCTGTTCCACGACTCAGTCTTTCTCTGACGCTATTAATATATCTCCAGTTCACAAAGTTTATTTTGTAGTAACTTCAAATTCATTTAATTTGTACAGTGTTTCTTCTTCATGATCCTAAAGAGCAAGAGATGTTTTACGGCCAGGTCCGCACAACTGGCGCTTATGTCTTTGAGTGGCAGTTTTCTCGCCATGGAACCTGGGCGAACGTTCCCTGAATCTCTCTCTCTTTTTTCTGGCAGAAAGTTCCCTGTATCACTCAGGCTGACGTTTGGCCTGTCGTCGGCGCTCGGCATGCTTCTGCTTCTGGAGAGATTCACCGCTGCACTGCACCGCCGCCGGCGATCACTGTTGGACTCATAGCAGCTGTCGATAGGTGGCTTGAATCTTTGCATAGCTTTGTCTAGTTTTTTTCCTTCAGAACATCAGGTGTCCACTGACCAGACCACACGCTCTTTTCATGACGTAACGAACTCTCCTTGCATGTTGGTTGTGAAGCTTTCCATCACGGAAGGATGTACTAACAAGAATGAGACGTCTGAAACAAGCGTGGGCTCAGCACGTCTTTTTTCACATCGCGGAAATGACCAAAGTAGTAAGCCGCGTTTATGTATAGGACCGCCGTACGTGTGTGCATATGCATGCTGCCTGCAAAATTAATTCGCACCGTTTGTTTTGGGTGGGTCAAAGGTACGCGTGTGCGTGTGTTGTGTCTCATGCATCCTCCATCATAACTCACGCCATAGGCTCCCATGACGCCACGTCTCGTGGGCAACCACCAGAGCATAAACCAACGGCCTGAGTACCAAGGAGATGCGCTTTAAATAATAGGGACTCCGGCTCCATTCATAAAATGAAATCACAATAGTTTACACATCAGCTCACTGAGAGAAACATTTTAAAAATGATTCTAAAAATAAAAATAATAGCAGGTCTCGCATAACTATGTTCGAAAAGACATCAAAGGAGACAAGAGAGGTGGGTTGTGTGGCTCAAAAGCATACCGGTGGAAGTGGTCATGGTTGACATTCCTGAGTGGTTTGCTACAGCACCAGTGTGTGACCCACTGTCTGAGCCAGCCTGAGAGCTCCGATGAGATCCATTATCCTCTACAAAAGTGTTATCACCCTTTTCAGCGTTCATAGACACCTGATTGTCAGCGGGTGGGATTGTAGGGTTAGAATCATCAACTGGTATGCCTGGGGTTCAACTTTAACTTGGATCCTGAAAAGCTTCCCATCAATCCCAAAAAATGTGTCCTCGGATATCTTGGTGTAATATTGCAAGGTATCCTAACCCTAATAGTTTCATAGAAAAAAAATTAGAAGTTGTGTTGTCAATCCATATCTAGAAGCACCCCAAAGGTGGAGATAATCTGGTCCAGGATGTGTCAGTCGCATCATTTGGGATTGAGCTTTCTCAATTTCAGCCAAATTTTGTGCGACTTGGCCTCAACTTCAATATTACTTTTTCAGACCTCTACTTTGACAGTAACATTATCCTTTTGCAACCCAAACTGGGGGTATCAAGCAACTTCTTCAACTACTATTTCAGGAGGGAATTTGACTAGAAAAGTCCATCTATCTAAGGCATTGATTGGCCTGGTCATGTAAATATCTGCAATTTCCTTAGACAGTTCCTCCTTGGAGATGTCACCAGACTGAATAAAGACAATGACAACATTCTTAACTGACCCCAGATGTTGAAAATTGACATCTGGAGTATCGAGGTGGTAAAAACCAAGGCCTGGAGTAGCACTGCCTACAAACCTAGCTGAAATGTGTGGTTTCTTCCCAACAGGGCATTCATCCTCTTTATGAGTGACTGTCTTGCAGATAAAATAACTTTATGGCTTCACACACTTATTCATGTGGTGCCCGGGTCTCCACAACTGAAGCACACCACATATGCATATGGCATTGTTGCTTGTGAGCTGTGTTGGAATTTCCTCGTAGAGGAGAGGATGAAGTAGTATAGTAGAGATAAGTATTTCTCTCAGTTAAGAGCCAAAGTTATCAATCCATTAGAAGAACCACACAGAACCTCGTTAGCGGCGCATATGCACACATAATATATTTTTTTGCAAACAAGGGGGTTGTCATTCCCCTCGGCGGTTATTTGCAAGGATCAAATCTTGTAATGGTAGGCAAATAGATAAATTGCAAAATAAAATAAACTGCAGCAAGGTATTTTTGTGTTTTTATATATAATAAAAGTAGACCCGGGGGCCATAGTTTTCACTAGAGGCTTCTCTCTAGAGCACATAACATACGGTGAGTAAACAAAGTACTGTTGGGCAATTGGTATAAAAGCACGTAGTTATGATGATATTCAAGGCAATGATCATATATATAGGCATCATGTCCGAGACAAGTAGACCGACTCCTACCTGCATCTACTACTACTCTTGCACTCATTGACCGCTATCCAGCATTCATCTAGAGTACTAAGAATAAAATAGAGTAACGCCTTAAGCAAAACGACATGATGTAGACAAAGTAAACCCAAGAAATATGAATAAATCCCATCTTTTTATCCTTAATGGCAACAATACAAATACGTTTCGTGTCTCTTTCTGTCACTAGGATTGAGCACCGCAAGATTAAACCCATCACAAGACACCTCTTCCATTGCAAGATAAATCAATCGAGTTGGCCAAACCAAACAGATAGATCAGAGAGAAATATAATGCTATAATAATCATGCATAAAAGAATTAATTAATATTTATGAATAATCTGATCATAAACCCACAATTCATCGGGTCCCAACAAACACACCCCAAAAGAATATTACGTCGGATAAAACTCTAAGAACATCGAGAAGAACATTGTATAGAAGAACAGGGAGAGGGAATAAGCCATTTAGATACTAGCTATGGACCCATTGGTCTGTGGTGAACTAGTCACGCATCATCGAAAGACGGCAAGGATGATGTAGAATCCCTCTATGATCGATTCCCCCTCCGGTAGTGTCGGAAAAGGCCTCCATATGGGATCGCGAAAGAACAGAAACTTGCTGCTACTTCTTGAGCTTGCATTATTATTTTTTTGAAGAGAAAAAGGGTGATGCAGCAAAGTAGAGATAAGTATTTCCCTCGGTTAAGAACCAATGTATCAATCCAGTAGGAGAAACATGCAAGTCCCCAATATATGCACCTACACAAACAATCAAACACTTGCACCCAACGCGAAAAAGGGGTTGTCAATCCCTTCATGGTCACTTGCAAAGGTGAGACCTGATAGAGATAGATATAAAAGATTACCAAAATGTAAAGTAAATAAATTGTAGCAAGGTATTTTTGGTATATATATCTGAAAATATATAAAGGAAAATAGACCCGGGGGCCATAGGTTTCACTAGAGGATTCTCTCTTGAAGGAAAATAATGCGGTGGGTAAAAAAATTACTGTCAAGCAATTGATAGAAAAACGCAAAGTTATGACGATATCCAAGGCAATGATTATGAATATAGGCATCACGTCCATGTCAAGTAGACCGACTCCTGCTTGCATCTACTACTATTACTCCACACATCGACCGCTATCCAACATGCATCTAGAGTATTTAGTTCATAAAGAACGGAGTATCGCCTTAAGTAAGATGACATGATGGTGAGGGATAAACTCAAGCAATATGATGAAAACCCCATCTTTTTACCCTTGATGGCAACAATGCAATACATGTCTCTCTACCCCTAGTTTGTCACTGGGTGAAATCACACAAGATTGAACCCAAAACTAAGCACCTCTCCCATTGCAAGAAAAAAACAATCTAGTTGGCCAAACCAAACTGATAATTCGAAGATAAATACAAAGACATCAAATCATGCATATAAGAATTCAGAGAAGATTCAAATAATATTCATAGATAAGCTGATCATAAATCCACAATTCATCAATCTCGACAAACACACCGCAAAAGAAGATTACATCGGATAGATCTCCAAGAACATCGAGGAGAACATGGTATTGAGAATCAAAGAGAGAGAAGAAGCCATCTAGCTACTAGCTATGAACCCGTAGTTCTGTGGTAAACTACTCACACTTCATCGGAAGGGCAATAGGGTTGATGTAGATGCCCTCCGTGACCGAATCCCCCTCCGCAGGATGCCGGAAAAGGCCCCAAGATGGGATCTCATGGGAACAGAAGGTTACGGCGGCGGAAAAGTATTTTGGTGGACGCCTCTGGTAGTTTGGAATATTTAGGAATTTATAGGCCGAAGAATATGGTTGGAGGAGCTCCGAGGGACCCACAAGGCAGGGGGCGCGCCCTGCACCCTTGTCGTCGCCTCAGGACTCTTCCGACTTGGTTTCCAAGTCCTACGTGTATCCTCCGGTCCAAGAAAAATCATCATAATTTTTTTTTCTATTTGGACTCCGTTTGATATTTCTTTTCCGCAAAACTCAAAAACAAGGAAAAAACATAAACTATCACTGGGCTCTAGGTTAATAAATTAGTCCCAAAAATAATATAAAATAGCATATTAATGGATATAAAACATCCAAAACAGATAATATAATAGCATGGAACAATAAAAAATTATAGATACATTGGAGACGTATCAAGCATCCCCAAGCTTAATTCCTACTCGTCCTCAAGTTGGTAAATGATAAAAAAATAATTTTTGATGTGGAATGCTACCTAACATATTTATCCATGTAATTTTCTTAATTGTGGCATGGATCTTCAAATCCATAAGATGCAAAACAAAAGTTTAATATTGACATAAAAATAATAATCCTTCAAGCATACTAATAAAGCAATCATGTCTTCTCAAAAAAACATGGCCAAAGAAAGTTATCCCTACAAAATCATATAGTCTAGCTATGCTCCATCTTCATCACACAAAGTATTAAATCATGCAACCCCGATGACAAGCCAAGCAATTGTTTCATACTTTTAATGTTCTCAAACTTTTTCAACTTTCGCGCAATACATGAGCATGAGCCATGGATATAGCACTATAGGTGGAATAGAATAAGGTGGTTGTGGAGAAGACAAAAAGAAGGAGATAGTCTCATATCAACTAGGCATATCAACGGGCTATGGAGATGCCCATCAATAGATATCAATGTGAGTGAGTAGGGATTGTCATGCAACGGATGCACTAGAGCTATAAGTTTATGAAAGCTCAAAAAGAAACACTACTGTAGGATGCTGCTAACGCGACCCTACGATCAGAGACCCTTCGACGAAACTGTGTGCGATGCAATAATTGCAAACAGTGGTGTAAAAAACCCATCAAAAAAGGTGCAAAATGTTTGCAATGACGGATGCATCAAACACGGTTCGGATTTTAGTTGCGTGTGCGATATACATCATACAATTCACTCGGATGAACTGTTTGTGATTAGGCAACACAAAAGAAATGGTCAGCCAGATCAAGGTGTGTGCGATATACGGCATGCGGTTCACTCGGCCTTGTCGTAAGCGTGTGACCTCCGTGGCAACCGTTCTCTCCCCACTAGCCTCTTCGTGTACCGTGGCAACCGTCCACCGCCTCTTCGCCTTTCCCTCTCGATTTGGAACTACTGTTGCACACTCTTCCTCCCTCCATTTGCCTTAACCATTCCTTCTGCCATTGTTCAATTGTCTTCTCCATGGATGGAATAGGCCAGAAACGACCCCGTTATTCTTGCCCCGATCTGAAAGATGACATGGTGAAGGAACTCATTGATTGGTGCGACGTCATCACCTCGGCTAGCATGCCAGGTTCATTCAAGTCCATTCTCGACTCAACAAATAACATCATTGCAAAGAACCCAAGTGTTCAGGAGTGGTGTGATCTCCCCTATCTTCTTTTCCATGACGTTGGTCGCCGGCGTGGGGACGATGGAAGCGTCGCCTTGTGCAAGTTGATGCCGCTTGATAATGATACATGTGATGTTAAGATGCCATCGCTTGAGGGTAAGGCTTGGGTAGGTGCAAATGGAGATTGGGTTGTTTATATTGGGTATAACTGCGAGTGGGAACTTGTGAATGTGTACACTCGTCACCGGGTTCCACTAGCAAAAATCACAGACTGCCCTGAGGTTGAGCACACAGAGGATCTACGTACGTTCAAATACGATCAGGGTGACTATCGTCTATGGAAGATAGCAATTTGTCGAGTACCCAATCGCTCTTGGGATTACAAGAACTATGAAGTTGTTGCTATCTTCGACAAGCTTGTTGCCGTCCTTACTTCCACGCCTCGATGGATATTGATCAAGAATCAATTTTTGTACAGGGATGAGTACTGTGATGCAATTCAATACGAGGGTATTGTGTTTGCTGCCACCACTCGTGGCATTGTTTTTGCATGGAATCCTTATGGTTTCGATACGTTTATCTTCCACCGTAATTATAATTGTTTCATCCACATGCATGCGGGTTAGCTAGTTCCCCTTTACTAATTAACCTTCTTGTGTTTCCAAGGTCCTATGAACATTCGACCACCTATACTTGAAATTTTTTATAACCAAGGGGGAGATGACGATGGTGATGATCACGAGCATGAGGATGGATCACCTCTTCTTGTATGTATACAGGGCACTGCTGATGTTACTAACAAAGCAGGTGTTGTCTCCCATGGTCGCACTCTCGAGACCTATTCCAATATCCATTGCAGGGTATTCGGGATGGATACTAGTGTGCTAGCGCCAACACCTTCTCCCTTGTTCAGTATTGATAGTCTTGGAGAAACTCACTCTTCCTTGGACAAAACTATCCAATGATGGTGAAAGGCGATCCAGCTGCTGTTGACACAATGTTACTACCATTTATGAGAAGCAACTGTATCTATACCTCGGACATTGTTATGGTTCCCTAACCTGTCTATCACAATATGCGCCCTGACATAGGCCGCTTCAGCCTGGATGATCAGTCATGTGTTGGTCTCGAGATTGACAATAGTCGTCCCTTCCCAGAGAATCAGTTATGGTTCAAAGCAAGCGTTTCCAACGCCGATGATTGGTTGAGCTGAAGTTCATTTCATCACTTTTTTAATTTTTGTGTGAGAAAACTTTAGTATTTACTAGAATGTTTTGTTGGAAATAATCTATAATCCAACATGTATGCTCGTTGTCGTTGTATGTTGATGACTTGTTGTATGTAATTGTAACGCCCCGGATGCAGCTTTCCATATTTGTAACTCCGGCGCTTGCCTTTTTCTGGAGATGTGTTGTGAGATTCCCTTCATGGTTGGGTTTTGTCTTCGTTTTGCTTTTGTTCATGTCATGCATTTCATATCATGTCCTCGTGTGCATCTCATTTGCATACGTATTCATCTCATGCATCCGAGCTTTTTCTCCATTGTCCGTTTTGCAATCCGACACTCCTACTTACACCGGCGCACCCCCTTTTGTTTCTTTTCTTGAGAGGGTGTTAAACATTCCTGGAATGGACCGAGATTTTCCAAGCGGCCTTGGTACACAACCAGTAGACCGCCTGTCAAATTTCGTGTCATTTGGAGTCCGTTTGATGCTCCAACGGTTAATCGGGGAAGCGTAAAGGCCTCGTGTGTGTTGCAGCCCAACACCCCTCCAAAATGGCCCAATAACCCATCCAAACCTCTTCCATGTCCTCCGCCGTCGGATCACGATCGCGTGGTCGAAAACTACACCTCATTTGGACATTCCAAACTCTCTCTACCTATATAAAGGTCTTCCTTGTCCAAAATCGCAGTCCAAACCCTAGCGTCTTCCTCCTCGCGCCGCCGGACATGTCCAACTGCGTCGGACATGCCCGCTGGACACGTCCGTCCGGACAATCCCATCGCGCCACCTCAGCAGCGCCGCCCTCGCGCCCAATCTCGCATCGCCACGTCGCCCTCAGCTCCGCTCCATCGCGCCTCCTCTCTATCCCCGCCGCCGCGGCCCGCTGGGGCCGAGGCCGGCCCGCCCTGGGCCGCGACCGGGCCCGTCCGCGCCCGAGCTTCTTGCCCGCGCGCCGCCCGCGTTAGCCTCAGCACCGCCGCCACGTATGCTCGCCACCTCCTCACCGCGCCGCCGCCCATCGCCGCTCTGCCCAGCGCCCGTGCTACCAAGATCCGCCGCCCGCTAGAGGTCCACGCGCCTCCGCCGCCCGCCCGTGGGTCATCGGACCCCGCCACCGCACTCCTCCGGATGTCGTGCCATCTCCATGGCCGGATCTCCGCCTCCATCGCCGGGATCTGCTTCCCCCATGCCGGATCCGCCCGTCCCCATTTCGCCGGCCTCCCTGCTCCGCCTCCGTTGCCGGCGCCGCCGCGGCCGTCCTCGAGCTCCGACCAGGACGGCCTCGTCCACCCGTGGCCTGGAGGACCTCAGCCCTCGAACCAAACGGCTTCAGCCGTGGTGCACCACTTCGTCCCCGTATGACTCCGTCCCGAATTCGTACGAGGGGTATATTTCCTCTAAGTCTGTAACATTTTCATGCCATGTTCCTCATGCCATAACGCCATGACCGTAGCTCTGTTTCATGTGCATGATATATCAAAATGTTCTTTGAGAGATGCTCTTCATTTCATTCCATTGTGGTATGCTTGTTTGAGTCCATCTTGACGCCCAAATCATTGATGCAAGAGTGTTATAAATTGTTAGGTGATGTTTCTTATCAGAGTATGAGGATTTGTCTTTTTTGCCACATTTGTTGTGTGCTGCATATGGGCATGAGCTCTACATATGTTTTGGTCTATGCCATGCCATCTTTACAGGGGTACTTGCCATGTATTTTTGTGATCAATGTGGTGACTAGCACAAGCATGCAAAGTAGCCTTCGTGGTATTGCTAGTTTCAGGGGCTTAGGATTTTGCTAAGTCATTTCCCTGTTGTTATTTTTATGCCATGTAAACTAGATGATAAAGTGAGATCCATGCTTGTTTTGAGTTGCTTTAGTAAGGATGTTTTGGACATATGGTTATGCTCTATCCATCCATGCCCCTGTTTGCAATTATGGAGTGCTCTAGCATGTCTTAAGCTTGATCTACTTTTGCTATAAAATGTTCCTGGCAGATTGTTTACATGTTAATCAATTTTGCCATGGTTGTTGTAGTTGATCCAAGCATGCTATGTTTTTGCTCTTGCCATGGTTAGCTTCATGAACATGTCTTGTTGCTGATGCTATGCTTGTTTTGTCATTCAAGGCTTTGTGATGAGTGATTTGAGCTCGCAAAGATGCCTTCATAATTCTGTTTATGCCATGCTCTGTTTTCTGCTAAGTCTGAAACTGCTAATAAAACTTGCTATGTTTACATGGGTGCCATCATATTTTCTATGCCTTTTTGGCTCATGGTCAGTAAGGGACTTTTGTTCTATGCATTTAGTAGTTTCATTCCTTGCCTTTGTTTGCTATGATATGTTCCTGTAGCATGTTGTTTGCTTGGTCTAAACATTGCTTCCTGATGTTATTCCTGGCATGTTAGTCTGTGAAGCTGATATCTTTTGCACTTTTCCCATGCTTGTTTAAATCTGCTCTTGTGTGATTTAGCCATATCTCAGTGTTCATGATTTGTCAAGCATCTTGAGTAGATCACTGCCATATGCTTTGTTGCTATATTGGAGTGCAGTAGTTTAGTTTCTTGTTGCATTCTAGGCGGCATCGTGTTGTTAATCGCAGAATTGTGCCATTATTGTTTTGCTTGCCATTTGCAAGCTGTGCATCGGATTCCGGTGATCTTTATATTGTTTTCGACCGAAATCATCTCATCTTTCCAGCGGCACACTTGGTTTGACAAGTTGATGCCTTGAGCAATCTTTTCCTTCCAGAGCACGCATATGCATTGCATATCATGTCATGCATATCATGCCATGTTTTGCATCATGTTGCTTGTGCATTGCATCGTGATTGATTGTTGGTCCTTTTTCTTGTGTTCTTGCTTTGGGTAGAGCCGGGAGACGAGTACGTGATCGAGGAACCTATTGAGTACGCTTACGACGATCAAGCTTTCGTCAACTATGAGAACTTTGCAGGCAAGATGATCATACCCTCGAAATCACTTCTATCTTTGATTGCTAGTTGATCGCTCTATTGCTATGCCGCGATACCTACCACTTGCTATATCAAGCCTCCCATTTTGCCATGTCAAGCCTCTAACCCACCTTTCCTAGCAAACCGTTGTTTGGCTATGTTACCGCTTTTGCTCAGCCCTCTCTTATAGTGTTGCTAGTTGCAGGTGAAGTTGCAGTTTGTTCCATGTTGGAACATGGATATGTTGGGATATCACAATATCTCTTATTTAATTTAATGCATCTATATACTTGGTAAAGGGTGGAAGGCTCAGCCTTATGCCTGGTGTTTTGTTCCACTCTTGCCACCCTAGTTTCCGTCATACTGGTGTTATGTTCCTTGATTTTGCGTCCCCTACGCGGTTGGGTGTTATGGGAAACCCTTGACAGTTCACTTTGAATAAAAATCCTCCAGCAAGGCCCAACCTTGGTTTTACATTTGCCTAACAACCTATCATCTTCCCTTGGGTTCTGCAGACCCGAGGGACATCTTATTTTAACCCCCCCGGGCCAGTGCTTCTCTAAGTGTAGGTCCGAACCAAAGCCACTTGTGGCGCCACCTCGGGGAAACTTGAGGGTTGGTTTTAGCTGTATAGTGTTCATCCGGTGTTGCCCTGAGAACGAGATATGTGCAGCTCCTATTAGGATGTCGGCGCATCGGGCGGTCTTGCTGGTCTTGTTTTACCATTGTCGAAATGTCTTGTAACTGGGATTCCGAGTCTGATCGGGTCTTCCTGAGAGAAGGAATATCCTTGGTTGACCGTGAGAGCTTGTGATGGGCTAAGTTGGGACACCCCTGCAGGGTTTTAACATTCGAAAGTCGTGCCCGCGGTTATGGGCAGATGGGAATTTGTTAATGTCCGGTTATAGAGAACTTGACACTTAACTTAATTAAAATGAATCAACCACGTGTGTAGCCTTGATGGTCTCCTTTCAGCGGAGTCCAGGAAGAGAACACGGTCTCGTGTTATGCTTGAACGTAAGTAGTTTCAGGATCACTTCTTGATCATTATTAGCTTCTCGACCGTGCTTTCCTTCTCTTCTCGCTCTCTTTTGCGTAAGTTAGTGCTTGCTGCAGCTCCACCTCACTACCTTTCTCTACCTTTAACCTTAAATAGTCTTGATCGTGAGGGTGTGAGATTGCTGAGTCCCCATGACTCATAGATACCTCCAAACAGATGCAGGTGCCGATGATGCCAGCGCAGGTGACGCAACCCATCTCAAGTGGGAGCTCGATGAAGATCTTGATCGTTGTTTTGTTTCGTTTCCGGTTGATCAGTAGTGGAGCCCAGTTGGGGCAATCGAGGATCTAGCATTTGGGGTTGTCTTCTTTTATTTTGGTTCCGTAGTCAGACCTTGCTTGTATTCTGGATCATGTATGTTTAACTTGTATTTGTGTGAAGTGGCGATTGTAAGCCAACTCTTTATCCCTTTCTTATTCAGTGCATGGGATTGTGTGAAGATGACCCCTCTTGCGACAAACCTACCATGCGGCTATGCCTCTAAGTCGTGCCCCGACATGTGGGAGATATAGCCGCATTGTGGGTGTTACATGTTGGTATCAGAGCCTTCCCCGACTTAGGAGCCCCCTGCTTGATCGAATCGTTGACGTTGTGGAGTCTAGAACAAAATGTTTTGACTCTTAGGATTATATATATCGGAGAGTAGGATTCTTTTTACTCCTCAGTCCCTTCGTCAGTCTGATGAGGCCTCCGGATGTAGAGTTTTGACTCTTGTCTCCTCAAATTTCACAATTTTTTTAGGATCACGCGGGTATCTTGGAATCGTTTTGATGGTTTTATGATGAGAACATTGTTCTTGGTGCCTCCTGACATTTAGGGGTTGTGGCAGTGTCCCGGGGAGTTGAGCTCCGAGGTGTTGTCGTCACAATTTTATCATTGCAGTTCTGGAATACCTGAGTTCGGCGACATCGAAAATCTCTTTTATGTAGTTATTGGTGAGATAACCTTGACGCCACCCAGTACTGGGGAGGGAGTTCGGGAGTATTGCCATAACTCGTATAACGGATGCTTTTTGAAGGTTGAGGTACATGATTTCTGAAGGTTTGTTGGTTATGTGTTGAAGGATGGATACAACTGGATGTAGGAATTGTTAGTTTTGGGTGAGATATTATGCTTCCCCTGTATGCCCAACACCTGATTGCATAACCAGAAAGTTTCGGGAGTTTATAAGTGGGAATTCAACTATCACGTAGGATATCTTTCCAACAGACACATGATAATATATGGGATCTATCATATGTTTGTTTCCGGCTTATTTTGCAAGCCAATACTTTGTTATGTTTTGAGTTGTGGTATTCGAGTTGCTTCAATTTCAAGTGTTGATTCCATACCTTGCCTAAGCGGTATTCTCATATTTCTATGTGAATACTAATCCTTCATGATAATCGAGAATGTCATGTCAATCCTTTTCAACCAGCGTGTTTCTCTTCAAGTTAATTCGATCCCTTCAACATTTGCAAGATCAATGCTCAGTTATTCACAACGGTGTTTGTTTCATCCGTCCTAAGTTGTCTTTGTTTTCCCGCCCTCGCACCTTTTTTCTTCAAGGACTCGGATTTCTTAATCAAGTATCATGTTATTGATGGGAAGTCTCTCCATTCTTTTCCGTCAATGTTCTTATCCGGTGATTCTCAGGAAGTTTCTAACAGACCTTCAAGTTCATCATTCTTCGTTCTCTTTCTTCTCCGATGGATTCAATTCAAGCTTTGTCGATCATATCCTTTCCTCGTTTCAAATGTTTTCTCATGCCGGTGCATCTCTTAATTATTCAATTCTCGCTATTCTTTTGTTCTGGAGTGCTGAAGATATCTCAGAAGATTTTCATTTCCATTCCTAATCCGTTCAAGATATCAGCCATTTAATTCAACCGGTGCAATCTCTCTTCAAAACCATTTCAATGATGTTTCTTTCGACTGGGCCCTAACCCACATGTCTTTTTCCAGGATCTTACCTAACTCTTCGAGCTATCCTCAAATTCTTTCAAAGTTGACGTAAGAATGAATTATCATCAGTCATATGTCTTTCTCCAAGATCTTTCAAATTCTTTTCGTTGTTGATTCAACCTTTATCTTCTTCCTTATTCCGGAGGTTCATCAAAGTTCTTGATTTCATTTGTTCGTCTTTCTTTCCCGGAGTTCCAAGCTCTCATCATGACGAAGATCCATCTAAATCATTGAAGGCTTCAATCTTATTCTTTTCATCCTTCGTTTCGTTTGATCATTCTTTTCAAGGCTTCAATCTTATTCTTTTCATCCTTCGTTTCGTTTGATCATTCTTTTAGTACCAGAGTTCTCACGAAGGCTCAACATGATGGTTCATCAAGGATTTAATTCCTTCTCGAAGTGTTCATCGAGATTCTTTCCAGAGGAGTTCAAGCATTCTTCATCTTGCATTCTAAAGTGCGATTCTTTTAGATTATCTTTTGAGGTGGTGTTATGCCATTCTTGACAATTTTCTTTCATGTTTCATGATTCACAAGTTGTTAAGAATGAGATATTGTAAACCCATCAGTTTCTCTTCGTTGAGGAGATGCTTTGCAACCCGTCAACCTCTTCATTGGAGTTATCTTGGGTTATATTTCACCTAAAGCCTTCCCTAAGGAATGTTGCTTATTGTGGTGTCTATCAATGATCCAAGTTTTCTCCTATCCTCTCGGCGAAAGGAGTTGTCATCTCCTTGTTGACCTCAATCCAGTCAATTGTTTTTGTTAGTGCCATAATTTCACCTCATAATTTTGAGACGTTTTCCATAAGCCCACAACAAGCATGTTCTTTTCGTATTATTTTCCCAACAACTCCGCCCAATTCTCTAGGGAAGGATGCTTTCAAATTCATTCGAGGTAGAAGATGTTTTCTTCTTCGTTACTTTTCATTCCATTCTTTCTTTCTTCTGGAGGCATTGTGTTGTTGCTCTCTTCACTCATCATCTTGAATTGTGAGGATCGTGTTCTTTTCATGCTTATCCATTTAACCGGAGTGTTGTGCCCTCTGCTCAAGTTATTTTTGCCTTGTCAAGTATTGCATCTCTTTTCAACCGGAGTGCTGTCCGAATTTCTTCTTCCTTGCTCCTCTTTTCTAACGGAGTGTTTTCAACTTCGTCCATCTCCGTTGTATTCTTTTCTCGAAATGGTTTAACCTCTAAAGGTTCTTTGGTTTCACTCGTTTGCCAAAGAAGCAACTTAATATTACCTCTTCTCTTCCTCTTGCCTTTCCCCTCCGGTGCCATCCTAGATCTCGGGACGAGATCCTCTCATAGTGGTGGAGTGTTGTAACGCCCCGGATGCAACTTTCCATATTTGTAACTACGACGCTTGCCTTTTTCCGGAGATATGTTGTGAGATTCCCTTCGTGGTTGGGTTTTGTCTTTGTTTTGCTTTTATTCATGTCATGAATTTCATATCATGTCATCATGTGCATCTCATTTGCATACGTGTTCGTCTCATGCATCCGAGCTTTTTCTCCGTTGTCTGTTTTGCAATCCGATACTCCTACTTGCACCGGCGCACCCCTTTTGTCTCTTTTCGTGGGCGGGTGTTAAACATTCTTGGAATGGATCGAGATTTGCCAAGCGGCCTTGGTACACCACCGGTAGACCGCCTGTCAAATTTCGTGCCATTTGGAGTCCGTTTGATGCTCCAACGGTTAATCGGGGAACCATAAAGGCCTCGTGTGTGTTGCAGCCCAACACCCCTCCAAAACTGCCCAATAACCCATCCAAACCTCTTCCATGTCCTCCGCCATCGGATCACGATCGTGTGGTCGAAAACTACACCTCATTTGGACACTCCAAACTCCCTCTACCTATATAAAGGTCTTCCCCGTCCAAAATCATAGTCCAAACCCTAGCGTCTTCCTCGTCGCGCCGCCGGACATGTCCAACTGCGTTGGACATGTCTGCCTGACACGTCCATCCTGACAATCCCATCGCGCCACCTCAGCAGCGTGGCCCCCGCGCCCAATCCCGCATCGCCACGTCGCCCTTAGCTCTGCTCCACCGCGCCTCCTCTCTCTCCCCGCCGCCGCGGCCCGCCGGGGCCTGAGGCCGGCCCGCCCCGGGCCGCGACCGGGCCCGTCCATGCCCGAGCTTCTCGCCCGCGCACCGCCGCATTAGCCGCGGCGCCGCCTCCGTGTATGCTCACCACCTCCTCACCGCACCGCCGACCATTGCCGCTCCGCCCAGCGCCCGCGCCACCAAGATCCGTCGCCTGCCGGAGGTCCACGCTCCTCTGTCTCCCGCCCGTGGGTCGTCGGACCCCGCCACCGCACTCCTCCGGATGTCGCGCCCTCTCCATGGCCGGATCTCCGCCTCCATCGCCGGGATCCGCTTCCCCCACGCCGGATCCGCCCATCCCCACTTTGCCGGCCTCCCTGGTTTGCCTTCGTTGTCGGTGCCGCCGCGGCCGTCCTCGAGCTCCGACCAGGACGGCCTCGTCCACCCGTGGCCAGGACGACCTCAACCCTCGAACCAAACGGCTTCAGTCGTGCTGCACCACTTCGTCCCCGTATGACTCCGTCCCGAATTCGTCCGAGGGGTATATTTCCTCTAAGTCTGTAACATTTTCGTGCCATGTTCCTCATGCCATAATGCCATGACCGAAGCTTCGTTTCATGTGCATGATATATAAAAATGTTCTTTGAGAGATTCTCTTCATTTCATTCCATTGTTTCATGCTTGTTTGACTATCTTGATGCCCAAATCATTGATGCAAGAGTGTTATAAATTGTTAGGTGTTGTTTCTTATCAGAGTATGAGGATTTGTCTTTTTTGCCACATTTGTTGTTTGCTGCATATGGGCATGAGCTCTACATATGTTTTGGTATATGCCATGCCATCTTTACAGTGGTGCTTGCCATGTATTTTTCTGATCAATGTGGTGAGTAGCACAAGCATGCAAAGTAGCCTTCGTGATATTGCTGATTTCAGGGATTTGGATTTTGCTAAGTCATTTCCCTGCTGTTATTTTTATGCCATGTAAACTAGATGCTACAGTGAGATCCATGCTTGTTTTGAGTTGCTTCAGTAAGGATGTTTTGGACATATGGTTATGCTCTATCCATCCATGCCCCTGTTTGCAATTATGGAGTGCTCTAGCATGTCTTAATCTTGCTCTACTTTTGCTATAAAATGTTCCTGGCAGATTGTTTACATGTTAATCAATTTTGCCATGGTTGTTTTGCATGCCATTATTGTTTTGCATGCCATTTGCAAGTCGTGCATCCGATACCGGTGATCTTTATACCGTTTTCGACCGAAATCATCTCATCTTTCCAGCGGCACACTTGGTTTGCCAAGTTGATGCCTTGATCAATATTTTCCTTCCGGAGCACGCATATGCATTGCATATCATGTCTTGCATATCATGCCATGTTTTGCATCACGTTGCTTGTGCATTGCATCGTGATTGATTGTTGATCCTTTTGCTTGTGTTCTTGCTTTGGGTAGAGCCGGGAGACGAGTACGTGATCAAGGAACCTGTTGAGTACGCTTACGAGGATCAAGCTTTCGTTAACTCTGAGAACTTTGCAGGCAAGATGATCATACCCTTGAGATCACTTCTATCTTTGCTTGCTAGTTGAACACTCTATTGCTATGCCGTGATACCTACCACTTGCTATATCAAGCCTCCCATTTTTCCATGCCAAGCCTCCAACCCACCTTTCCTAGCAAACCGTTGTTTGGCTATGTTATCGCTTTTGCTCAGCCCCTCTTATAGCGTTGCTAGTTGCAGGTCAAGTTGAAGTTTGTTCCATGTTGGAACATGGCTATGTTGGGATATCACAATATCTCTTATTTAATTTAATGCATCTATATACTTGGTAAAGAGTGGAAGGCTCGGCCTTATGCCTGGTGTTTTGTTCCACTCTTGCCGCCCTAGTTTCCGTCATACCGGTGTTATGTTCCTTGATTTTGCGTCCCTTACGCAGTTGGGTGTTATGGGAACCCCTTGATAGTTCGCTTTGAATAAAACTCCTCCAGCAAGGCCCAACCTTGGTTTTACATTTGCCTAACAAGCTATCACCTTCCCTTGGGTTGTGTAGACCCGAGGGTCATCTTATTTTAACCCCCCGGGCCAGTGCTTCTCTAAGTGTTGGTCCGAACCAAAGCCACTTCCGGCGCCACCTCGGGGAAACTTGAGGGTTGGTTTTAGCTGTACATAGTGTTCATCCGGTGTTGCCCTGAGAACGAGATATGTGCAGCTCCTATCGGGATGTCGGCGGATCGGGCGGTCTTGCTGGTCTTGTTTTAGCATTGTAGAAATGTCTTGTAACCGGGATTCCAAGTCTGATTGGGTCGTCCTGGGAGAAGGAATATCCTTCGTTGACCATGAAAGCTTGTGATGGGCTAAGTTGGGACACCCCTGCAGGGTTTGAACTTTCGAAAGCCATGCCGCGATTATGGGCAGATGGGACTTTGTGAATGTCCGGTTGTATAGAACTTGACACTTAACTTAATTAAAATGAATCAACCGCGTGTGTAGCCGTGATGTTCTCTTTTTGGCGGAGTCTGGGAAGAGAACACAGTCTCGTGTTATGCTTGAACGTAAGTAGTTTCAGGATCACTTCTTGATCACTATTAGCTTCTCGACTGTGCTTTGCTTCTATTCTCGCTCTCTTTTGCGTAAGGTAGCCACTATATGTGCTAGTGCTTGTTGTAGCTCCACCTCACTACCTTTCCCTACCTTTAAGCTTAAATAGTCTTGATCGTGAGGGTGTGAGATTGCTGAGTCCCCGTGACTCACAGATACTTCCAAACAGATGCAGGTGCCGATGATGTCAGCGCAGGTGACGCAACCCAGCTCAAGTGGGAGCTCGATGAAGACCTTGATTGTTGTTTTGTTTCGTTTCCGGTTGATCAGTAGTGGAGCCCAGTTGGGACGATGGGGGGTCTAGCATTTGGGGTTGTCTTCTTTTATTTTGGTTCCATAGTCGAACCTTGATTGTATTCTGGATGATGTATGTTTAACTTGTATTTGTGTGAAGTGGCGATTGTAAGCCAACTCTTTATCCCTTTCTTATTCAGTACATGGGATTGTGTGAAGATTACCCCTCTTGTGACAAACCTATCATGCGGCTATGCCTCTAAGTCGTGCCCCGACACATGGGAGATATAGCCGCATTGTGGGTGTTACAGTAATGAATGGTACATTTGCATATGCGTCCTGTCAACTCACGCCTGCTCGCACGACACACGGGTCACGTGGAAGCACGTATATTTTTTTCTATTTGGATGATTAATGCTGCCGCTTTATTGCTTAACCGAAGCATTGCACGTATCCATTGTTGGTCTAACGCTCACGGTTCGAATAAATAATCCGTTTGGGATATTGGTTCCCAATTATTAATAATCTCCCGTTTGTAATTAGATAAAGATTACATCAAAACTGGTCTCAAATTTGACAAAAAGAGTACAATGCCACTTTGTATTGGTGTCCATATGAATAGTGCTAGTGATTTTAGTTGCAAAAATTAGATAGTGCTAGTGATTTTTAGCTGCATATTTTGACAAATCGCAGTGTTACAAGGTTGACAAATGTCAATATTACTAGATCAACAAATGTCAATCTTTCTAGTTTGACAAATGGCAACATACCCAATGTGATAGATGCAAATCTTACCCAATTGTTTCTATATGGTTGCACACGGGTCATCCAAAACAACCGTTTGCGTTGAAGGGATGCACAAATCCTGCACTGCGAATTTTCCCTTGACTTAATGGGGAAGACCATAGCTCTCACTTTGCATACGGGTGTTCTATCTAAAACGTTTGCGATCAACAGCTGCACAAATCCCGCTCAACATAGTTTCCCTTGGCTTCTGGTGGAAGATGTCGGTTTGCATATGGGTGTTCTAACTAAAACGTTTGCGATGAGTGTATTATATTTAAAAACCATTGACGTTATTTTCAAAAGAAAATCATTTGATAAATCTGTACATTAAGAGAGAAAAACACACATTCGTTCAAACCATATCTTTCATTCAGTTACACTGCGAATTTATATTCATATGATCGAGAACTCGAGACAGTATTAAACCCCCCAAAAAACTATTTCCGGCGGCGGCGGAGGCGGCGTGCCGCGCCGTCATTGTCGTTGTCGTCCTCTGGGACGCTGTTGTTGAAGTCTTCAAGGCAACACTGAATTTTCTTAACTTGTAAACAAAACATCATGTTGTTGCGTGAACGACGGGCGGGGCACGGGAGGACTGCAACTGGCGCCACTGAGAGGTACACTACAAAAAAAGACACATCCGTGACATTTTGGGCCGAACGAATTTTTTCTGTCATACTTATGACACTTCTATGATGATAACCGTGACAAAACCCGGTATCATCATAGATGTGGTGGGGTCCTACTTCTATGACAAAAAATCATGACAGAAAATGGGCTTTTCATCCTGGGCGGGCCGGAGACACAGCTGCATGACATTCTTTGGGCCGTCCATGACAGAAAAAACCATGGTAGAGGCGAGGGCGAGGAAAATATCGGGGAGTTCCTGGTTATGGTGGGTGGTCGGGGGCTGAGCAATGCGCATTTCTCTCGTACATACGCGCGTGTGTGCGAGGCGATGGGCTCTAACTGAACCCGAGTGAGGCATTGGGCTCTAATTGCACCTGAGCGATTGCACTGCAGGCTACGCGTTACTCAACCCGAGCGATCAATCGATCCCTTGCTGTTAACTGAAGCCGTGTGATTCCTTCGCTACTGCTGCTAACTGAAGCTAATCAAACATTGCTGCCTCCTTCCCTTGATGAACAGTGAGTGTTGTTGGGGGGTTTGGATGAATAGTTCCCGGTGGGGGGTTGGATGAACAGGACCCCGTGGTAGTAGAGGTCGTTGCCGCTCGATGAACAGCCCGATCGATCGAGCCGGTGGATGAACAGGACCCCGTCAAG
Source organism: Triticum dicoccoides (assembly GCF_002162155.2). Classification (NCBI taxonomy): domain Eukaryota; kingdom Viridiplantae; phylum Streptophyta; class Magnoliopsida; order Poales; family Poaceae; genus Triticum; species Triticum dicoccoides. Next base: position 338,329,831 of record NC_041382.1, read on the forward strand.
GGCTAGATGAACAGGACCCCGTGGAGGGCTGGATGAACAGTAGTCGGTTGAGGGCTGGATAAACAGTAGCCCGTGGAGGGATGGTTGAACAGGACCCCGTGGAGAGGGTTGGTCGACCAGTAGTCGGTGGAGGAGCGCGCGATGGAGGCTCGATGAACAGGAGCCCGTGGATGAACAGTCGCAGGTGGAGGCTGGAGGAGGTCGATGATGGATGAACGGTAGCCCGTGGAGGCTGGAGGAGGTCAACGGTGGAGATGAACAATATCCCGTGGAGTCCCGTTTTGCGGTACGACACATCCGTCCCGATGAACATGACCCCTGTTTCGACTATAGCGCTCCAACACAAGTCCGTTTCCTCTGTTTTGTGGTACGCCACACCCCTCCCGATAAACAGGACCCCGTTTCCATCATAGGAGGTCTGTTTCCTCCGTTTTGTGGTACGCCAGACCCCTCCTGATGAACATGATCCCGTTTCGACCGTGGCCGGTCGAACACAAGGCCATTTCCTCCGTTCTGTGGTACGCCAGGCCTCATTTCCATCGGCTGTTCTGTCCAAGCCGGTTGGCTCCCGTTGAACAGCAAGCGTTCCGTTGCCTCCCGGTGAACATGACGCATTCCATTGCCTCCCCATGAACACGACGACAACACAGTTTCTCCGTTCCAACCCAGCCATGTACACGAGCCTTGGCCGTACCTATGCGCGAGTAGGCATTCGAGACCCCGCCCGTATGTACGTACATGGCTGTATTTACTATCTTGCACCCTGGCCGCCCGAGTAGTACATGCTATGTGCGCGCCTCTACTACGATACACGCGTGCCTCTACTACGACATGTGCCCTTCCTTACACGGCCATGGTACATCGCTGCAGCCTGCAGACAGACCGATCGTATGTACGTACATGTTCGCGACCAGAATGACAATGCTACGTACGCTTTGACCAGGTGGGTCCCGACTGTCAGGCACTTCCTTGCATGCGAAGACGTAGCTGGTGGGTCCCAGCAGTCAGGGGGAAATGTTTTTTTCGCAAAATACGGTGGCCCGTCTGGTGGGCCCAGCTGTCATTCGTTGACCACATTGACCACGCCGCGCCGAGAGCACCAAGGCATTGGATGACGACGAGGCCTAGGAAGGGGACGGCGCGGAGCCGGGGAAGACGCGACATTTGATACCCACGTGGAGGGGAGTACGTGCGTTGACTGGTTCGGCTGCGGTGTGAGGCTGCCGTCGCCAGAGAATAACAGGAGGTGTGGGTGAGTATAGAGGGATGGCATGGCCAGCAGTGGTAGCACAGCCGGACATGAGAGGAAGGAGGAGGCGGCACGGCCGACACTTGTTTGGGCGGCTGGAGCAAGAAGACCAGAGGTTGAAGAAGCACTACGGCCGTTGGATGGACATCGTACGGTCACTGGAGCTAGAATCGTTCATATTGACTAAGTTGACAAAGCCCTCCATCCCCGTCATCTTAGTAGGCCCACAAGTCAGCCTCCCACTATGGTGGGTCCCAGCTAGCAGGGGGTATTCATTTTTTGTGCGTAATAACAAGGCACTTCCTTGCGTGCGAAGATATAGCTGGTGGGTCCGACTTGTCAGCGGGGGAACGTTTTTTTCACGAAATACAGAGGCCCTTCTCGTGGGTCCCAGCTGTCAGGTGGAGGAATCATTATTTTGCATGTAATAAGGAGGCATTTCCTTGCGTGCGGCCGTGGACCCAGCCGTTAGCCTCTCCACGTACAGTCCACTTCCAATGCATGTCGTTTGTTGACCACGTTGACCATGCTGCGCCGAGAGCACCAGGGCGGTGGATGACGGCGAGGCCTAGGAAGGGAACAACATGTAGCCAGGGAAAACTCGGCAGTTGTTTCCCATGCGGAGGGGAGTGCGAGGGTTTACTGGTTCATTTGCCGTCGCCGGAGAATAACAACAGGTGTGGGTGAGTAGAGGGATGGCTAGGCCAGCGATGGGAGAACGATGGGGCGGTGAGGCCTGCGCGACAGCATAGCGGACCGCGGGAGGAGGGAGCAGGAAGTCTCGTCGGTGCTGGTTTGAGCGGCAGGAGCAGGAAGAGCAGAGATTGAAGAAGCACGACGGCCGTTGGATGGACATCCAACAGTCACTACTCCCGTGTGTTGACTAAGTTGACACGGCGTTGCGTGTGCGTCAACCTTATTTTTTAGGAAAGCATACGCGTCAACCTATAGTAGGCGCACAAGTCAACCTCAAATCTGTGGAAATCATCATACAACCCATCTGCCATTATTTCTAATAATTTACAGCCCATTTTCCAATTCTTAAGAATTTTTTTGGAGCCCATCTTCTTTTTGTTAGCATTACACCCCATATTGTGGACACGGTTAAAAATTATAAGAAATTTTGCATATTTCGGTGTGGTCAACTATTTTTAATCCTGAAATATCGAGTTACATTCAAACTATTTTGAAAAATAATTTATATAAATATAAAATCCAAATAATTGTCCACGCATAAAAATCAATGGAATTGAAAAATCTTGTAATTAAAAGAAATTGAAACTAATTCCCGGTTTGATGTATTTTAAAATGTACAGCCCATTTCTAGGAAAACTGAATGAAACTCTCTTCGTCTTGAAAGATTTGCGGCCCAGCAGGGCTGACAAAGCAAGTAGGCATCGTTTGGGTATTTCTTTTAAAAAAATAGAACTGGGCTAGCCATTTTTAGCAAGAAAAAAACACAACTGGGCTCATGATGTGGTAAACATAAATAAAACACTGGGTACACGAGCCACAGCCCCCGCACAGCCCCGTTGTTACCCTGATCCGTCGCTAAAACTAGTATAAATAACAACTGCTTGTTCCTCAAAAAAAGAAGTAAATAACAACTGCGTGACCCGCTGGGTCCCTGGTGTCAGCCGCTCGTTGTGTAATTCTCTCGTTTATTGACTATGTTCACACTGGCGTGAGCCCCAGATGTCCAACCATTAGGAGGAACCTTTTTTGGGGCTTATAATAATGAGGCACTTGCTTGCGTACTGCCATGACGCTGGTGGGTCCCTACTATCATCGTCTCCATGTACAGTCATATCCTTGTTCCTCTCGGTTGTTGATGGCGTTGACAATGCAAGAGGGCGGCGCACCGCGCATGGTGAGCGAACCAAGGCCGAGGACGACTGTGAGGCCTCGGACGGAACGAACAGGAGCCATGGAAGATGCGCCAGTCCAGTCGTAGGCAGAGGGGAGTACGAGGGTTGACTGGTTCGGGTGCGGGTGCGTGTTGGGGCTGACGTCGCCGGAGAATAATAGGACGTGTGGGGGAATAGAGGGAGGGACTGGCCAACGTTGGAGGGTACGGTAGGGCGGCGGAGGCACAACCAGCCATGGGAGGCGGGAGCAGGCAGAGCCGACGGGGTGGTTTGGTTTGGGCGGCTGGAGGAAGAAGACCAGAGATAGAAGATACATGAAAGATGTTGGATGTCAATCCAACGGCTGGTAGGCAGAATAGTTTGTTGACTAGCTAGTAAGTCGACACCACCTAGGTAGGCTATTTCCTCATGGGTCCCAAATGTCAGAATCCAAATCTGTCACAGTCATGCAGCCTTTCCTATGAAAATTTACAGCCCATTTGGTGTGCTAGTTCGAAATAAGTTTGTGGGTGCTGGTGGGGGCTAATTACTTGGCTTTTGTAATGCACAGTGAGCTCAAGAAGCCAGCTAGAGTGATGTTATTTCTTTTGGTTGGGATTTGTTACAATATTTCACTCTAAATTAAACGAATGGCACACCATTTTCCTTGTTTCAAAGAAAATATGACAGTCACAACCGAGTTGAAAAGGGCAAGAACATCTAACTCGAGCTTACAAACTGTACAAAAGCACGAGGGTTAATTGTTCATCAGGTTTAGACAAAACCCAGGTTGAAAAGGGAAACAACATCTAACTCCAACACTGTTTTCGGCAGTCACAGTCAAATGGATCGGTCAGGTCCATAGAATGAACATCCTGGGTCGTAAAATTTATTGGGTTATGACCATAATATGTTGTAAATAGAAGCCCGACACGTTCAAAAGCTCTTTTTGCCTACCTGAAACTCCATTTTCCTCGAGGGCGTTGCGTCGCGCTCATGGATTTGAGCAGAGTAACGAATGACGAGCCTAGTTGTAGTGCGAGTGAAGAAGAAGGGGAGCTGGGGTTTTTCTGTAGCAGTGAGGAAGAAGGGGAGCTAGGGTTTTCTGTAGGAGTGAGGTGAGGAATTTGGGGGTACGAGTGGAGCGAGCTGACGTGAGGTGGGTGGGAGTGAGGACGAAGAAGAGCACCCAAGTTTTTTTGGGGGGCGGTGTGCTGGGTGTGGGTAGCGCCTCTCATTAAGTAAATATATGAGATTTTGAATTGATTTTCTTATTTACTAGGGTGGATGGGCTGTTTTGTCTTGGGCCCAGAGAAACAATTACTACTAGTATAGTGGAGACACTCTACAACTACCAGAAAAACAATGACTACTAGTACAGTGGATACACTACCGCTTCTGGCTCCTCCTAGGTCATCGAAACGTCTCCCTCTACTGAATGTCGTTTTACTTTTGTTCACGGACATGTGGGCCATGCCGCGCGCGGGCCCAAATGCCATCCACCAAATTAAAATGTCGTATGCAGGCGGAGAGTCACCCCGATCGTAGCGCGGCAGTAACGAGTTGTCGTATCACAAAACCCCACCTCCCCGCAGTCTAAGTTTGACGGACGAAGCAACCATCATTTCACTCTTCGCTGAATCCCCTTCTCCCTCATCGTCTTTAAGAAAGCCAACACTCGCATCTGCCACTGTTCTTCTCTCCCAACGAAGGGAAGGTAAGCGGATCCGTGAAATTGGTATATTTTCATTCACAGAGAAAAAAGAACTTTTGCAAAGCAGTAACCCATCCTCACTCTCTTTTTTGTTTCATTGTCATTGCGATTGTGTTTTCCTTTTAGTGGTCTCCTAGTATTCGTCAGTTTCATGATGGACCAAGGAGAACCAGGCAAAGATCTGCTGATATTGGAGCAGACACGGGAGGCTGGTCCCCACGAGACAAAGAGCTCCAAGAAGATGGAGGAAGCCACTGAGCCAACCCCTAATACGCTCACGGCCACTACTGAGATGGTCAACGCCCCATTTGAGGCTACAGCCCCGTGGCACTGCAGGAGCAGTTTTCCCCCTTTGAGGATGTGCCCCCCCCCCCGCCGAGCTGCCCAAGGTGATTTTCTTCTTTGCCGATCTCGATGTGGTTTTTCATCTAAGTATGTGGTGATGAATAATGCAAAATTTTATTAGCTTCGATGCCATGCTATACATAGTGGTTTTAAAAAATTATGTTTATTATACTAGAAAGTAATTCAGAATTTGTTTCTGTTTCAATTAGATCCCTGATGCAGACAAGGATTGTGTGGTTGTATATGTCACTCGCTATGAGGCGGATGACCTGAATATACGCACTGGGAAAACAGAGTTCTTAGGCTGTTGGATCCTGGAAGCCATTTGCGCTTATACCAATGTCGAGTTGTATTCCAACCTCACTATTGTCAGACGTGTTGTCTAGGGTGTACTGAAGCACAAGAAGTTCAAAGCTACTCCTTTGTTTGTGAGGCACACTATTCTTGTCAAGCTTACGCAGGAAGATGACATGGCATGCCTCCACAAACAAGTTTATGAGTGGCAAGGCCACAAGGTTATCTTCATGAAAGCTCACAGGATTGAGCTACTGCCGGACGTCCTCGATGATGTTCATGGCAAGGTCTATCTTGTGTCCAGCCCAAATTAGATCGAGGCATGAAATAGTTGCCCCAGCTAGTGTTTAATACTAGTTTGGATTGTGTCTACTTATCCAAACCTTGCCTATTATCGAGCCCTATGGGGCTACTACTCTATTTGAATCCATCTATGGGAACTGTTGCTACTTTTGTGTGCCCGTGAATCATGTGAGAACCATCATTATTGTTGCCGAAACAGATTCGTCCTCACTAGTTTTTTCATGAATATGGCAGGGTAAGACATAACTTGTCACGGTTTATCATACAAGCAGTGTGTGTTTGATGAAATAGAGTAGCTTCAACACTAGGCTATCAACCAGCTAACAATCAATAATCTGCTGTCTGACATATAAGCAACTATGTATCATGTTACAGTGGTTCATGCAGTTAACTGGGGCCACAATGTAAATTCCAAATGTTCACATGCTAGTCCAGCATTCATGTGGAACACTCACATTAAACTCGGCTTCATAAAAACTTGAAAAGCATAAGTTAAGCAATTTTATACATCTCAATGATTCATAGAACATAACAAACATATACTAGTTCACAGCAAAAGACAAAGTTGTGAGAAGGTTTACAAATCAGGAAAAAGCAAGCAAGGCTTCTCTAAGCAAAGGGCCTCCTGGCAGGCTTAAATTTCCTGGAGCTCACTCTGGTTTTTCTTGTTGCCACCATCCAGGGTTAGGTTCTCTCATTCTAGAATAACCAATTATAATTGCATTCTCAGCTGGAATGCTGAACTGAACCATGTAGTGTACTAACTAGCTGAAATTCTTGTGCATTCCACTAAATTTAAGCATCGCTATTTGCAGAGATAAGCAGACCACAATGCCTCTTGTCCACGCACCTATCCCAAAACCACCGTGTAGGCATGCCAACTAGTTCTCGGTCCATGGATCAACTCATAGAAAGTGCATTCCAGACTAGGAATGCAGTTGTTTTCGCTCGTCCCTGCACTACAATCAGGAAGTAAAGCGTATGAATCAGCTTCTTTTAGATTGCGTTGGTCATTATACCTAGTTACTACCAATGTAGGAATACCTGGAACACTGGTGGTTAGAGGACGACAAATAGGAGTAGCCATCTCATTTTGTGCACTTGTAATAAAACTAAGGTGTGTACTTTTGATTGCGCAGATAGAAACAATATGGAGACAGACATCTCTGTTTGTGCAAATATGAAATACGGTTATTTAAACAGTGATAGATATTTGCAGTGGCGTATGATTAACAACAGCATCTATTGTGTTATAATTGGCATTAGACCGACAGTATGAAAGTGCCCTTAAGTAAGTAGCATCACATCACATCAACACTGCCACTAGATTAACATGCAAAACAATAGCATTAGTATTACTATCATGAGAGTAGCACATGGTCAGTAAATGTGCAATCAAATTTGTGCAGTTCCACTGGGATGAAGCAATGTTAGCGGTGTGAGATTTAAGTGTAACTGCAAAAACACAATTCATGGGAAATAAAGCAAACAGAAGCACTTCATAAAATGGTGGTGGCATTGTTTCAATTTATCGACGGCACTAGACCATTACTTATAGTGACATTAGGTGGCATTGCTTAATGCTTCATGTGATTTTACATTAATGGTAGCGATATGGGCGTAGGGACAACATGGGCATAAAGTGGTGAGGCCGGTGTGGTTGCCGAGAGCGGCAAACACTCATGCATCATGTCTGCATTTGTCCCATTTTTATCTCCTCGGTGACATTTTCCTATGTGAGCACACAAAATCTAGACCTGCTCATTCTCATTTGCATTGTCCCCCAACACCCCTCACTTTCTTTCTTTTTTCAACCAAGAGACATGTCCATTTCCCCCACCCTTCGCCATCCACCATGCTTTCTTCGCCTTTTCAACCAATAGACCAGTTGGGTAGCCAGTATCTACTACTTTCCCCCGTTTCCTCTTAGAACCAAGTCCTAGATTCATGCTACAGCTTTCCCACTTTCTTCCCTGTTTCAACCAACTCTTAGATTCGATTGTATGAACTACCTTTACCTCTAATAATAGTAAAAGTCTAGGTGGCTTTGGAACAACCGACGGAAGTAGAAAAAGATCCACACACAGCCACCTGGGAGCTGGGGCAGTAGAGCAAGGCAGGTTTCAAAGGAATATATACCTGAGGGTCGTCGGGATGTGGCAAAGTCAGTGTTGGGAGGCCGCATCATGGCCACAATATCGCAGGGAGGAAGAAGGGGTCGGAGGCCCTCCCTAGCCGGCACTCTCTCGAAGAGAACGACACGGCCGCCGATCGGGACGCGCGGGCAGCCGTTGGTCTCCTCCCTCGCCGCCGACGACAGCGTGAACGATGCACCTACACCCGTGCCCCGGTCGAGGTGGTCCGGCCGGATTTGTGACCACCCGTGAGCAGAGAGAGTATGGCCACCTATGTCTTGCTTAGATCCGGAGAGCATGAGAGAGTGAAAGAGAGGAACGCTAGTAAAGCAAGCGCTAAGGCTCCTGGTTATATATATAGTGGAGTGAATTTGGTGTACCAGCTTCAAAAAAATGTGCTCCTACGTGTACCCGCGAGTGGGTGTGAGAGAACTAGTGCGTGCGTGCACCACTTCTCTTCGTGAGAGTACAATATACTATGCCCAAAGAACGTTCGCCACAAGAGTAATAGTATAAGTGTGTGACGTGTGAGCTAAAATAAAAGGTGCGTGATGTCTTTTGCTTTCTAGAAGTTCTGAGGGTAGGGTGTGAAGAGCACATATGTGTGTAACGTCTACCTGCAGATAGACGGTGGGTGCGAGAGGACTCGGGAGAGTCGTGACTCGTGAGGGTGCGTGTGTGCGTGAGAGAGAGGGGGCACATATCAATGCAATGCATGTGTCCGTAAAATCATTATCCGATAAACGTTCGCCACAAGCCGTTTCCTGACGAACGCCGTAAGCACCGTTAGATCGGCATTCGACAGTGTCAGTTTTGCCATGTCATTTAACAAAGCAGCCACTCCTCCTACACACAAAACTTCCACGTGAGTGTTAGCAACTGTCGTATGCTCCTCCCTCCGTTCCAAAATGCAGTGCATATAGCTTTATTGAAAATTCGAACCTCGCTAACTTTTACCAAGTTTTCGTGTACCAAAATGCACATATTGAATACCTAATATATATATCATTTCATTCATCTTCGAGAGGTAACTATAAAGATGTGGGAGGAGTCTACAAAGAAAGATATTCGTATCACCTGTAGCAATTTCAACCATCCTTTGCTGTGGAGGAATGTCATAGGAACTCTATATGATATGATTTTTGTAGGATTTTTTCCTTTAGAGCCAATTGGTTCATAGGAATAGATTCATATACTCCACATTTCAAAGGAAATAAACATGATATCATTTTTATAGCTTTAAAGCCACTTGGTTCATAAGAATGGATTCCTATACTCCCATAATTTCAAAGGAAAATAAACATTAGCGTATATTCGATAGAAAAGTTCCTATGATGTGAACCAAATGACATCTCTTTTCTAATCCCTCCTCATAGGAATTGAGATACATGTCATCTCTAGATTCAATAGAAAAGTTCCTATGATGCAAACCAAATTATATCTCTTTTCCAATCCCTACTCATGGGAATTGAGATACATGTCATCTCTTTCCCTACAACTTCCATGTATACATCTTCTATTCCTAAATAGCTAGTACAACCCACTAGTAGTTTTTTCCCTAGACATGCAACTATGGCACAAGAACACGTCATGGATGCAAGTCATAAATCACATTGTTTTTTATACTCTATGCATGCAAGCAACACATCATCAATTTGTGCATGTTACTCATAAGTTATTTCTTGCATTACATTTTGCATTGACAATGTATGTGCTGGTCACGTGCAGACATATGTAGTTCACATTCACATTTTTGTTAGAAATGCCATTCTTTAAACTGCAATTCATTTTTTCTCTTTGTACTCCCTTCGTCTAGGTGTGTAAGTCATCTTTCAAAAACCAAATAATCCCAAAACACTTTGGCATGGTACATTAACTCCCTCCTCATTTCTTGTTTTGTGACATATCAACCAATAAGAGATGTGGGCCGTGCATGCTTTCCCAAAACATAAGCACTTCTCCTTTGTTCTAGAATCTTCCGTATCATAATTGCCCAAACTTTTTTTTCTAAATGAATTGCCATTATTTGTTTTTTACTTTATGCTTTACAATGCACAATCCCATGAATCTTCACCTTTTCATAAAACTAATTGATTTTGAATGAGATTAACTAATAAGAACTAAACGAACATCTACATCATGCTTATATGACTCAAAGCTTTACATGCTATAGTTTATATTTATTCATTGGTTTCCAAATCTCATGCGTTCAATGCATGTGTATCTTACTAGTTTTGAGTAGAGTAGCAAATTTCACGCGGCCGCGGGTATATCAAAATGCAGGGCCCATGCATCATTGCCTTTTAGTCGAATCTACGTCCACAATTTTTTGTACGCATATCTCCACTGGTCCCCGAACCCAAAATGCTGCCTCGTTCCCGTAAAACCAAGCGGCCCACACATATTAAGGTGTCGAATCGAACTCAATCCCTCTCTCGTTTACTACGACATGGCCCCGCACGCCATAGTAGTCCTACAAACCCTACCGCCGTACGCATCATCAGTTTTCTTCGAGGGGACGAGGGAGAAGCGGATTTGTAGTGGGGGCGCTTTAAAAAATTGGATTTGTAGTGGAGGCGCCTACCCTAGGGTGCCCTAGGTAGCTGCCACACGCATCATTGGTTTTCTCTTTTCTTTATGCTCTTGCGCCCTAGAGTGAAATGATGGTTGCTTCGTCCGTCCAGCTTAATGCGGGAAAGGTGGGGCTTTGTGATTTGACCCCTCATCGCTCATTTACTACTACTGCGGCGCTACGACCGGGGTGCCTCCAAGTCCAACCGCTGTTCCAAAATGTAATTTGGCGCATCGCACGTGGAACAAGATGGTGGATGAGCCACATGTCGGCCAAAGGGGTCCTGTTAAGTGTGTCACCATTTCATGTGCAGACTGACCCTGCTTGAGTTGCTACGCCAACACGACAGGAGTAGCCTACCACTTGGTTTTCCTCCTTGGTGAATCTCGACTATATTGATATAAAAAGATACGTACTGTACTACCCTCTCCATCTCGGTTTATAGGGCGCACACGTAGTATTAAAAATGAGGTGATTTTACCGAGCGATGGGCGGGGGAGCATGGCCTGTCATGTGGTCCCACGTGTCATGATGTACCAAGGCGATGCGCGTGTCCCTCTTGAGGCAGAACAATGGCAGAAGCAATACTACGTGGTTTTCTTGAAGGAGATGATGGCGAAGCAAAGTGTGAAATAATGGTTGCTTCGTCCATCTGGGAAGGTGCAACATTGTGATTTCACGTCTCATTGCTCATTACTACTACTGGGCGGTACGACTGGGGTGCGTCCCCCTGCTGTTCTGCACTGTTATTTGTTGCATGGTACGTCGACCTGGTTGCTATATGTCCCACATGTCGGCAAGAGGAAGTACAGAATTCATGAAAGCGAGTGTCGACGGAGGAGTACAAGACACGACCTGCTTTTGCTACTTCGCGCGATCCATCGATACAAACCCGGACTAAAAAAAGGCGAGGGTGGGTCTTTTCCCGCGCGGCAGGTAGGGGAGTTTGGCATAGTCTATTCGAGGCAATGAGGCAGGAAGGGAAACAAGCAAATAAAGGTTGAGCGACTTAGTTTTGTGAAAAATCTGATTTTACGGAGTACGTACCCACTATGGAGGTAGTATACTACTTACTACTCCCTCCTTTCCGGTTTATAGGGCTCGTCTAAAAAAATCGTTTTTCCGTCACTTGTTGGATTTCGAGGTGCGTTAAATCACCTGATGCAAGCATTGTCAAGAGAAAACTCACCAATGCATGCAGAAGTTCATGGAAATTTAGTGGTCATGCATGCATTCGTTCTAATTAATGCCTCAGTAAACATAACTTCTTGAGAAAAAACGAGCGTACATTACTTGTGCAAACTACGGAATTAATTCCACCACTCACCGTCTACCTTGGTTGGAGGTATTTTGAAATTGAACCATAAACTGGAAAGGAGCGAGTAGTAACATAGCCTAGGGTAGCTTGCTGCACCACAGACTCCAAGGAAATTGTTGTAGTAGTACTACTCCTATATTCTACTCCAAGGAAATTGAGCCATAAACTGGAAAGGAGGGAGTACTACTAAAATACATATATTCCAAACAATATGATAATCTCTCTAACCAAGGTAGGGATGAGGAGTAAACGGAGGAAGTAGTAAAATTTTCTCCACGTCCTGCGAGCCACCACACGCATGGGCGAGGATGAAGGAAATATGCCCTATAGGCAATAATAAAGTTGTTATTTATATTTCCTTATATCATGATAAATGTTTATTATTCATGCTAGAATTGTATTAACCGGAAACTTAGTACATGTGTGAATACATAGACCAACAGAGTGTCACTAGTATGCCTCTACTTGACTAGCTCGTTAATCAAAGATGGTTAAGTTTCCTAGCCATGGACAAAGAGTTGTCATTTGATGAACGGGATCACATCATTAGAGAATGATGTGATCGACTTGACCCATCCGTTAGCTTAGCACAATGATTGTTTAGTTTGTTTCTATTGCTTTCTTCATAACTTATACATGTTCCTATGATTATGAGATTATGCAACTCCTGAATACCAGAGGAACACTTAGTGTGCTCTCAAACGTCACAACGTAACTAGGTGACTATAAAGATGCTCTACAGGTGTCTCTGATGGTGTTTGTTGAGTTGGCATAGATCGAGATTAGGATTTGTCACTCCGATTGTCGGAGAGGTATCTCTGGCCCTCTCGGCAATGCACATCACTATAAGCCTTGCAAGCAATGTGACTAATTAGTTAGTTACGAGATGTTGCATTACGGAATGAGTAAAGAGACTTGCCAGTAACGAGATTGAACTAGGTATTGAGATACCGACGATCGAATCTCGGGCAAGTAACATACCGATGACAAAGGGAACAATGTATGTTGTTATGCGGTTTGACCGATAAAGATCTTCTAGAATCTGTAGGAACCAACATGAGCATCCAGGTTCTGCTATTGGTTATTGACCGGAGACGAGTCTCGGTCAGGTCTACAGAGTTCTCGAACCCGTTGGGTCCGCACGCTTAACGTTTGGTGACGATCGGTATTATGAGTTTATGTGTTTTGATGTACCAAAGGTAGTTCGGAGTCCCTGATGTGATTACAGACATGCCAAGGAGTCTTGAAATGATCGAGAAATAAAGGTTGATATATTGGACGGCTATGTTCGGACACCGGAAGTGTTCCGGGAGGTTTCGGATAAGAACGGAGTGCTGGAGGGTTACCCGACCCCCCAAGAAGTTATTGGGCCCTTAGTGGGCCTTAGGGGAGAGAGAGGGCAGCAGCCAGGAGGTGGCCCCCCAAGGGAGTCCGAATTGGACTAGGGGAGGGGGCGCGACCCCTCTTTCCCTCTCCTTCCTTCCCCCTCCTAGTAGGACTATGAAAGGAGGAATCCTACTCCTACTAGGAGGAGGATTCCTCCCCCCTTGGCGCGCCCTCTAGGGCCGGCCGGCCTCCTCCTCCCCTCCATTATATACGGGGGAGGGGGCACCCCATAGTCACACAAGTTGATTGTTTTAGCCGTGTGTGGTGCCCCCCTCCACAGATTTCCACCTCGGTCATATCGTTTTAGAGCTTAGGCGAAGCCTTGCATCGGTAACTTCATCATCACCATCATCACGCCGTTGTGCTGACGAAACTCTCCCTCGAACTTAGCTGGATCTAGAGTTCGTGGGACGTCACCGAGCTGAACATGTGCAGATCACGAAGGTGCGGTGCTAGGATCGGTTGGATCGTGAAGACGTACGACTACATCAACCGCGTTGTCATAACGCTTCCGCTTACGGTCTACGAGGGTACGTGGAAAACACTCTTCCCCTCTCGTTGCTAATCATCACCTAGATGGATCTTGTGTGTGCGTTGGATTTTTTTTGAAATTAATGCATTCCCCAACAGAGGGAGCGGGCGTAAGGCATAGTACTACTACCTCCGTCCTGGTTTAGGCCTCCTTTGGTTTGTAGGAATCTCATAGGATTTCTATAGGATAGGATTTGCATAGGAAAATTTCCTTTGAAGACCTTTGGTTTGTAGGAATGGATTTCCTATTCCTATGTAGGATAGGAATCAACCCTTCACATTTTGGAGGAAAAAATATTAGCTAAGACTCAATGGAAAAATTCCTATCAGATGCATCAAATGACATCTCTTTCTCTATAGGAATTGAGATACATGTCATCTCACTTCCTATGATTTTTCTATTCCTATAACATTTCTATCATGTGAACCAAAGGAGGCCTTATAGGTCACCTTTGTAGTTTGTGCCAAATTTTGACCAAATATTTAGCTAACAAAATGTTAATGCATCTGAACAAAAATTATATCGTTTGATTCGTATTTCAACATAGTTTTCAATGATATAATTTTTGGTAACATGCACGAACATTTTGTTAGTTCAATCTATAGTCAAAATTTGACACAATATACAATGGGGACCAGTAAACCAGGACGGAGGTAGTTTCTAGTATGCAAGCTTCACCTCTTCCTGCGAGCTACCGCGCCTGTGGGCGGGGGAGATAGCATAGTAAGCAAGCTTCTCCTCGTTCTGCGAGTTGACGGGACACATCAAAAGTAATACGTACAGAGAATCTCGACTGTATAGAACCTTGCCTCTAAGGTAGGCCCCACATGACGCGTCAAGTCGCAATTTGTTTGTTCACCCGTGGTAGACGATCCTCCATCAAGTGGACAACCAGTACACGTGTCAAATTACTATGTGGGCTGCCTTTTCGTACAGAAATGAGCTCCACCTTGTACCCGCGCGGGTGTGGTTGGGAAAGAGACATGAGTACATGCACCGTGCGTGCACCTCTTCTCTTTGTGCACGTCCCCCACCCGCATATTACGCCATCCAACCATAGCCACACACATTCTGACAGCAACTCAACCAACCAGACGAAATTCATGCAAACACGACGATATTTCTCATAAACAATGATGGAATTCATATAAAATACCTGATTTTCATACAAACATAACGGATTTCATTACATTCAAATCAACTAAGTGGTGCTAGTTCTAGACAGCATATGTATATAATACTTGGCCTTAATGGTCGCCCCGCCGATCCATTTGTGTTCCTCATGTCCGGAAGCACGATCACCGGACAGCCGGGAGCCCCGGAGGTATATGCTTCAGCGCAAAGGACGGCTCACTTCCCCGCTGCCCAACTGATATGGTTGGCTGATGCCCAAGATGATGGTGGAAGGGGGCTTCTCCACTTCTGTGGAGCCCATGCGGGGTCGACGAAGGTCCTCACAACAAAAGGATCCGGCAAGACACCTGCTGTGTACGCCGGCGTCGCCTCCGCGATGGCCTTCATGGGACCCAAGCGGCGGCGGCCTCCCGTGTTCTACTTCTCCTCGATGATGGTGGTGGACGCGAAGACGCTGGCCACTGACTCGTTGCTCTCCGTGCACCCAGCTTCTATCTCTACTTGCATGGCGCCGCCGCCGGCATGGGATTCTCGGCCCGAGAAATGGGAGACACGGTCGCAGACATGGGAGGCGTGGTACGAGGCGGAGGCGTGGACGGTAGTGACAATGCCCGTGCGCCGCTCCTCGTCGAGCTGGTCTGGAGCAGCAAGTTGCTGAACCATGCACCGGCTTGGGGTGGCAACTGGTTCCGTCGGGCGAGGGGAGGGAGGTGGATCAGCGAGCTGCATAGCTCGTATCCAGCGGGCTCGGCAGGCCACCCAGCTGACATGGATGTGGGATAACTACTCTTCGTAAGCCATTGTAAGAGTGGACAAAATGGTGAAGGAGGAGCTAGAGGAGCGGCGGAGGGGTGCGATTCTTGGCCGGCGTTTGGCCTCATTTAAGTAGGAGATTAAATAGATGGCGAACGGGAGGAGCTCGGTGATACGTCCATTTTGCATCATGCTTTTATATCGATATTTATTGCATTATGGGCTGTTATTACACATTATGTCACAATACTTATGCCTATTCTCTCTTATTTTACAAGGTTTACATGAAGAGGGAGAATGCTGGTAGCTGGGATTCTGGGCTGGAAAAGGAGCAAATATTAGAGATCTATTCTACACAGCTCCAAAAGTCCTGAAACTTCATGGAAGCTATTTCTAGAATATATAAAAAATACTGAGCGCAAGAAGTTCCAGAGGGGGGCCACACCCTGGCCACGAGGGTGGGGGTGCGCCCCTTGCCTCGTGGGCCCCTGGTGGCCCTCCGATGCCCATCTTCTTCTTTATGGAGTCTTTCGTTGAGGAAAAAATCATAAGCAAGCTTTCGGGACAAGACTCCGCCGCCACGAGGCGGAACCTTGGTGGAACAATTCTAGGGCTCTCACGGAGCTGTTCTGCCGGGGAAACTTCCCTCCGGGAGGGGGAAATCATCACCATCATCATCAAGAACGATCCTCTCATCGGGAGGGGGTCAATCTCCATCAACATCTTCACCAGCACCATCTCATCTCAAACCCTAGTTCATCTCTTGTATCCAATCTTTGTATCCAAACCTCAGATTGGTAACTGTGGGTTGCTAGTAGTGTTGATATCTCCTTGTAGTTGATGCTAGTTGGTTTACTTGGTGGAAGATCATATGTTCAGATCCATTATGCATATTAATACCCCTCTGGTTATGAACATGAATATGCTTTGTGAGTAGTTATGTTTGTTCCTGAGGACATGGGAGAAGTCCTGCTATTAGTAGTCATGTGAATTTTGTATTCGTTCGATATTTTGATGAGATGTATGTTGTCATCCCTCTAGTGGTGTCATGTGAACGTCGACTACGTGACACTTCACCATTTTTTGGGCCTAGGGGGAGGCATTGGGAAGTAATAAGTAGATGATGGGTTGCTAGAGTGACAGAAGATTAAACCCTAGTTTATGCGTTGCTTCGTAAGGGGCTGATTTGGATCCATATGTTTCATGCTATGGTTAGGTTTACCTTAATAATTTTGTTGTAGTTATGGATGCTTGCAATAGGAGTTAATCATAAGTGGGATGCTTGTCGAAGTAAGGACAGACCCAAGCACCGGTCCACCCACATATCAAATTATCAAAGTACCGAACGCGAATCATATGATCGTGATGGAAACTAGCTTGATGATAATTCCCATGTGTCCTCGGGAGCGCTTTCCTTCGTATAAGAATTTGTCCAGGCTTGTCCTTTTCTACAAAAAGTATTGGGCCATCTTGCTGCACCTTATTTACTTTTATTACTTGCTACTTGTTACAAATTACCTTATCACAAAACTATCTGTTACTGATAATTCCAGCGCTTGTAGAGAATACCTTACTAAAAACTGCTTATCATTTCCTTCTGCTCCTCGTTGGGGACGACACTCTTACTTATCGAAAAGGCTACCATAGATCTCCTACACTTGTGGGTCATCAATACTCTTTTCTGGAGCCGTTGCCGGGGAGTGAGGCGCCTTTGTTAGGTGGAATTTGGTAAGGAAAAATTTATAGTGTGCTGAAATTTACTGTCACTTGTTACTATGGAACATAATCCTTTGAGGGGTTTGTTCGGGGTAACTTCACCTCGTCCGAAACCACAATTAGTTACCCCTCAACCTACTAAACCTACTGAAAATGTTTACTTTGACATTCCTTTGGGTGTGATAGAGAAATTGCTAGCTAATCCTTTTGCAGGAGATGGAACATTGCATCCCGATTTGCACTTAATCTATGTGGATGAAGTTTGTGGATTATTCAAGCTTGCAGGTATGCCCGATGATGTTATCAAGAAGAAGGGCTTCCCTTTATCTTTGAAGGGAGATGCATTGACATGGTATAGGCTATGCGATGATATGGGATCATGGGACTATAAACGATTGAAATTGGAATTCCATCAGAGGTTTTATCCTATGCATCTTGTTCATCGTGATCGTAATTATATATATAATTTTTTCCCCATGAAGGAGAAAGCATCGCTCAAGCTTGGGGGAGGCTTAAGTCAATGTTATATTCATGCCCCAATCATGATCTCTCAAGAGAAATGATTATTCAAATTTTTTATGCTCGGCTTTCTAACAACAATCGCTCCATGCTCGATACTTCTTGTACTAGTTCCTTTATGATGAAGACTATTGAATTCAAATGGAATTTATTGGATATAATTAAACGCAACTCTGAAGATTGGGATCTCGACGAAGGTAAGGAGTCAGGTATGACACCTAAGTTTGATTGTGTTAAATCTTTTATCGATACCAATGTTTTCCGTAAATTTAGCACTAAATATGGCCTTACTCTGAGATAGTAGCTTCTTTCTGTGAATCTTTTACTACTCATGTTGATCTCCCTAAGGATAAGTGGTTTAAATATAATCCTCCCATTGAAACAAAAGTAGTTGCACCTATTAAAGTTGAAGAAAAGATTATCACTTATAATGATCCTGTTGTATCTACTGCTTATGTTGAGAAACCACCTTTCTCTGTTAGAATAAAGGATCATGCTAAAGTTTCAATTATACTCAACAAAAGTAATATTAAGACACCTAAACCCCCTGAGCAAATTAAAGTTGAACCTACAATTGCTATGGTTAAAGATCTCTTGGCCGATAATATTGATGGGCATGTTATTTACTTCTGTGATGAAGCTGCTAGAATTGCTAAACCTGGTGCTAAAGATAAACATAGACCTGTTGTAGGCATGCCTATTATTTCTGTTAAAATAGGAGATCATTGTTATCATGGCTTGTGTGATATGGGTGCTAGTGCTAGTGCAATACCTATTTCCTTATACAAAGAAATTATGCATGATATTGCACCAGTTGAGATAGAAGGTATTGATGTTACCATTAAGCTTGCCAATAGAGATACTATTTCACCAGTTGGGATTGTTAGAGATGTTGAAGTCTTGTGTGGGAAGGTTAAATATCCTTCTGATTTTCTTGTTCTTGGTTCCCCACAAGATCGCTTTTGTCCCATTATATTCGGTAGACCCTTCTTGAATACTGTCAATGCTAAGATAGACTACAATAAGGATATTATTTCTGTTGGTTTTGGGTATATGTCTCATGAGTTTAATTTTGCTAAATTTCGTAGACAACCCCATGATAAAGAATTGCCTAGTAAATATGAAATTATTGGTCTTTCTTCTATTGTCGTGCCTCCTACTGATCCCTTAGAACAATATTTGCTAGACCATGAAAATGATATGTTCATGAATGAAAGAAGGGAAATAGATGAAATATTCTTTAAACAGGGACCTATTCTGAAACACAACTTGCCTGTTGAAATCCTAGGGGATCCTCCTCCACCCAAGGGTGATCCCGTGTCTGAGCTCAAACCATTACGTGATACTCTTAAATATGCTTATCTTGATGAAAAGAAGGTATATCCTGTTATTATTAGTGCTAACCTTTTAGAGAAGGAGGAAGAGAAATTATTGAAAACTCTGAAGAAGAACCGTGCTGCTATTGGATATACTCTTGATGATCTTTAGGGCATTAGTCCCACTCTATGCCAACACAAAATAAATTTGGAGGAATACGCCAAACCAGTTATTGATTACCAATGATGGCTGAATCCTAAGATGAAATAAGTGGTAAGAAAGGAAATATTAAAGCTCCTTGAGGCAGGTATAATTTATCCCGTTGCTGATAGTCACTGGGTAAGTCCTATCCATTGTGTCCCTAAGAAGGGAGGTATTACTGTTGTTCCTAATGATAAAGATGAATTGATTCCGCAAAGAATTATTACAGGTTATAGGATGGTAATTGATTTCCGCAAGTTAAATAAGACTACTAAAAATATCATTACCCTTTTCATTTTATTGATCAAATGCTAGAAAGATTATCCAAACATGCACAGTTTTTCTTTCTAGATGGTTACTCTGACTTCTCTCAAATACCTATGTCAGCTGATGATCAATCAAAGACCACTTTTACTTGCCCTTTCGGTACTTTTGCTTATAGATGTATGCCTTTTGGTTTATGTAATGCACCTGCTACCTTTCAAAGATGCATGATGGCTATATTCTCTGACTTTCATGAAAAGATATGTGAGGTATTCATGGATGATTTCTCCGTCTATGGATCCTCTTTTGATGATTCCTTGAGCAACCTTGATCAATTTTTGCAGAGATGTGAAGAAACTAATGTTGTTCTGAATTGGGAGAAATGCCACTTTATGGTTAATGAAGGTATTGTCTTGGGGCATAAAATTTCTAAAAGAGGTATTGAAGTGGATAAAGCTAAAGTTGATGCTATTGAAAAGATGCCATTTCCCAGGGACAGTAAAGGTATAATAAGCTTCCTCGGTCATGCCGGTTTTTATAGGAAGTTCATTAAGGACTTCTCAAAAATTTCTCGGCCTCTAACTAATCTATTACAAAAAGATATTCCTTTTGTATTTGATGATGATTGTGTAGAAGCATTTGAAATACTTAAGAAGGCATTGATTTCGGCACCTATTGTTCAGCCACATGATTGGAATTTACCCTTTGAAATTATGTGTGATGCTAGTGATTATGTTGTGGGTGCTGTTCTAGGGCAAAGAGTTGATAAGAAATAAATGTTATTCAATATGCTAGTAAAACTCTAGACAATGCTCAAAGAAATTATGCTATCACTAAAAAAGAATTTTTACAGTTGTTTTTGCTTCTGATAAGTTCAGACCTTATATTATTGATTCTAAAGTAACTATTCACACTGATCATGCTGCCATTAAATACATTATGGAAAAGAAAGATGCTAAACCTAGACTTATTAGATGGGTTCTCTTGCTACAAGAATTTGATTTTCATATTATTGATAGAAAGGGAGCTGAGAACCCCGTTGCAGACAACTTGTCTAGGTTAGAAAATGTCTGTAACATCCCAAAATTCTAAATTTTGGAATGTTATATTAAATAAATGATTATGACTGTTTATTTGATTGTTGTGTGATTGATTGTGTGAAAATAATTGGGAATTGAAAACTTTTTGAAAGTTGAATGAGAGGGAATAAAAGGACTTTCCCGAAACTTTCATCTTGCATTTTGACCACCATGGATTCAAATTTATTTCATCACAAAACCCTATAGTGAAGATGATATGACTTCTTCCATTTGAAGAAATGAAAAGGGGTTCAAAAATGATTTGAATTTCCATTTGAAATATTTTAAATTTAGAAACTTTAAGCAACTCAATGAGTTCACGAGGGAAGATAAAATGACTTCTTCATATTTGAAGAAAGAGAGTTGGAAGTTTCAAAGAAATAAATTGGAAGTCACTTTGAAGTTATTTGAAACTCACTTTCCATTTGAAGTTGTTTGAAATTCCAAATTCAAATCCAATTGGGAGTTATTTGAGTTTCTATTCAAAATATTTTTCTCAAAAATAAATAAAAAAATGGAAATAAGGGTAAAATGATTCCCTTCAATAGAAAATTAGGAGAAAATAAATTTGAAATTATTTTGCTATTTAAAAAATGATTTTTATTGATTTTAAATGCAAAAGTAGCATTGTTTGACTTTTATGATTTTTTATGGAATTTAGTTGAACTTGAAAAATAGTTCATCTTATTCGGGGTAGTTTTCTGAACATTTTGGTATATGATATGCCTATGTATATTTTTTTATTTAATTTACTTCTATTGGAGTTTTCTTTCTGTTTAAAAAAAACGCACGCGCGCGTGAGCCCACCGGCCCAGCCACAGGCCGACGAGGCCAATGCCCAGTCGCATCGCTAGGGCAGCCAGCCCACGCAAGCGTCAGGAGGCCAGCGTCCCAGGCCGCCCGAGCGCCCGTCGCTCGCCCGCCCTCGCTTCTCTCCCGCTCGCTCAGCCGCACCCACTGACCGATGGGGCCCAGCCTCGCCTCACCTCCAACCTCCTGCTCGCCCCGCACGGGATCAGGACACTGTGCGTGCATGCTCGAACCTACTGGCCGAAGCTCTAGGGATAGAGCTTATCCGCTGCACCCCGAGCCCTCTGCTCGCGCCTATAAAACCCCCAGGACCCCCTCTCTCCGTTCTGCCAGTTCGTTCGCCCTTGTAGCGACCAGACCTCAAACGGTCTGATCTCTGTGCTCCGGTGTCATCCCTGGATCAGTAATGCCGACACCACACAGTACTTGAAGGATTTATAACAGAGTAGCAATCACACACTTGTTACATCGAGTGTCTCAAAAGAGAACTATTACAATAAATATGGCTTAAGGCCATCTAATGACGATAACAGCGGAAGGCTTGGAAGATAAGTGAGTCCATCAACTCCAATGGCATCACTGAGTATAGAACCATGACCTAAAAGGCTCCTTACTCGTCGTCTGAAAATTCTGCAACATGAACGTTGTAGCCCGAAACGGGTCAACACATGGAATATGCTGGCAATGTAACACATAGTGAGCAATGAAAGAATAAGACTATACTACATGCATATTTGGCTGGTGGAAAGCTCCATGGTTACAGTTTTGCGTAAAGCCAATTTTTCCCTACTGCAAAGGAATAAAATTTTATTTAACTATCATGGTAGTTGTTAAACATTGAGAGTGTAGACACCCTCTCATTCCCAATTAAGCATCATCATTAAAAACCCAACAAAATTAATTAGAGTAACATGATGATTTTCACATGATAATCCAAGTACTAGATACTCAAGATGTCCATAACCGGGGACACGGCTAACCATGATTAGTTTATACACTCTGCAGAGGTTTGCGCACTTTTCCCCACAAGACTCGATCTCCTCCGTTGGGATTCTCGCACTACATGGTGTTTGAGAAACGGATGACCGAGACATAGTCTTTCAGAAGCGCTAGCATCTTATGAACGGGTAGACCGTTACACCTACTTTCCCCTACATCTGCTAGTCTACCACTGTAAGAGTTTGCACAACTTAGTCAACTATGCTAGAGCCCATATTATCTTGTGGCTGCACACAGAAGTTTCTAGTATGAATAATCTCATGATCCCTTTGAGCCTGGGTGGCGGTCCAAAAGAAAAACAGGCAATCGCTGGAATACCCAGGTGCCTCAATCCACCCAGATGTGTATTTAAGTTGCCACCTTAGATAAACCATTAATTTAACAATCTCACATCTGT
Source organism: Triticum dicoccoides (assembly GCF_002162155.2). NCBI lineage: Eukaryota > Viridiplantae > Streptophyta > Magnoliopsida > Poales > Poaceae > Triticum > Triticum dicoccoides. The sequence continues at coordinate 338,352,715 of NC_041382.1, forward strand.
CATGGATACACTCAGCCAATCAGCACAGCATGGCATAAAAGCAAACGTAGAAGTAACTCCCAAAGGTTTGATAATAAAACAGGTAATAGGTACTACCTCATCTACTTCCCAAACCCACAATTTAATTAGATCCTAATCATGCAATGTGTGAGGATTGATCTAGTGCAATAAAAACTGGGTAATAGGAAGTATGATCAAATGTTACTTGCCTTGCTAATGATCCACAAAACCTACCGATTCGAAGTAGCAAGCGGCGCACTCCGGGTACTCTATCGCAAACAAACAAGCATACAATAAGTACTCAACTAATGCACATGTAAAACTCAAATAAGAGATCTAACCAGAAAGTTCAACTTAAGAACTCCAGTTGGCAAAAATAATCAAATCGAACGAAGCAACGAAAGACAAACGGCAAAAGAAACAGGCTTCGCTTACTATTCTGGATCCAGGTCAAATTTTACAGAGGCAAAAACTTCTTTGAGTTGATTAAACGGAAAGAGGGTTTCGAGACAAAACTCCAAGCGCTTGAATCGCCTGATTCCGATAAACGAACGAAAAGTTATACTAGAATGAACATCGGATCAGAAATCGTGATCAGAAAAAATCACGGAATAAATCCGAGAAAAAGAAAAACGACGAACAGATTATCGAATGAATGTTCGTTATCTTGATCTAAATGATTAATGCGTTCGTTTAAACGAACGAACAAGCGAACGCTCACTAATTAACCTAAACCGAAAAAACCGATCTACTAAAAAAACGGAAACAAAAAAACGAAAATAAACCGGACGGTTTTTCGAGGAAAACCGGCGGCGGCGGCGGAGTCTACCTCGTCGGCGGCGGCGGGCGGGCGGCGGCGCGGGCGGCTTAGGGTTAGGGTTTGGGCGCGGGTGGCGGCTTGGGCTGATTCGGCCCGGGTGGTGCGCTATATAAAGGCCTCCGACCGGCTGAGTCCTGGCCGGACACGGCACAAGGTCGGTTCGAACTTTTTTTTTTAAATTATTACACGCAGAAAAACAAACAAAAGGAATACTAAGCGGACTCCAAAAATCCCGAAATAAATTTTCCCGGCTTCTAAAATCAAGCCGCACCGGATGTACATTTATTTGGGGCCTAAATGCAATTTTGAAAAACACACATTTTTCCTAAATTCAAATAAAATAGCAATTAAATCCAAAATAAAATCTTATTTGATTTTATTGTTAAATCCTCAATATTTCTTTATTTTGGAAAAGTCATTTTATTCCCTCTCTCATATTTTTATAATTGAAATAATTAGACATAAAATAAATAAAAATCAAATGATCCTATTTTCAAAATTTGAGAAAACTCAAATATGAAAATAACGAAATCCCTAACTCTCTTCGAGGGTCCTTGAGTTCCGTAGTATTTTCTAGGATCAACCAAAATGCAATAAAATATGCTATGCAAAAATGATCTATTGTATAACATTCCAAATTGAAAAATTTGGGATGTTAGAGCCCTCAAACCACCCGCAGCCGCCGCAGTTGCCGCTTGGATCACGCCGGCCGGAGCTCCGTTCGCCGGAGGAGCTCGACGACCGTAAGCCACCCCGAGGCCTCAAACTCCATCAAACTACTCCCCATGTTCTTCCGCACCTAGTTGACATCTTATTTTGCCCCTAGGTTTGCTGGAGACGCCGTCCCGGCGACCTGTATCCTTGCCGGAGCACAGAGACGCCCGCCCCGCGGAGCACGACCTCGACCACCCCGCTACCCGCCGACCCCACCACCGGATCACCCGTGCCGCACCGGACCCCGCCGCCTCCTTCCCCGTCGCCAAGGAGTGCCGGAGTCGCCGCCCCATCACCGACCAACGCCAGCGCCGCCGCCCCTATACGTCACCATCGCCTCTGTAAGACGACCGCTCGCTTCCCCATTCTTTTTTTATCTCGTATTAGATCGGTTAACCGCGGTTTAGAAACCCGATCGGTTTAGTTAAACCGATCTTGGTTTTTTATTTTTTTAGCCGCAGTAGCTGTTTTAGTTACTTAGTGGTCGTTCACTGTTTAGCCAAAGCCGCGAACACTACCAGCCAGCCAGGATCCGCCACCTGGCCAAGGGCCTGTTTGCAGTTATTTCTTTTTCTGTTTAGTCCCTGAGTTTTACAGATTAGTCCCTGAACTTCGGATAGCCGTATCTTTTTAACCGTAAGTCCAAATTCGATGAAACCAGCGGCAAATTCTTTGTCATGATTAGATCTATCCAGTAGCATCATGTTTGTAAACTTTTTCCAAATTCAAATTTGAACTTTATTCAGATTTGAATTCAAACTTCAAATGGCCATATCTCGTAAACCGTAGCTCCGATTCGCGTGATTCTTTTGCACCATGTCACCGTAGCCAAACCCTACCACTTGGACCATTGTCACATATTTTCACACACCTAGGATCTGTCCATGATAGTTTTATTACTATGCCAAGTATGCGCGATAGATCACATCACGGTTTTGCACCTTATGTCACTTATTGTTGGCAGCTAGCATTATTTGCATGCAAGTTATGTGTTTTGGGTTTCCATTTGGTTTTCCGAGTCTTTTGTGTTGCATGTTATTGCTCTCTAGAATAATTACTTATGTATGTTATTTTACTTTGACGATAGACTATCTGGAGTGCGAAGCCGAGTACTATCAATCTCTAGAATTCAACTATCAGTATCAAGGCAAGTTCACATTTGACCATTCTTCCAATTACCTATATTTATATTATGCACTTAGTCCTTTTGTGGTAGGATTGCATGGTAGGATTTTTTGTTGCCAGATGGCTATGCTGTTACCCAGTAGTTCATTTGAGGTAGGTCTGATCTATACATCCTTGTCACCATCGTGTAAGTTTATTTTTGCCTTGCTAAATATAGACGTGGTTTGGGAAGCGAACATGGTGAGACATGAGTGACAAAGTAGTAATCAGGACCAACACTTGTAAATGAACTACTTGGGTGGTATTTTGTTTGAATGGTGGCGAAGTACAGTGGGAGCATGCATGGTTAATCCATGGTGGTGCACCACTAGTGGTCGGCCGCCCAGGCTCAAAGAGATCAATCGTATTCTCATGTCTAGAAGCTTACGTGTGCAGCCACAAGCCAATATGGGCTCTAGATTAGTTGAGTAGTTAGTGTGACCCCTTCCGGGATGGGCTAGTAGATGTAGAATGAGTAGGTGTACCGGCCTATCCATGGTTTAAGGGGGAATACTTTCGAAAGACTATGTCTCGATCATCGTGTTCTGAAACGCTAGGCAGTGCAAGAACTTCAAGGGAGGCGATCGAGTCTTGTGGGGAAAAGTGCACAAACCTCTGCAGAGTGTTGAAACCTAATCGATTAGCCGTTTCCCCGGTTACGGACAATTTGAGCATCTAGTAGTGGAAATGCTGGGAGATCTCATCACTCTTAATTAAACAGTTGGGTTTTAAATAAAACTTTGGGAATGGATTGAGTTGGGTTTGCCAACTCATCCTATGCTATACAATAGTGGTAGAATAATATCTTTTATTCTAGGGAAAAACTAGCTTTATGCAAAAACTAAACTTAGAGCTTTCCAGCAGCCAAATTGCATGTACAAATATGTTCATTATTCTTATGATGTGACTTGCCAGTACATTCAATGTACTGACCTACAGGGTTGCAACGTCTTATGTTGCAGGAATTTTCTACGACGAGAAAGAGTTACGTTGTAGGGTTACGGTCTACACTCAACTTGCCGTTGGTGTTGATGGACTCCACACCCTTATGTTTGTTTCCGCTGAGACTTATGAGGTATATATCAGTTTTACGTTATTTATACATGTGATTGCACTTTGAGATATACATTGATGTACTGTGTGTGCCAGCATACCGATCCAGGGATGGCACGGATACACAGAGGCTTGACCGTTTGAGGTCCGGTCGCTACAGAGATGGTATCAGAGGACATGTTGACTGTAGGATGTGACCCTAAAAACTGGAAAACCCTTAGGAAAGGAATTCTCTAAAAGTTTATTTAAAAAAGATCCTTTACCTCTCTTCTTTTCTGAGTGTTATCAAATCTTTCCTTTTATCTTGAATAGTTGGACAATACCCTTTTCCCTTTGACCACACAGAGGATCAACTGATGAGACCACTCCGAGAAGGACAAGATATCAGACTTCACCATACACTAGAAGAGTTTAAGCTACAATAGTCGAAGCCTCCGAAGAATTGAAGAATTTGAAGACACCGAAGAATTCCAAGATTTATATGACCTTTACAAGACCAAACCCCTGTTGTATACTCACGTTAGATGCGATGTTTGTGAGCTGTCATTGTTTGATGTTTTTCCTGACAGTCACAAATAAAACTTACTTTCAAAACTATATTGTGTGTATTGTGCATATCTCTCTATCCCTCTTATCTCATCCCAAAACCCTTGGACCCAATAGATGATGAATGAAGATGGACTTGCATTCTCTGAACCGATCACTCAGTTGGAGGCAGAGCTATGGATTCAAAACATGGAGAATCACTTCAGGAGCAATTTGGCTGCAAGGAAGTATGAGGTTCAATACGCTCTTCAGTACTTTACAAAAAGTGCTGCAACCTGGTGGAAAATGCATCAGGCCATACAAGGATGTAACAGAGCAAAAACTTGGGAGGAATTCAAGATGACTCTACTGAGGTCTCGTCTTATTCAGAAGCCCTATGGCAATAAAATGAAGAAACCTTGTGCATGCAAGATTTGTGGTGAGATAGGACATACCCATGAAGAACACAAGGATGGATGCCCTCATTGTGAAGGAAATCACCAAGCTGAAGAGTGTCCAACCATGAAGGTTACTTGTTTCTTGTGTGAAGGAACTACGCACTACCCTGCCCAGTGTCATATTTATCCCAAGGTACAAGAAATTACCAAGAAGCAGAAGGAAGCAGTGAAAGAAGCCCTCGGGGAAAGTTTAAGAAAACCGGTGATGAAAGAAGATGTTGACGACCCTGATGGAGAAAGCCTAAACATATTTTACTCCAATGCTTGCTATTCATGTGGAGAAGAAGGACATCTTTCACAGTATTGCACGAAGGAAAGCCAAGAGTATCTGGGAAACTTCCCGACGGAAGAACTGGAGTTTGATCGACAAGAGATAGAGGAATTGATCGGAGCGAAGAAGTCGAGGAAGAGAAAGAGCATGTATCCCCAGAACAACCCAATTTCTGCAGAAAAGGACCTGAGTCAAATCACTTGTTACAGGTGCAAGGATTTAGGTCATTACGCTAGCAAATGCCCAGCAAGGAAGCCAAGAATCCAAGGAGCCAAGATAACCACCAGGAAGCCCCTGGATTTGTCTGAAGTCATTTGTTTACGCTGCAAAGGAGTAGGACATTTTGCCAGAGAATGTTCAGACCCGAGGAAAGCTTGATCTTGATATTGGGATAAAGCATGTAATAAATGTGGAATACACTTTTATTTTTGGGCAGTTGAGTTGAGTTATGAAATGGAAATTGTAATAGTTCATAAAGTAATAAAAGTTGAGGTGTTTGGAATCTCATATGAAATGTTATGAGTTGTTTGTTGATTGTGAGTGCCTCTCTCACTATGTCACCCAGACGTAAGCCTTGAACCCATTGACAAAGCTGACCCAAACCTTTTCCAGAAAATAACCACATTTCACCCAAGGAAATACATGCATTATCCTGAGTACCCCTTCTATCTTATAGTTGCAGATGACAACCCTTTATGAGTCTTTTCTCAAGGGCCCGGAAACGATCATGACCCTGACTAGTGATCAGGATTACCCAAAAATCCTAAAGGAGATGATGAAGCATATTCCTCTTGAAGGAGATGCAGTCTACAAGGGTTATCCTTTCATGGAGAATGGAGTTGAACTTTGGTACGTGGAGACACCTCCACCGCGTGAAGGGAGTTTGCCCAAAGACTATGGGGCAATAGTTTTTCATTTCTCGAGTACCACAAGCAACATTCTTCGACTCTATTCGTGAAGCTGCCATGGAAGCCATACGTCAGATTGGAGAAATACTAGAAGCAAGACTCCGTCACACTTAGGAATACTTGAGGGAGGTGCATGCAGAGATGATGGAGATGAAGCTCATGGCCACCATGATGAAGCAAAACATCGATGATTTGAAGGATCACATCGCACAATTCTAGTGGGACTGAAGCATCTTCAAGTAGGGCAAATGAATAAAGATGGAAGTAATGCTTGACCATGCCAAACTATGTGGGTGGCAGCTTTTGTAATTGAGTACTTTTGAAATTTGGGTTTTGAGTAGTGGTTAAGGATATAATAAAGGATTTGATATGAAGAGAATATGAATTATGGATGAACCAGTAAATTTTATTTTAATGGTAATACCCTGTGTGAACACTAGACCGATGGAAAAGGAAAAATGTATTCCATAGAGTGGAGTTTGGACAAAATATGTTGGACTTTTGTTTTGGTTCTGATGGTTACCCCAAGAGTACGCGAGAATGAAGTACTATTGGATTTAAAGGAGATGCAATGTTAGAATATGGAACAATAGTAACTCCAAGGATGAATTAAAGATATACAAGTGTTGAAGTGGGCCATAACCCACAGGACCCAGGATTTGATAAGGAAACAAGCACAATCTTGTTCAAGAAAATAATTCTGAAAGAAGCTATGATTTCATCAGCATACGTTTCCTAGGAGGTTACGTAAACCCAGGAGTTGTGAATAAACGATAGAGTTTTTCTTGGGCTTGCAGAATCAAGGTATTTACCTAAACCCAGTTCATGGAGAAGAGAAGTTCTGCAATGCTTGTGAGGATGCCCAAGTGTTAGAATACGTGATTCACTATCTACGTATGTGGTAATGATTCAAGTACGGGATGGATTGGCCCCCATACCAGAGACTTCTGTCATGAACTATCATATGTTGATGGAAAATTGGAGAGCCTTAAAACCCTAGAAGAGTGTCGACACGATAAACCAAAAGCCTTAGAATGACAGGACAATGGAAAACCTGTACAGGCACCTGTTGCCAATCATAGGTTATGCGGTGAGGTTCAACCCAGACCCATTTCCTGCAGGAGGAACCAGAAATTGTTGACCACCATGAGATTTCGATAGTTGTTTAGCATTGCCGACAGCCTGATAGCTAAGAAGTCCCAGACTCAGAAGGACCTTATTTGATGCAAGGACTCCAGATTTTGAGGAAAAGGTCATTCCCTTACCAGAAGAGCACTAGTGAAAGAGTTATCCCAGAGAGTATGAGAAGACCGACACCGTCAACCCAAAGGATGGGGTACATGAATTTTGTCAGAACCATAGCCTTGCTTCTAAGGGTGGTAACACCCCATACCTTGTGTTGATGAATGGATTTTCAAGGAGACCCCCAAACCTAACCTTCTTTCTAGCCTCTCTGAATCTTGAGGACGAGATTCATTTTAAGGGTGGTAGTTTGTAGCATCCCAAAATTCTAAATTTTGGAATGTTATATTAAATAAATGATTATGATTGTTTGTTTGATTGTTGTGTGACTGATTGTGTGAAAATGATTGGAAATTGAAAACTTTTTGAAAGTTGAATGAGAGGGAATAAAAGGACTTTCCCGAAACTTTCATCTTGCATTTTGATCACCATGGGTTCAAATTTATTTCATCAAAAAACCCTAGAGTGAAGATGATATGACTTCTTCCATTTGAAGAAATGAAAAGAGGTTCAAAAATGATTTGAATTTCCATTTGAAAGATTACAAATTTAGAAACTTTAAGCAACTCAATGAGTTCATGAGGGAAGATAAAATGACTTCTTCATATTTGAAGAAAGAGAGTTGGAAGTTTCAAAGAAATAAATTGGAAGTCACTTTGAAGTTATTTGAAACTCACTTTCCATTTGAAGTTGTTTGAAATTCCAAATTCAAATCCAATTGGGAGTTATTTGATTTTCTATTCAAAATATTTTTCTCCAAAAAAATAAATAAATGGAAATAAGGGTAAAATGATTCCCTTCAATAGAAAATTAGGAGAAACTAAATTTGAAACTATTTTGCTATTTAAAAAATGATTTTTATTGATTTTAAATGCAATAATAGCACTGTTTGACTTTTATGATTTTTATGGAATTTAGTTGAACTTGAAAAATAGTTCATCTTATTCGGGGTAGTTTTCTGAACATTTTGGTATATGATATGCCTATGTATATTTTTTATTTAATTTACTTCTGTTGGAGTTTTCTTTCTGTTTAAAAAAACGCACACGCGCGCGAGCCCACCGGCCCAGCCATGGGCCGACGAGGCCAAGGCACAGCCGCAGCGCTAGGGCAGCAAGCCCACGCAAGCGTCAGGAGGCCAGCGTCCCAGGCCGCCCGAGCGCCCGTCGCTTGCCCGCCCTCGCTTCTCTCCCGCTCGCTCACCCGCACTGACTGACCAATGGGGCCCAGCCTCGCCTCATCCCCAACCTCCCGCTCACCCAGCACAGGATCAGGACACCGCGCGCACATGCCCGAACCCGCGGGCCGAAGCTCTAGGGATAGAGCTTATCCGCTGCACCCCAAGCCCTCTGCTCGCTCCTATAAAACCCCCAGGACCCCCTCTCTCCGTTCTGCCAGTTCGTTCGCCCTCAAACCATCCGCAGCCGCCACAGTTGCCGCTTGGATCTCGCCAGCCGGAGCTCCGTTCGCCGGAGGAGCTCGACGACTGTAAGCCACCCCGAGGCCTCAAACTCCGTCAAACTACTCCCCATGTTCTTCTGCACCTAGTTGACATCTTATTTTGCCCCTAGGTTCGCCGGAGACGCCGTCCCGACGACCTGCGTCATTGCCGGAGCACAGAGACGCCCGCCCCGTGCAGCACGACCCCGACCACCCCGCTGCCCGTCGACCCCACCAGCGGATCACCCGTGCCGCGCTGGACCCCGCTGCCTCCTTCCCCGTCGCCGAGGAGCGCCGGAGTCGCCGCCCCATCAACGGCCAACGCCAGCGCCGTCGCCCCTGTACGTCGTCGTCGCCTTTGTAAGACGACTGCTCGCTTCCCTGTTCTATTTTTATCTCGTATTAGATCGGTTAACCGCAGTTTAGTAAACCGATCGGTTTAGTTAAACCGATCTTGGTTTTTTTAGTTTTTTTAGCCGCAGTAGCTGTTTTAGTTATTTAGTGGCTGTTCGCCGTTTAGCCAAAGCCGCGAGCACTACCAGCCAGCCAGGATCCGCCACGTGGCCAGGGGCCTATTTGCAGTTATTTCTTTTTCTGTTTAGTCCCTGAGTTTTACAGATTAGTCCCTGAACTTCGGATAGTCGTATCTTTTTAACCGTAACTCCAAATTCGATGAAACCAGTGGCAAATTCTTCGTCATGATTAGATCTATCCAGTAGCATCATGTTTGTAAACTTTTTCCAAATTCAAATTTGAACTTTATTCAGATTTTAATTCAAACTTCAAATGGCCATATCTCCTAAATCGTAGCTCCGATTGGTGTGATTCTTTTTGCACCATGTCACCGTAGCCAAACCCTACCACTTGGACCATTGTCACATATTTTCACACACCTAGGATCTCTCCATGATAGTTTTATTACCACGCCAAGTATGCACGATAGATCACATCACGGTTTTGCACCTTATGTCACTTATTTTTGGCACCTAGCACTATTTGCATGCAAGTTATGTCTGTTGGGTTTCCATTTGGTTTTCCGAGTCTTTTGTGTTGCATGTTAGTGCTCTCTGGAATGATTGCTTATATATATATATGTTATTTTACTTTGATGATAGACTGTCTGGAGTGCGAAGCCGAGTACTATCGATCTCTAGAATTCAACTATCAGTATCAAAGCAAGTTCACATTTGACCATTCTTCCAATTACCTATGTTTATATTATGCACTTAGTCCTTTTGTGGTAGGATTGCATGGTAGGATTTTTTGTTGCTAGATGGCTATGCCGTTACCTAGTAGTTCATTTGAGGTAGGTCTAATCTATACATCCTTGTCACCACCGTGTAAGTTTATTTTTGCCTTGCTAAATATAGACATGGTTAGGGAAGCGAACATGGTGATACATGAGTGACAAAGTAGTAATCAGGACCAACACTTGTAAACGAACTACTTGGGCGGTATTTGGTTTGAATGGTGGCGAAGTACAGTGGGAGCATGCATGGTTAATCCATGGTGGTGCACCACTAGTGGTCGGCCGCCTAGGCTCAAAGAGATCAATCGTATTCTCATGTCTAGAAGCTTACGTGTGCAGCCACAAGCCAATATGGGCTCTGGCTTAGTTGAGTAGTTAGTGTGACCCCTTCCGGGATGGGCTAGCAGATGTAGAATGAGTAGGTGTACTGGCCTATCCGTGGGTTAAGGGGGAATATTTTCGAAAGACTATGTCTCAGTCATCCTGTTCTCAAACGCCAGGTAGTGCGAGAACTTCAAGGGAGGTGATCGAGTCTTGTGGGGAAAAGTGTGCAAACCTCTGTAGAGTGTCAAAACCTAATCGATTAGCCGTGTCCCCGGTTACGGACAATTTGAGCATCTAGTAGTGGAAATGCTGGGAGATCTCATCACTCTTAATTAAACAGTTGGCTTTTAAATAAAACTTTGGGAATGGATTGAGTTGGGTTTGCCAACTCATCCTATGCTTACAATAGTGTTAGAATAATATCTTTTATTCTAGGGAAAAACTAGCTTTATGCAAAAACTAAACTTAGAGCTTTCCACCAGCCAAATTGCATGTACAAATAGGTTCATTATTCTTATGATGTGACTTGCCAGTACATTCAATGTACTGACCTACAGGGCTGCAACGTCTTATGTTGTAGGAATTTTCTATGACGAGTAAGAGTTACGTTGTAGGGTTACGGTCTAAACTCAACTTGCCGTTGGCGTTGATGGACTCCACACCCTTATGTTTGTTTCCGCTGAGACTTATGAGGTATATATCAGTTTTACGTTATTTATACATGTGATTGCACTTTGAGATATACATTGATGTACTGTGTGTGCCAGCATACCGATCCTGGGATGGCACGGATACACAGAGGCTTGACCGTTTGAGGTCGGGTCGCTACAATGTTCTTGATGACCCACTATCTATTGATGATAGCTTTCCTGATGAACAATTAAATGTCATAAATGCTTCTCGAACTGCTCCATGGTATGCTGATTATGCTAATTATATTGTTTCTAAATTTATACCACCTAGTTTCACATACCAGCAAAAGAAAAAGTTCTTCTATGATTTGAGACATTACTTTTGGGATGACCCACATCTTTATAAAGAAGGAGTAGATGGTATTATTAGACGTTGTGTACCTGAGCATGAACAGGAACAGATCTTACGCAGGTGTCACTCCGAAGCCTATGGAGGACACCATGCTGGAGATAGAACTGCACACAATGTATTGCAATCCGGTTTTTATTGGCCTACTCTCTTCAAGGATGCCCGTAAGTTTGTCTTGTCTTGTGGTGAATGTCAAAGAATTGGTAATATTAGTAGACGTCAAGAAATGCCTATGAATTATTCACTTGTTATTGAACCATTTGATGTTTGGGGCTTTGATTATATGGGACCCTTTCCTTCCTCTAATGGGTATACACATATTTTACTTGCTGTTGATTACGTTACCAAGTGGGTAGAAGATATTCCAACTGGTAGTGCTGATCATAACAGCTCTATTAATATGCTTAAAGAAGTTATTTTCCCGAGGTTTCGAGTCCCTAGATACTTAATGACTGATGGTGGTTCACAATTTATTCATGGTACCTTTCGTAAAATGCTTACTAAGTATGATGTTAATCATAGAATTGCATCTCCTTATCACCCACAATCTAGTGGTCAAGTAGAATTGAGTAACAGAGAGCTCAAATTAATCTTGCAAAAGACTGTTAATAGATCTAGAAAGAATTGGTCCAAGAAACTTGATGATGCATTATGGGCCTATAGAACTGCATATAAAAACCCTATGGGCATGTCTCCGTATAAAATGGTTTATGGTAAAGCATGTCACTTACCTCTTGAGCTATAACATAAGGCATGTTGGGCCATTAAAGAGATCAATTATGATTTCAAACTTGCCGGTGGGAAGAGGTAAGTTGACATTAGCTCACTTGATGAATGGAGAACCCAGGCCTATGAGAATGCCAAGCTGTTTAAAGAAAAAGTTAAAGATGGCATGATAAAATGATACAAAATCATGAGTTCAATGTAGGTGATTATGTCTTTCTATACAACTCTCGTTTAAGATTTTTTTGCAGGCAAACTTCTCTCCAAATGGGAAGGTCCTTACGTTATCGAGGAGGTCTATCATTCCGGTGCCATGAAAATCAACAACTTCGAAGGCACAAATCCGAGGGTGGTGAACGGTCAAAGAATCAAACATTATATATCAGGTAATCCCATAAATGTTGAAACTAATATTATTGAAACCGTAACCCCGGAGGAATACATAAGGGACACTTTCTGGAATGTTTTAGACTCCGAAAAGGAATAGGTACGTGGTACGGTAAGTAAACCGACTCCAAAACAGTTCTAATGGCAATATTTCTTCGTTTTGGAATATTTAAGAAAATAGGAAAATAAGAAGCAGTCCAGGAAGGACACGAGGCTTCCACGAGGGTGGGAGGCGCGCCCCCCTACCTCGTGGGCACCTTGTGTGCTCTCTGGACTCCGTTTTCTTACATGATACTTCTTTTGGTCGGTAAACATTCATTATATAATCTCCCGAAGGTTTTGACCACCGTACCATGCAAATATCTCTTGTCTTTGTTTCGAGCTGTTTTTCTGACAGATGTAGGTCGTCATGTCGTCTTCAAGTGCCCCCAAGGACAAGTTCTTCGAGAAGGTCATCAACCCCTACCTCGCGGAGGTGCTGCAACACCCTCAAACCATTGAGATGCGTGAGGGGTTGTTGCACATCCGCGGTGCTGAGGGACCAAGGAGGACCGGAAGCACGAAGGCAAGGCTCGAGGCATTGGAGCAACAAGTTTTCAAGTGTCAGGAGATGGTGGAGCATGCACTCGACTCCAATCACATTATGATCACGGAGTTCACCAACAACCACAAGTTGGACGTCAAGGACATTGGGGAGGCCATCTTCGAGCTTCATGAGAAAATCGAGCACCTCCAAGCCCAGATCTATGACCTGCAAAATCAAAACTGTGAGTATGAATATAGATTCAAGAGGATGAGTTTGGCTGCAGATTTGAGAATTCGGGAGACTCGATCATCCTTCTATGATGGTGAGCCTATGCCTTGGAAGAGGGACGACAAGCCTACATCATCAACAACTCCACCTTCTCCACCAACAAAGAAGAACTGAGTATCTGGAATGGGCACTCCCCTTGGCGACTGTCAAGCTTGGGGGAGTCCCCCGGTATCGTATCACCATCACTTTTATCTTTACCGTTTTTCTTGGTTCGATCCTTTTGATAATATCTTGATCTAGTAGAATAAAGTTTTAGTATGATCTAGTTGTTAGTTTTGCTTTATGATCCCTCTATGTAATCGAGTCCGTGAGCTATATAATAAAGATTAGTGTTGAGTCAAGGGCTTGATTATTTTGCTATGATCTTGAGGGGATAAAATAAAAGGAGAAATAATAAAAAGAAATAAAGAGATCATATGGATCTTATGGAGAGTAATGAGCTCACATATAAAGAGTATGATGAATAAAAGTTGTTGAGAGTTGACAAACATAGTTTTGGTCATCGTTGCAATTAATAAGAAGTAATAAAGAAAGAGAGGTTCACATATAAATATACTATCTTGGACATCTTTTATGATTGTGAGCACTCATTAAAGTATGACATGCTAAGAGTTAACGTTGGACAAGGAAGACAATGTAATGGGTTATGTTTTCTTTCATGTGAGATAAATTATATTGTCATGGATCATCCAACATGTTGAGCTTGCCTTTCCCTCTCTTGCTAGCCATTTTCTTTGCACCAAGTAGAAATACTACTTTTGCCATCAGAGTCCACCATATCTACCTATGGATTGAGTAAGATCCTTCAAGTAAGTTGTCATCGGTGCAAGCAATAAAAATTGCTCTCTAAATATGTATGACTTATTAGTGCGGAGAAAATAAGCTTTATACGATCTTGTGATATGGAAGAAATAAAAGCGACAGACTGCATAATAAAGGTCCATATCACAAGTGGCAATATAAAGTGACGTTCTTTTGCATTAAGATTTTGTGCATCCAACCATAAAAGCGCATGACAACCTCTGCTTCCCTCTGCGAAGGGCATATCTTTTACTTTTATCTTCTACCTCACATAAGAGTCATGGTGATCTTCACCTTTCCTTTTGACATTTTATCCTTTGGCAAGAATAATGTGTTGGAAAGACTTGATATATATAGCTAATTGGGTGTGAGTCCACACGAACTATTATTGTTGACATTACCCTTGAGGTAAAACGTTGGGAGGCAAAACTATAAGCCCCTATCTTTCTCTGTGTATGATTAAAACTTCATACCCATAAATATTGCATGAGTGTTAGCAATTGTGAAAGACTAAAAGATGGTTGAGTATGTGGACTTGCTGAAAAGCTCTTATATTGACTCTTTCCTATGTTATGATAAATTGCAATTGCCTCAATGACTGAGATTAGAGTTTGGTGGTTCTCAAGCTAGTTTATGATTCATACTTGAAATTGTGATTGAATTGTTACTTTAGCATAAGAGATAATATGACAATATATATATATATATATATATATATATATATATATACATGTTGTTGTTCTATGAATAATCATGATGCCCTCATGTCCGTATTTTATTTTTATCGACACCTATATCTCTAAACATGTGGACATATTTTTCGATTTCGGCTTTCGCTTGAGGACAAGCGAGGTCTAAGCTTGGGGGAGTTGATACGTCCATTTTACATCATGCTTTTATATCGATATTTATTGCATTATGGGTTGTTATTACACATTATGTCACAATACTTATGCCTATTCTCTCTTATTTTACAAGGTTTGCATGAAGAGGGAGAATGCCGGGAGCTGGGATTCTGGGCTGGAAAAGGAGCAAATATTAGAGATCTATTCCGCACAGCTCCAAAAGTCCTGAAACTTCATGGAAGCTATTTCCAGAATATATAAAAAAACTGAGCGCAAGAAGTTCCAGAGGGGTGTAACGACCCAAATCTGATAAGATTCGATGTCTCTGTGCTCACTGCGCTAGTCCCTGGATCGACCCGCTAGCACACACAATACATATGAATATCAAATAACAAGTGCATCATTTACTACAACGTGTGATCCAGAATTCATAAAGTATTACAAACTGAGTAGCACATAGCTAACTTTATTCAATAATAACAGCGGAAAGGTAGCATAATAAATGACGAGTCCATCAATGCCCACTGGAGAACATGTTGGGTGAAGGCTCGCGACCCTACTGTATCTCACTGATCATCTGAAAATCCTGCAACATAATAAGTTGCAGCCACAAAGGGTCAATACATTGAATGTATTGGCAAATCACACAATATGATATAGCAAACCTACCTCCGCAAAGCAATGTATGACAAACAAAACACACAAGTTAGTTTGGAGAAGAATGTCTTCACCTACCTCCACTACCTGAACTCACAACCGTCTCTAATATTTACTCGCCCAAGATAACCCAAAGATTCTAAATAAACATGACAATAACTTCAGAAGTATGTCTCAAGTGCGCTCTGTCAGTGGCGCATTCTCTAGGAACAATAGAGCGCTCTGCCAAGGACGCATTCACCTGATTTAAGTTCCGAAAACTAAACCTCACCTCAAGTGCGCTCTGTCAATGGCGCATTCTCTAGGGACAATAGAGCGCTCTGCCAGTGACGCATTCACCTGGTTAATAATCCCGAGCCTACGGCTATAAACACTCACCACTTTCATGGATCACTCGACACATGCCCACGTCTACCATAAAGTTGATCACACCATCGCATAACACAATCAACACCAAAACATGGCAGCACTAAATATAATGATCAACCAAACATATATATCATAGCATAAGAACCATACATGCATAGCAGAATATAGGGTGAGCATAACCAAAAGTGTAAACTTGCCTTGAACGGTGCTGAAGTACTCTAACGATTAATTCCGATCCGCTTCACACTCCAGACAATCTATACGATTAATGGAGGCAACGATAAATAAACTATGCTCACATAACACTAAAATAAAGTAAACAACAACGAATTCAAATGAAGACTTAAATAATAGAACATATTAGTAGGTATATATTATCTACATGCTGGTAGGATCACAATGCAAAAAGAATCAACTAATTTGGATCAACAGTTTGAAAGATATGGCCTCCGGAAGTTTGAATTCAAATTTAAACAAATTCAAATTTGAACTTTTCAAAAATGTGAAACTTTTGTTCTTCAATATTCTCCTGGTCACTACGAGTACACAGGAAAAAGAATCTATGAATTTGGAGTTACGGATCTCAAGATAAACCTAAATGAAAATTTGATATGGAATCTGCAAAGAACAATTATGCCATAAAAGCGTTCTGGGAAGAACTGCCGTCGCTGCTGTGGCGTTGCCACGTGGCGCATGCTGATTGACTGGAGGGTGTTCACTGCGATGGCTAAACAACGCATACCTATTCGAGAGGGAAAAAACAGGACATGATTTAATCTGGACCATTAGAGAGAGATTGGGCGGCTAAGGGTAGCTCACCGGAGAGGAACAGAGGCTGGGGCGGCCGGACTTGGACAAAACAGCGGCGCGACAGCTCGGGCGGCGATGGTGGCGCCTGCTCCGGTGGTCTCGAGACTCCGGAGGGTAGCGTATGGGGCGCGGAGCTCGGCTGAGGTCTCGAAGAAGTCCTCAGAGGCGTCGGTGGCGAACGGGGTTGACGGCAGAGGGTGGCTGGAGCTCGGGCGGTGGCTGTGATCTTCGGATCGAGGTCCTTGCGCTCGGTTCGGTACTCCCCTGTGCGAGATAGTGGGTCAAGGCGATAGAGGAGATCATGGCGAAATTAACAGGGGCAAGAGGAGGTGCTGGGACCCACTGTAGGCGACGGAAACGATGACGGCGGAGGTCAGCAGCGGTGGAACTCCGGCGAGATCGCGAAATCAACCTAGGGCACGGGAGACCGCGATTTTGGCGAAAAATCGGACAAGCCGGACGTGGGGAGTATATATATGGAGTTAGGACGGGGCGAGGGGCAGCAGATCGATCGATCCGACTGAGGTCGGGTGCGGCAGCTACAGGTGTTCCTGACAAACACGGCTTCGGGAGGGAGATGACAGGCGGGCCACGGTAGTCAGTGGAACAGGGAAGAAAAGAGAAAAAAAGTAAGGCTGCGGGGTGGGCTCTGCTGCGCCGAGATGGGCCGGCTTGCTGTCGCTATGCTGCTGCTGCCTCAGCGCACTGGGCGAGGAATAGAAATGGGCTGCGACTGTCCAAGCCCATACGAACAGTAATATCTGGCTGAGTAATTATACTGAACAGAAGGTCTATTTGGCTAAAAATAAAATAGAAGATCGCTTCCTAAAAATACCAGAACACAGAGTAAAAATATTACTACTAATATGGAAAAATGGGGTAAAGATGAGGTCGGGACAAAGTTAGGGGGGAAAATGGAATTGGCCCTACTACTAATATCGACTATTGTGAAAATTTTTAAAACACATATGCACTTTTGAAAAATTATATTTTATGCAATGCAAGCACATAAAGAACAACATAATAACCACTATAAAACAATTTTGAGTTTCTATAAAGACAAAATAATTTAGGTAGACACCAGAATATATTCTTAGCATTTTCTGAATATAATTAATAGGGGAGAAGTCATATTATCTCCACTCCAAATATTTTTGCCTTGAGTTGGAAAACACTTTGAATAAACAAAAATAATAATAATTCAAATATGCATAGAAATCATGATGACAAAGAATGATCCTATTAGCATTCCAAATCTAAAAATTTGGGATGTTATAGGGGGGCCACACCCTGGCCACGAGGGTGGGGGCGCGCCCCCCTGCCTCGTGGGCCCCCTGGTGGCCCTCCGATGCCCATCTTCTGCTATATGGAGTCTTTCGTTGAGGAAAAAAATCATAAGCAAGCTTTCGCGATGAGACTTCGCCGCCATGAGGCGGAACCTTGGCGGAACCAATCTAGGGCTCTGGCGGAGCTGTTCTGTCGGGGAAACTTCCCTCGGGGAGGGGGAAATCATCACCATCGTCATCACCAACGATCCTCTCATCGGGAGGGGTTCAATCTCCATCAACATCTTCACCAGCACCATCTCATCTCAAACCCTAGTTCATCTATTGTATCCAATCTTTGTATCCAAACCTCAGATTGGTACCTGAGGGTTGCTAGTAGTGTTGATTACTCCTTGTAGTTGATGCTAGTTGGTTTACTTGGTGGAAGATCATATGTTCAAATCCATTATGCATATTAATACCCCTCTGATTATGAACATGAATATGCTTTGTGAGTAGTTACGTTTGTTCCTGAGGACATGGGAGAAGTTTTGCTATTATTAGTCATGTGAATTTGGTATTCGTTCGATATTTTGATGTAATGTATGTTGTCATCCCTCTAGTGGTGTCATGTGAACATCGACTACATGACACTTCGCCATTGTTTGGGCCTACGGGGAGGCATTGTGAAGTAATAAGTAGATGGTGGGTTGCTAGAGTGACAGAAGCTTAAACCCTAGTTTATGCATTGCTTCGTAAGGGGCTAATTTGGATTCATATATTTCATGCTATGGTTAGGTTTACCTTAATACTTTTGCTGTAGTTGCGGATGCTTGCAATAGGAGTTAATCATAATTGGTATGCTTGTCCCAAGTAAGGACAATACCCTAGCACCGGTCCACCCACATATCAAATAATCAAAGTACCGAACGCGAATCATATGATCGTGATGAAAACTAGCTTGACGATAATTCCCATGTGTCCTCAGGAGCGCTTTCCTTCATATAAGAGTTTGTCCAGGCTTGTCCTTTGCTACAAAAAGGATTAGGCCATCTTGATGCACCTTATTTACTTTTATTACTTGCTACTCGTTACAAATTACCTTATCACAAAACTATCTGTCACCGATAATTTCAGTGCTTGCAGAGAATACCTTACTGAAAACTGCTTATCATTTCCTTCTGCTCCTTGTTGGGTTCGACACTCTTACTTATCGAAAATGCTACGATTTATCCCCTACACTAGTGGGTCATCACTCGGCCGGCATTGCATTTAATGCTGGCCCGGTCATGAACGGACGTGTGTCAGGAGTGGGTTTCTTGGCTTCCACACGGGGTTATGGAGGTGTTTGAATGCGGCAAGGAGGCATGTTCAGCCGGGCATGTATCGAGTGGCGCCCTCGAATCTGACGTACGACACCGCACCGTTCTTCCACTGACGTGTGGGATCTTTGGGTACATGGCCTGCATGTCAGTGACCCAACGCAAGCAGTGCACGACAATGGAACTTTTGGTGGGCCAAGGCAGTCACAAGCGGGCATTTCATAAACCGATGATTGTTCATTGAGTGTGACATCATCTATTTCATCTAGATAAGCCTACTATATAATGTAACAGAATTTTAAAATTTTCATATATACGTTGATAGCCTGTTCGATACGCTGTGATTCATAAAGACCACTGCAAACATCAATGTTCTGCTTATCACATATAAGATTGATTAAACCTTGCAAAAAAATATAAGGTTGATTAATACCCTTAACAATCCATGTCCTTAACAAAGGGTGCATGCACGTATAGGTTGAGCGTGTGTCTTGCGGCGTGTGTGGCGTGCATGCAAGCGTGCGAGTGTTGCGTGCATGCATGTGGTCTGTTTCAGTGTTGCATGCACTTGTGCGTACGTGCGTGTGTTCGTGAGTGCATGTGTATGTGTCAGTGTTGCATGCCTGCATGCATGCGTGAGTTCGTTATGTGTACCTATCAGTGTTGCATGCCTGCATGTGTGCGTGTGTTCATGCGAGTGTTGCATGCGTGCATGTGTACGTGTGGGGTAAGGATACATGTCGGTCGACTGACTTTTTCATCTCTGGTCAGTAGATTTTCTAGCCGTTGGATACGAAATCAAGGGCCTGGAGTTTATCTTCAACATCCACCCTGTGAGCTGCCAGGCACCGCCGGCCGCCGCCGCCCGCGGCCGGCCC
>NC_041382.1:338373203-338391220 GCF_002162155.2 Triticum dicoccoides
GCCGAGCTTTTTCTCCGGCGATCCCCACACCACCGCCCAATCACCGCGCCCCCACCGCCGGCGACTGCCAACCAGAGGTCTCACGATTTCGAATCCCCACCGACCACTAATTTATTACCATTTCCGTCCTTCATATACGTGCTGACAGGCGGGCCCTAGTGTAATGTGCGCTGCTGAATGTGGATTGTTTGACTGGTTAATTGATCGTGTCATCAACAAATTACGGAGCTGTATGCTGAGCCAGTGACCGTATGATCACCCTAAAATGTGTTTTATCAACACAATATAGACTCAAACTACCATTTCTTTCTTTCATATACGCGTTGACAGGTGGGCCCCACGGTTACGCGCCCCGATGGTGCAACACTAGTTGCGCCAAGTGGAACGTTTGACTGGTGAATTGATTGTGTCATCAACAAAATACGAAGTTGTACGGGTGAGTCAGTGACCATATAATCACGACATGTATTTTTTTAACATGGTACAGACGCAAGCGCTCATATGTACGTGCAAGCACTCACCGCTATAAGCGCACACACACAGACCCTATCCCTATGAGCACCTTCGAGAGAGTGAGCCAGCATATGTCTTGAGATTTTACGAAGTCACCATAGGTGCCTCGTAGTCGAGTGGAGCGTCTCCTCCCACTGAACGCACATCGCCAGAAAAATACTGAAATTAACCCATGATAAATGTGAGCACTAGGACTTTAACCCTAGTGGGCTCGAGAAACCATTGTCCTCCTAACCATCCAACCACAGGTTGGTTAGCACCCCAAAATGTATATGCCGACTGTGATGAGCTTATTCTGAAGTCCAGTGACCATATCGTGCTTTCGCTTCAAATACAATGACCGTAAGTGTCGTCAACAAAATACGGAGCACGCATCAAATACAATGTCCGTCAGTGTCATCAACAAAATATGGAGACGTATCATGAGCTAGATACCGTATAATCACCACGAGAATATATACGGTGACCGTAATGAGCATATTCTGAAGTCCACCGACCGTATAGTGCTTTCGCTTGAAATACACTGACCGTCACGCGTGAATGTGTCATGGGCATGCATACTTTCAGAGGGCCAAGAGATAGTTTGTGTGCGTACATGAAAGTGGTGTAGAAAGAGGGGGTGTCCGGTGGAGACAAGGAGAGATATTCCCTTCGTTTCTCTTTCCCGTGACTAATATTTTAGGAGAAACTATAAACATTCACAATGCAGAACAAATGTTTTTGGATGCACCATGCAATTAACTTTCATGCATAACATTGTACTATTGTATATGCTTATTTTCTTAGTGGCCGATTGCGTGTGTGGTGTGGTGGGCACATAATTTCTTGTTGGGGTGGGCACATCATTTCTAGTTGTGGTGGGTAACTGAGGGAGTCCTGGATTAGGGGGTGTCCGGATAGCCAGACTAACCTTTGGCCGGACTCTCGGACTATGAAGATATAAGATTGAAGACTTTGTCCCGTGTCCGGATGGGACTTTCCTTGGCGTGGAAGGCAAGCTTGGCAATACGGATATGTAGATCTCCTCCCATTGTAACCGACTCTGTGTAACCCTAGCCCTCTCTGGTGTCTATATAAACCGGAGGGTTTTAGTCCATAGGATGAACAACAATCATACCATAGGCTAGCTTCTAGGGTTTAGCCTCTTTGATCTCGTGGTAGACCTACTCTTGTACTACCCATATCATCAATATTGATCAAGCAGGAGTAGGGTTTTACCTCCATCGAGAGGGCCCGAACCTGGGTAAAACATTGTGTCCCTTGTCTCCTGTTACCATCCGCCTAGACGCACAGTTCGGGACCCCCTACCCGAGATCCGCCGGTTTTGACACCGACATTGGTGCTTTCATAGAGAGTTCCTCAGTATCGTCACCTTTAGGCCCGATGGTCCTCCGATCATCAACAACGATGCGGTCCAGGGTGAGACCTTTCTCCCTGGACAGATCTTCGTGTTCGGCGGCTTTGCACTGCAGGCTAATTTGCTTGGCCATCTAGAGCAGATTGAAAGCTACGCCCCTGGACATCAGGTCAGATTTGGAAGTTTGAACTACACGGCCGACATCCACGGAGACTTGATCTTCGACGGATTCGAGCCATAGCCGGGCGCGCCGCACTGTCACGATGGGCATGACCTAGCTCTGCCGCCAAACAGTACCCTAGAGGCTGCGCCCGCATCATCTCCGACCCTTAGCTCGGAGCCAACTACGCCGATTGAGGATGGGTGGCCAGACACCGCTTCGGGGCTGCAGTCTCAACGGCGATCGAGCCGAACACCAGCCTCATCCTCTGCGAAGCCCATGACTCCAAGGTGCCGGACTCTTTTCCGGACTTCGAACCTTCTGCGCCCCTGCCAATCGAATACGATTGGGCGCCGATCATGGAATTCACCGCCGCGGATATCTTTCAGCACTCACCCTTCGGCGACATTCTAAATTCACTAAGGTCTCTCTCTTTGTCAGGAGAGCCCTGGCCGGACTATGGCCAACAGTATTGGGATGCGGACGACGAAGAAATTTGACGCCCACACACCACCCACTTCATAGCCACTGTCGATGATCTAACCGACATGCTCGACTTCGACTCTGAAGACATCGACGGTATGGACGACGATGTAGGAGACGAACATGAACCAGCGCCTATAGGGCACTGGAAAGCCACCTCCTCATATGACATATATATGGTGGATACACCCAAAGAAGGCAATGGCGACGGAACAACGGGGGATGACCCCTCCAAGAAGCAACCCAAGCGCCGGCGTCAGTGCCGCCGCTCTAAGTCCCGCCAAAGTAAAAATGGTGATGCCGGCACGGGAGATAATAACACCCCGGACAGTGCCGAAGACAATTCCCTCCAACAAGATTCAGCGCAGGAGGATGGAGAAGCCAGCCCCCCTGAGAGAGCGGCAGACAGAGAAGAAGAGGATGATAATTACATGCCTCCCTCTGAAGACGAGGCAAGCCTCGGCGACGACGAATTTGTCGTGCCTGAGGATCCCGTCGAACAAGAGCACTTTAAGCGCAGGCTTATGGCCACGGCGAGTAGCCTTAAGAGAAAACAACAACAGCTTAGAGCTGATCAAGACTTGCTAGCCGACAAATGGAAGGAAGTCCTTGCGGCCGAGGAATACGAACTCGAACTCCCCTCCAAGAGCTACCCAAAGCGCAGGTTGCTGCCCCGTTTAGAGGAGGAAGCACTTAAGCCTACATCACCAGCGCATGATGCGGCTGACCGACCACCTCACGGCCGCGACAGAGAGTCCTCCCAGCCCTCCACTCAAGCCGCACCCCAGCGTCGCTCAAAAAATACCAAGGCATGGGGAAATGCGCTAGACCTGCGAGATATGTTGGAAGACAGGGCAAGCCAAACAAGATCGATCTACGGATCGCGCGGGCGCCCCACGACACGAGACGATAACTGTCATGCCGGATACAGTAAATCTGGCCGGGCCGAACACAGCAGACAAAGCTCATTTGAGCTACGTCGTGATATAGCCCAGTACAGAGGCGCCGCACACCCACTATGCTTCACAGATGAAGTAATGGATCATCAAATCCCAGAGGGTTTCAAACCCGTAAACATTGAATCATACGATGGCACAACAGATCCTGCGGTATGGATCGAGGTCTATCTCCTTCATATCCACATGGCCTGTGGCGATGATATACATGCCATCAAATACCTCCCATTCAAGCTTAAAGGACCAGCTTGGCATTGGCTTAACAGCCTGCCAGCAGAATCAATTGGTTGTTGGGAGGACCTGGAAGCCGCATTCCTCAACAATTTCCAGGGCACTTATGTGCGACCACCAGACGCCGATGACCTGAGCCACATAATTCAGCAGCCAGAAGAATCTGCCAGACAATTCTGGACACGGTTCCTAACCAAGAAAAATCAAATCGTCGACTGTCCAGACGTAGAGGCCCTAGCAGCCTTCAAGCATAACATCCGTGACGAGTGGCTTGCCCGGCACCTTGGACAGGAAAAGCCGAAATCTATGGGAGCCCTCACGACACTCATGACCCGCTTTTGCGTGGGAGAAGACAGTTGGCTGGCTCGTAGCAATAACATGACCAAGAGCCCTGGTAATTTGGATACCAAGGACAACAATGGCAGGTCGCGTCGCAACAAGCACAAGCAACACATTAACAACGACAATGCTGAAGATACGACAGTTAATGCCGGATTCAGAGGCTCTAAGCCCGGTCATCGGAAAAAGCCATTTAAGAGGAACACTCTGGGCCCGTCCAGTTTGGACCGTATACTCGATCGCTCGTCCAGATACATGGCACCCTCGAAAAACCAGCCAATCGCACCAAAAGGGATTGTTGGGTGTTCAAGCAGGCCGGCAAGTTAAATGCCGAAAATAGAGACAAGGGGCTGCACAGCGACGAGGACGAAGAGCCCCGGCCGCCGAACAATACTGGACAGAAGGGCTTCCCCCCACAAGTGCGGACGGTGAACATGATATATGCAACCCACATCCCCAAAAGGGAGCGGAAGCGTGCACTCAGGGACGTATACGCGTTGGAGCCAGTCGCCCCAAAGTTCATCGCATGGTCCTCCTGCCCGATTACTTTTGATCGAAGGGACCACCCCACTAGCACCCGCCATGGCGGATTCGCCGCATTGGTTCTAGACCCAATCATTGACGGATTTCACCTCACTAGAGTCCTTATGGACGGCGGCAGCAGCCTGAACCTGCTTTATTAGGATATAGTGCGAAAAATGGGCATAGATCCCTCAAGGATTAAACCCACAAAAACAACCTTTAAAGGCGTCATACCAGGTGTAGAGGCCAACTGTACAGGCTCAGTTACACTTGAAGTGGTCTTCGGATCCCCGGATAATTTCCGAAGCGAGGAGTTAATCTTCGACATAGTCCCATTCCGCAGTGGCTATCACGCAGTGCTCGGACGAACCGCATTTACAAAGTTCAATGCGGTGCCGCACTACGCATATCTCAATCTCAAGATGCCAGGCCCTCGAGGAGTCATTACGGTCAATGGAAACACCGAACGCTCTCTCCGAACAGAGGAGCACACGGCGGCCCTCGCAGCGGAAGTACAAAGCAGCCTCTCAAGGCAATTCTCCAGTCCGGCTATTAAACGTCTGGACACCGTCAAGCACGCCCGGGGTAACCTACAACAAGACCGCCTGGCATGTTCCGAGCAAGCGTAGCAATACGGCCACAACCCCAGCCCTCGCGAAACTGTGAAATCAGTACTACGCGTACAGAACTACGCTCTGAAAATACCATGGGCACAGGGGGAGGGGCATGACCACAGCACGCCCAAAAGTGTGGCTCAACCGCACTAGGGGCTCCCGATTTTGTCATTATTTCCTACTTTTAGGACTCCACTCTTTGGAAGGCCTGCCCGGCAGTACAACCGCCGAACACACGATGCAACAACCAAGGAGGCAGAAAGCTACGTCGAATTCCCAGGTGGTCTCTAGAACGAGCAAAATACCTATCTTACATACCGTCTCGCAGCTCGCCCCTGGAGGGGGACATGTCAAATAGTCCCATCTCTTGCTTATCGCACTATTTGTATCGTTCTGCTTTCACAACAGCCTTTTAAAATAAACAATGCTTAGCTTTAGCTTATTATTGCATTCTCTATTCATTTCTTTTTCAATACATATGTTCAGTTATGACATTTAGCACCCGTACACTTTGGTACGGTCCATACGCCAGGGGCTCAAGCACCCCATAATATGGCGTGAGATGTCCGAACACTTTCACAAAGTGTAGCCCTCCGAACTTATAGCATTATATGCATCAGCTCCGAATCATGTCTTTGGTCAATAGTTGGGTTTGCCCGGCTCCCATGTTTTGGTACCTTACGTTCCGCTATATCGGCTAAGGTAGCGCTGGGAGAACTACTGCGATTGTGCCCCGGTTGAGCCGGGCTAAGCACCACAGTAGAGAAAGCTAAAACTGACTGTCATGATAGGGCGAGAGTTGGTCGCTATTCGGGAGGTTTCGAGTCCCTAAAGACTTATGCCGCTTAGAGCGAGGAGTCGGCTTTTTCCGGTCTAGGCATGTATAGCGCCCCGAACTCGGTCTTCCGAACACTAGGGGCTTCGCCAAAATTTAAAATTATAGAATTCTCTGGCTAAGTGAGAGTGATAACGCATTATAGTCCGATTGCCTTGTTCGTTGTGCTGAGCACCTCCCTCGAAGGACCCAAGAATGGGAAAAAGAGTGCTCAGGTTTATCCCGAACACCCCAGCACTCGTGGCATGGGGGCAGAAGCCGATGACTCGCCATCTCTCAGACTCGATAAACGACCGCATAGAAGTTAATATTTTAAATTAAAACAAGCGTTGCATAGCGCATATGAACAAGTTTTCAGCGCACAGGATAAAACGAACAAGTTCACTCAAATATTACATCTTTGGAACATTCGTCCGCCACAAGGCGGGCACCCTTCAGGACGCCCTCATAATACATCTCGGGGTGGCGATGCTCCTTGCCCTGCGGTGGCCCGTCCTTAACAAGCTTCTCCGCATCCATCTTGCCCCAGTGCACTTTAGCACGGGCAAGCGCCCTATGGGCACCTTCGATGCAGATGGAGCGCTTAACGACTTCAAGCCACGGACAAGCATCCACCAGCCGCCTCACCAGCCCGAAGTAGCTCCCAGGCAGGGCCTCTCCAGGCCACAGCCGAACTATAAAGCCCTTCATGGCCTGTTCGGCCACCTTATGGAGCTCGACCAGTTGCTTCAGCTGGTCGCTCAAGGGCACCGAGTGTCCGGCCTCAGCATACTGAGACCAGAACACCTTCTCCGTCGAGCTGCCCTCCTCGGCCCGGTAGAAGGCGGCGGCATCTGACACGCTACGGGGCAAATCTGTGAATGCTCCCGGAGAGCTCCGGATTCGGGTAAGTAACAAGTAATTCATTTTCACGTGCTTGCTTTGCATAAAGAATGCCTTACCCGCCGCTATCTTCTTCATCGCCTCAACTTCCTGGAGGGATTTCTGGGCTTCGGCCTTGGTAGACTTGGCGCTTTCAAGGGCCGCCGTGAGCTTGGACTCTCGCGTCTTTGAGTCAAGCTCCAAACTCTTATGTTTTTTCATGAGAGCCTGGAGCTCTTGCTGCACCTCGCCAACCCGCGCCTCATGTTTCTCCCGCTCGGTGCGCACCGTGGCCGCCTTCTTTTCGGCCTCGGAAAGCGCTTGCTTAAGGGTCGCCACCTCAGTCGTGGCCCCTAGGACACCAATAGCGATCCTGTCATTTTTTGCAACTGCATCTTTTTAAATATACTCCACAAGGTATTACTTACCTTCTTTTTCCTCGAGCTCCTTTTTAGCAAGGCAGAGCTCTTGCTCGGATCGCTCGAGGCTCTGCTTCAGCACATCCACCTCCGCAGTCAGTGCGGTAGAGGCCAGTAGCGAAGCCTGCATACGCATATTGACTTAATTACGTTAGACTCCTGCGAATGTTGTTAGATCCTCTATTCGGTTTTTCTTTTCGAACGCCAAACAGAACATTAGGGGCTATTGTCTATGCGGTAATATTTTCACATATTTTTCACATACCTCAAAGCCTGTTAGCAGGCTGGCAAAGGCTTCAGTCAGCCCGCTTTTAGCGGACTGAACCTTTTGGATCACCGCACTCATAATAGTGCGGTGCTCCTCGTCGATGGAGGTGCCATTAAGCACCTCCAGCAAATTATCCGGTGCCTCCGGTTGGACGGAGGTCACCGGCGTTGTAGGCTTTCCCTTCTTACTAGGGGGCCTCCTGCCGGACTCCGGAACCATTGAAGGTTCCGGTGCGGTGTCCGGCCCAGGGCCGGACTTGGAGCCCTTGGGGTTTTTTTCCCCTTTGCGCCTGGAGTCCGGGAGGTCGCCTTGCGGCGCCTCCAGGACCACCTCCTCCTGGTTTGGAACCTTTTGGGACAACACCTCGGCGTTGTCCGTAGGGAGGGGGGAGGTAGCGGTCGGAAGTGAAAAACTATTCACATCCGACGAATCCAGGGAGCCGCTCGACGACACGTCAAGCCGGGCTTTAGGCGGACTGCATAATTATATTCGGCGTCAGGAGAAGCTGTGCAATAAAGGAACTCCATGAGTCACTCAGGTATCCGAATACTTACGATTTTGCTAGGTGCTTGGCCCTGAGCGGCCACTCCTCTTCGCCGTCGTCGGCGTTGGTGGAGTAGTCCGTAGGGAGGGTCCTCCCTTTCTTGGACCCTCCGGCCTCCCCAGTTGGGGCGGCCTTCCTTTTCTTTTCTCCCCCTGCTGGGGAAGAGACCTCTCTTTCCTCCTCCTCGTCTTCGTGGGAGGAGTGCGCCTCGGAGTCATCGGACGACGAGTCCGACTCCACCGGGCGCCGGGAACTCTTCTGGGTTCCCGTGGCCTTCTTCTTGGCCTTCTTCTCCGGCACCACGTAAGGTGCCGGAACCAGCAGCTCTGCCAAGCGGGCGTCCGTTGGGTCTTCGGGCAAAGGAGCCGGACAATTGATCTATTCGGTCGTCCTCTGCTGGTCCTATCAAAGGCATGGGGGCTTAGATCCCGCATAGAGTCACACTATGAAAGAAAAATATCCTGGAAGAGGTAAAAACAGCTTACTGCATTGGCTTGACGCTGCGTGCTGAATCCGTGATCCTCGATAGAGGATGCGGGAGCCTCGGCGCCCTTGAATAGCACCTTCCAGGCATCTTCGTACGTTGTGTCGAAGAGCCTGCTCAGAGTTTGGTGTTGGGCCGGGTTGAACTCCCACAAGCTAAAATCCCGTTGTTGGCACGGGAGGATCCTGCGGATGAGCATGACCTGGACTACGTTAACAAGTTTGAGCTTCTTGCTCACCAGGTTTTGGACGCATGTTTGGAGTCTGGTCAGCTCTCCTTTTTTACCCCACGACAGGCCCTTCTCTTTCCAGGAGGTGAGTCGCGTAGGGATTCCGGATCGGAACTCGGGGGCTGCGACCCATTCAGGGTCACGCGGCTCGGTGATGTAAAACCACCTCGATTGCCACCCCTTTATGGTCTCCACGAAGGAGCCCTCGAGCCATAGGACGTTGGGCATCTTGCCCACCATGGCGCCTCCGCACTCCATCTGGCGTCTGCCCACTACCTTCGGCTTGACATTGAAGGTCTTCAGCCATAGGCCGAAGTGGGGCTGGATGCAGAGGAAGGCACGACGATGAATGCCGAGATGTTGAGGATGAAGTTCGGGGCCAGACCGTGGTAGTCCAGGCCGTAGTAGAACATGATTCCCTGGACAAATGGGTGGAGAGGGAAGCCTAGTCCACGGAGGAAATGGGTGAGGAACACCACCCTCTCATGGGGCCTGGGGGTGGGGATGAGCTGCCCCTCGTCTAGGAGCCGGTGTGCGATGTCGTCAGACAAGTATCCGACTTTCCTCAGCTTCTTGATGTGTCCCTTCATAACGGAGGATACCATCCACTTGCCTCCCGCTCCGGACATGGCTGGAGAAGGTTGAGGTGGGGAATGCGGACTTGGGCGCTGGAGCTTGAGTGTGTGAAAATGGATGAGCAAAGGAGGAAGAAGGCGTGCATGGAAAGGCGGATCCTTATCCCCTTATATGGGCGGACGAAACTATGCGTCCCCACTAGCCTGGTAAAACTCGCTTATCTCCCAAGCACCGTAATCAATGGCGCGGCAGGGTTATCCATGCCCGTATTGATGAGAATCCCGGGATAAGGGGACACGATGTCTGCTTCGACAAGACATGCCAAGGAAACTGCCTCACAAAACGCGCTGAGGTGGGACAATAAAAACGGTTCAAATAAAGGCTTGGCTGTGGCGTGATGACACGCTACGGAATACGTCAGCAGATTAGATTTCTGTAAATATTATTCTCTCTACGACAGTACGTGGAACTTATTTTGCAGAGCCGGACACTATCCTTGTGTTCAAAATCATCTATGAAGTATTCGGAGGAGGAACCCGCCTTGCAATGCCGAAGACAATCTGCGCGCCGGACTCGTCGTCATTGAAGCCTGGTTCAGGGGCTACTGAGGGAGTCATGTATTAGGGGGTGTCCGGATAGCCGGACTATAACCTTTGGCCGGACTCTCGGACTATGAAGATACAAGATTGAAGACTTCGTCCCATGTCCGGATGGGACTTTCCTTGGCGTGGAAGGCAAGCTTGGCAATACGGATATGTAGATCTCCTCCCATTGTAACCGACTCTGTTTAACCCTAGCCCTCTCTAGTGTCTATATAAACTGGAGGGTTTTAGTCCATAGGACGAACAACAATCATACCATAGGCTAGCTTCTAGGGTTTAGCCTCTTTGATCTCGTGGTAGACCTACTCTTGTACTACCCATATCATCAATATTAATCAAGCAGGAGTAGGGTTTTACTTCCATCGAGAGGGCTCGAACCTGGGTAAAAACATTGTGTCCCTTGTCTCCTGTTACCATCCGCCTAGACGCACAGCTCGGGACCCCCTACCCGAGATCCGCCGGTTTTGACACCGACAGTAACCATGAAGACTCATGGGTCGGTTCCATCCTGCGCCACATAGGTTGGACGACGCATTATGCGAAGACCCATGTGGAGGACTCGGCGTACAACACGAAGCTACCAGAGTCGTGGAGGACTCTATCCCCAGTGGTGATAAGCCGACTACATATGATTTGTAACCCTAGGCCCCGAGTATGTTATAGAAGCCTGGGGGCTAGTTCGTCGATAGGATACACACACACACAGTGCCTGGTATTCACGTGTACTTTGTACACACCCCTATAACTAATATACAGTACCAGGAGTAGGCTTTTTCCTCAACTGCAAGGGTCCGAACTTGGGTAAAATTTGCGTCCTATTACCATCCAGCCTAACAGTCAGGGATATCCTACCGAATGATCTGATGGAATCATATCTGCCAACTACTAAGAGAGAGGTGTGTCTATGGGGGGGGGGCAATGTGTGCGAGAGAGGCCTAAAGATAATGTGCATGCGGGAGACATGTAGGCACATATATGTGTGTATAGAGGGCTAGTAGAGACCGTGCATGTGTGTATATGCATGTGAGAGAAATAGTGTTTTCCAACTGAGATTAGTGAAAAGAGTGGTACATAGTAGTCAGAAAGAGAGAGAGAGAGAGAGAGTGATGCAGAGAGAGTGTGTGCGTGAGACACCCCGGGAGAGATTGTGAGCTTGTGTGAAAGAGAAATGCCAGTGTATATAAAGTGTGTGCACTTATGCGTTAGATAGAGAGAGATATAGCACGTTTGTGAGAACGGGCCGAGGCACAGTGCATCTACGTGTAAAAGGCGGTTCTATGCATTAAATTAAAATATAAATTGCATTATTATTTTTGGATGAGATCATGAATTTTGCAATTTTCATATGAACAGAAATCGGTCTATCAGACACCCATACTCTATTGTATTCTAACATGTGCATGTGTTTATTTCATATTATCGATCCATAGATTGAGAGCGGTTTTAAATACAGGCAATGCATTGCTTTTGCAATTCATATATAAACATTAATTAGTGCACTCCATGTTGTTAGTGTGAAGCACTTTATACATTTGTCACTTACATGGATACGTTCCAAATTGCTACCTACGAAATGGAATACATGTTGAATTCAACATAAAGGGGGTTTCGAAGATTCGAATTCATAGGAAGTGCATTCATATATTTGAACCCGAGATAATGGAATTTTTAAATCAGATCTAAAGGGGCATCAATCTTTGTTGTGCGTCTGAACATGCTATATATTCATACGCATGTCTAACTATTTTTTTGCAACCAAGGAGATTATATCTGGAACCATGCATGAACTGAGGTAAGTTGCATATTTTTTAATATATACTCGTGTACAATGTATATTCAAATGTACCCCCTCCATTCCAAAATAATCGTAGTTTTAGGATTTTCAAGAGTAAAGATTTGTGAAGTTTGACAAATCCTGAAAGTTCAATTCCAGAGAATGAGAAAACGTTAATGCTTCCGCTCCCAAATATTGAACGAAGCGCCAAATAAGCCTCTGGTCACCTAAAACCTGTCAGACTAATGTTTGGTGGTAGGAAATTACGGTCCTGACTCTGGCACGTGTAGCCTATCGGCCCGATGTCCAAAGGTCTAAACCGGGGTAGGTTTGTAACTTCACCAATACGCCAGTCTGAACCGCCTCCGAGAAGCATTCATATGCCGTGGGTGCCCAAACACCCATGTGCTCGGCCGAAATCTATCCCACCCACCATTTGGGACACCTAAGATTACTGTCCTACCCCCAACCCGCAATATGTCCGAAATTTTAGATGGGGGCAAAGTTTGTAACTTTCCCCAAATTTCAAACAAGCGCGTCCCAAACCGAAACATTGTTCACCCTTAGTTACCCCTCCCTCTGTTTCCCATTCATACTCTGTGGGCGCGAAAACGCCCTCTCCACCAGCCGTGAAATCCCAGCCTCCTCTGTCCTCCACTAAATCACGCCCAATCCACCACCACCCTCCTGCATCATGCCGGAGCAGGTACCCCAACATTGTCTTCCAACGCAACCGCAACCGCAACGCCCT
The DNA here is from genome assembly GCF_002162155.2 of Triticum dicoccoides. Lineage (NCBI taxonomy): Eukaryota > Viridiplantae > Streptophyta > Magnoliopsida > Poales > Poaceae > Triticum > Triticum dicoccoides. Next base: position 338,385,722 of record NC_041382.1, read on the forward strand.
CAAGGATTTAGCAGCTGAAGCCGAGGCAGAGCTGCCTCCACGACGCCGACGCCGACGTGCGCCGTACCAGAACCACTTCGACCACGCCGTCCTGCGCCTCACCGCTGCCACTCCATTGTCGCAACCGTCCACCGCACCAGAGCTGTTCCCGCTATGCCGTCATTCGCCGCCTTGGATCTGGTTCCCCGCTGCTAACAGACGGCCACCGCACCACACTCAATGACTTGGCCATGGGTTCGTCCAAGGTTCCACCGTCCTCCACAACTTCTCGTTTCCAGCGAACCAAAGAAGATCGTTGGAAAAACAGAAGGAGGACACAACACTACCAGCAGAAAGAGGTACTCCTCTTCCCTTATTCGTGCAAATCTTACGTCTCTGCTCACACTATATTCATCCCATGAAAGAAACTAGTTGAGCGCTTGGTACTGCATCTTCTTCGTGATACTAAATGCACAAGGTTTCTTCCCATTTACTATTTCACCTTTGCTAGAGGTCAGTAGCCCGCCTGGACTTCAATTCAGGGTCAGTCAAATCGCAATTAAAAGAAGCAGCACCCGCTTAGGCGCGCGGAGCACCTAGTTCGCCTGTTCACTGGGGAAGCGGCACATCGGTGTCTATAATAGGGGTGTGGGGGCAGGAGCTGCTTGCGCCCGATCTGGAGGTCAGCGGGGCTTGAAAGGATGGTCGGGGCCGGTGCCAAGCACAGTGGTGCGGTGAGGTCGAGGGGAGGGTGGAGGCAGGGGACTGGGTCGGTGGTCGCTGACGTTTCGAGGAAGATCGTAACATTGACTGGTAGATGAAGGCGATCTGCCCGTTCTTTGTACATCAGACGATGCAGAAAAAATGGACTGACCTGTTTGTTTTCAGACGACTGTTATTTTCATAGGACCACACCTTGTGGTGTGCTGGGAGCATCTGCATTTCCCAGCCATCCCTGGACTCATATTTCAAAATCCTAGAATCTAGTAATTTCGTGTGCCATGCATGTTGTACAGCTATCATATGTCTCCCGTCATTTATTTCTCACCGACCTGCTATCTGCTACCTTTACACTGTACTACTTGTGCACACACTTCACCCATACTCACACTATTGTTTTTTATGCATGGGTATTTCAGACTCTGATGCAGTGTTGATGAATACAAAAAATAAAAGACAAAACTCGCTCCAGTGTAATTCAAAGATAAGCACTAAGCGTCTCAGTGCTCTATAGGGTGCAATGCCAGCAGATGGAGACAGTAAACGTATCTCTGCAGTTGATGATCTCAATTGCCACACACAACCATCCCAGGTGCTTGCTTTAACTTCACACTGTCAAATGTGGTTGCATGTTGCATATGGTGTCTAGCTTGTATTGCTTCCAATTTGGTTAAATTACATCAGCTTACTTTACACATTATACCTTTGATAATGACATTCCTTCCTGTTTTTGATACATACTACATATGTCTATTAACCATGTTCGTACATCAAACTAATGCTCTTTTGTATCCCTCATAAATCACTTATGACGAGACAGTCACCCCAGTGGGTTACTGTGAGACGCGCTACTCGTTTAAATAGTGCAGTGCCATCCTCCCGACATGATTCTCAACAAACACCAAGGCTAAATGAAGATAGTCAACATAGCTCTCTAGTTGATGACCGCAATTCCCCCACACCACCATCGCAGGTGCTTGCTCTTACTTGGCAGTGTGATATGTGGTTGCATGTTGCATATGGTGTCTACCTTGTAATGCTTCTAATTAGGGTAAATTGCATCTGCTTAGTTAACACATTATACCTGTGAATATGACATGTGTTCCTGTTTTTGGTACATATTACGTATTTCTATTGACCATGTTCTTAATCAAACTATTTTCTTGTGTATCCCTCATCAAACACTTCTGACGAGACACCTTCAAGTTGACAGTGTAATATTGGTTGCATCTTGCATATCATTTCAAACATGTATTGCCTCTAATTTGTTGAAGTGCCAGTTATAATGAGACACATCTAACTTGGTAGAGTGATTTTGGTTGGATCTTTAATATGTTGTCTAGATTGCATTGCTTCCAATTTGTTGAAATGCCTTTTGCTTAGCGTTTTTCATACATATTCTTGTTGTTGCTCTTATTGTTGCAAATAGGAATTATGTGCCCGTAGATGTTATCATTCTTGATATAGATTGCAATCCTTCATGTCCTATTATTCTTGGTAGACCTTTCCTTAGAACGATTGGTGCAATTATTGATATGAAGGAAGGAAATATAAGATTCAAATTTCCGTTAAGGAAAGGCATGGAACAATTTCCTAGAAATAAAATTAAATTACCTTATGAATCTATTATGAGAGCCACTTATGGATTGCCTACCAAAGATGGCAATACCTAGATCTATCCTTGCTTTTTATGCCTAGCTAGGGGCGTTAAACGATAGCGCTTGTTGGGAGGCAACCCAATTTTATTTTTATTCCTTCCTTTTTGCTCCTGTTTAGTAATAAATAATTTATCTAGCATATTTTTTGGTTGTGTTTTTTGTGTTTAATTAGTGTTTGTGCTAAGTAGAACCGTTGGGAAGACATGGGGAAAGTCTTGTTAATCTTGCTGTAAAAAAACAGAAACTTTAGCGCTCACGAGAACTGCTTTCATTTTTATTTGGAAAGTGATATTTAGTTAATTATTTTGTAAGATGATTAATAGATAAATTCCTCACGTCCAGAAATTTATTTTAGAATTTTTGGGGTTCCACATCTTGCGCTAGCTACAGATTACTACAGACTGTTCTGTTTTTGACAGATTCTGTTTTTCGTCTGTTGTTCGCTTATTTTGATGAATCTATGGCTAGTAAAATAGTTTATAAACCATAGAGAAGATGGAATACAGTAGGTTTAACACCAATATAAATAAATAATGAGTTAATTACAGTACCTTGAAGTGGTGTTTTGTTTTCTTTCGCTAACGGAGCTCACGAGATTTTCTACTTTAAGTTTTGTGTTGTAAAGTTTTCATGTTTTGGGTAAAGATTTGATGGATTATGGAACAAGGAGTGGCAAGAGCCTAAGCTTGGGGATGCCCATGGCACCCCAAGATAATCTAAGGACACCTAAAAGCCAAAGCTTGGGGATGCCCCGGAAGGCATCCCCTATTTCGTCTACTTCTATCGGATACTTTACTTGGTGCTATATTTTTATTCACCACATGATATGTGTTTTGCTTGGAGCGTCTTGTATGATTTGAGTCTTTATTTTTTAGTTTACCACAATCATCTTTTCTGCACACACCTTTTGAAGAGAGACACACATGATTCAAAAATTATTAGAATACTCTATGTGCTTCACTTATATCTATTGAGTTATATAGTTTTCCTCTAGTACTTCACTTATATCTTTTAGAGCACGGTGGTGGATTTTTTTTTAGAAATTATTGATCTCTCATGCTTCACTTAGATTATTCTGAGAGTTTTAAATAGAATGGTAATTTGCTTAAATAATCCTAATATGCTAGGTATACAAGATTAATAATAAAATTCTCCTATGAGTGTGTTGAATACTAAGAGAAGTTTGATGCTTGATAATTGTTTTGAGATATGGAGATGGTGATATTAGAGTCATGCTAGTTGAGTAGTTGTGAATTTTAGAAAGACTTGTGTTAAAGTTTGTGATTCCCGTAGCATGCACGTATGGTGAACCGTTATGTGATGAAGTCGGAGCATGATTTATTTATTGATTGTCTTCCTTATGAGTGGCGGTCGGGGACGAGCAATGATCTTTTCCTACCAATCTATCCCCCTAGGAGCATGCGCGTAATAATTTGCTTTGATAACTTGTAGATTTTTGCAATAAGTATATGAGTTCTTTATGACTAATGTTGAGTCCATGGATCATACGCACTCTCACCTTTCCACCATTGCTAGCCTCTCTAATACCGCGCACCTTTCGCCGGTATCATACACCCACCATATACCTTCCTCAAAATAGCAACCATACCTACCTATCATGGCATTTCCATAGTCATTCCGAGATATATTGCCATGCAACTTTCCACCGTTCCGTTTATTATGACACGCTCCATCATTGTCATATTGCTTTGCATGATCATGTAGTTGACATTGTATTTGTGGCAAAGCCACCATTCATAATTCTTTCATACATGTCACTCATGAGTCATTGCATATCCTGGTGCACCGCCGGAGGCATTCATATAGAGTCATATCTTGTTCTAAGTAACGAGTTGTAATTCTTGAGTTGTAAGAAAATAAAAGTGCGATAATCATCATTATTAGAGCATTGTCCCAAGTGAGGAAAGGATGATGGAGACTATGATTCCCCCACAAGTCGGGATGAGACTCCGGATGAAAAAAAAGAGGCCATAAAAGGAAGAGAGAAAAGGCCCAAATAAAAAATATGAGAGAAAAAGAGAGAAGGGACAATGCTACTATCCTTTTACCACACTTGTGCTTCAAAGTAGCACCATGATCTTCATAGTAGAGAGTCTCCTTTGTTATCACCTTCATATAATAGTGGGAATTTTTCATTATAGAACTTGGCTTGTATATTCCAATGATGGGCTTCCTTAAAATTCCCTAGATCTTCTTGAGCAAGCAAGTTGGATGCACACCCACTCAGTTTCTTTTTGAGCTTTCATATACTTATAGCTCTAGTGCATCTGTTGCATGATAATCCCTACTCACTCACATTGATATCTATTAATGGGCATCTCCATAGCCTGTTGATACGCCTAGTTGATGTGAGACTATCTTCTCCCTTTTTGTCTTCTCCACAACCACCATTCTATTCCACCTAAAGTGCTATGTCCATGGCTCACGCTCATGTATTGCGTGAAGATTGAAAAAGTTTTGAGAATGTCTAAAGTATGAAAAAATTGCTTGGCTTGTCATCGGGGTTGTGCATGATTTAAATACTCTGTGTGGTGAAGATAGAGCATAGCCAGACTATATGATTTTGTAGGGATAACTTTCTTTGGCCATGTTATTTTGAGAAGACATAATTACTTACTTAGCATGCTTGAAGTATTATTATTTCTATGTCAATATTGAACTTTTGTCTTGAATCTTTTGGATCTGAATATTCATACCACAATTAAGAAGAATTACATTGAAAATATGCCAAGTAGCATTCCACATCAAAAATTCTGTTTTTATCATTTACCTACTCGAGGACGAGCAGGAATTAAGCTTGGGGATGCTTGATACGTCTCCAACGTATCTATAATTTTGATTGCTCCATGCTATATTATCTACTGTTTTGGACATTATTAGGCTTTATTATACACTTTTATATTATTTTTGAGACTAACCTACTAACCGGAGGCCCAGCCCAAAATTGCTGTTTTTTTGCCTATTTTAGGGTTTCGAAGAAAAGGAATATCAAACAGAGTCCAAACGGAATGAAACCTTCGGGAATGTGATTTTTGGAACGAACAAGACCCAGGAGACTTGGACCCTACGTCAAGTAACCAAAAGGGAGGCCATGAGGTAGGGGGCGCGCCTACCCCCCCCC